>NW_026606129.1:28420000-28727500 GCF_029834395.1 Sorex fumeus
GGTGATACCATTTCACCGAAACTCTTCAGTGCCACACTCGAGAACATCATGCGAAGACTGAAATGGGAAGGAATGGGAGTGAAGATAGATGGTCGGCAACTACACCACCTCCGCTTTGCTGATGACATTGTTTTAATAACACCAAACATCAGCCAAGCGGCACAAATGCTGGCCAACTTTGACCGTGAGTGTGGAAAGGTAGGACTACAGCTGAATCTTACGAAGACAATGTTTATGAGAAACAGCCTCGTTCCTGACGCCCCATTCGCTCTCAATGGAACAACCATCTCCGAATGCAACAGCTATGTGTACCTAGGTCGAGAAGTCAACATGACAAACGACCTGGCACCCGAGCTGCGCAGGAGGAAGAGAGCGGCTTGGAACGCCTTCAAGAACGTCGAAGAAATAGCTAAGAGGACGAAGAACCTCCGGCTTCGGGCACATCTCTTTGATTCCACTGTTCTTCCTGCATTAACATATGCTTCAGAGACCTGGGCCCTACGCAAACAAGATGAGAACGCTATTCAGGTCTCCCAAAGAAGAATAGAAAGAGCTATGCTTGGAATATCACGTTTCACTCAAATGAGAGAAAGAATCCGGAGTTCTGACATCCGTCGACAATCAAGAATCAGGGAGGCTGTCTCGTTTGCCAAGGTGTCAAAAATCAGATGGGCTGGTCACGTAATGAGATTTAAAGACGACCGCTGGACTAGAGCTGTTACTGACTGGATTCCATGGGATGTCAAAAGACCGCGTGGCCGCCCACCTACCAGATGGTCAGACTTCTTCGTCAAGATCATGAACGTTCGGTTTGAGGCCCTTCATGTTCCCAGAGCGAACAGATGCCATTCGGCTACACTAGCATGTGACAGGGACAAATGGAGACGTTACTGGCGCCCGCTCGAGCAAATCGATGACTAACGGGAAGTTAAGTGATAAGTGGTTTAGAAACTATTTTTTAAGTAGCTTTGCTTTGTGGAGAGTGCATCAACTTGGTGTTCAGAAGCTACTCGTGCCTCTCTGCTTGGGGGTCATTTCCAGTGGTGGTCAGGGTATGATGCAGTGCCAGGAATTTAATCAAGGCCTTCCCCATGTAAAGCATATATCTACCCATTGAGTTATCTCTCCACTCACAAATGATACTGTTTTGTTTTCTCTTTCCAATAAAAAATAGAGTTTGGGGAGGGAGGGATCACACTCAGCAGTTCCTAGGGCCAACTTTGCACTCAGGGATCATTCCTGGCAGGGCTCAGGGAACCATATGGGGTTCTGGGGATTGAATCCTGGTCCACCATGCACATGGCAAGCGCCCTGCCCACTGTCCTGTCTCTCTGGCCCCCAGAGTAACTTTTCTCTGACATTATATGCAGAGCTGAATTATCCAAAACCTAGTTCAGCAGCTTCAGCCCAAAGCAGTTATTGTCTGGATGTAGATACGTTTAGATCATCTCCTGCCTGATACCTGGTCACAGGTCCCATATCATAGACTGGAATTAGAAAAGACTAATGGCAGCATAACATCCCTTCCTCTGGGTATGAATGTGCTTATGTATCAGCACGCTCATATGAGAACCTGGGAACTTCACCTCTGAATCAAAGTTTTCCCACCCTATCGGGGACAGAGTGGACAACCAAAGGCCTTTCCTCAAGCGTGCTTCTGGGAGCTTCTGCTGTAGAGAGCGGAGTGTATGCCCCTCCCATAAGCAGGCCAGCAGAGAGAGAGAGAGAGAGAGAGAGAGAGAGAGAGAGAGAGAGAGAGAGAAGGCCTGAAGGATGCCAGTAGCTTCCCTTAGACTCACCAAGTCCCTGCTTCTTTGGTGGAATGGGGAGAGGAACAGAGATGCTCTCCTTCCTTCAGTAGTACTATCCTATTGAAAGACCTGCACATAAGAACTGAGCACCAGGGAAGAGGACAGACCTCTTTCCGTGGGGGCATCAGTGGGCAATTAATGTCCACTTGTTAGTCATGGAAACTCCTTTATAAAAGTCATCTTCCCCACATTCTCCTCCCACTGCCAGGAAAATGGAAACATCTTACCAGGCAAATATCCACATTTACCAATCTAGGAGGCCACGCTGAATTAGTGGATAGCCATTCCTATTTTGGTCAACCAAATGAATTCTCTACGGAATATAGGATAGGTTCAACAAGAGACCCATGAATGTAATTTCATTAGCCATCCTTACTAACCTCGTGCACATTTGAATTTACTCTGACATCCCCAAGCTGACTGGATTCAATCACCTCATTTGGAGTTGATTGTTTATTGATGAAGGAATGAATAAATGAAAGGATGGAAGAAAATAAGGAAGGAAAGGGTAATGGCTAGATGAATAGAAAGAAAAAAGGGGTATAGAAATAGTCATTTTTTCTTTCTGAAAAGATGTGAAGAGAGTACTGTTTTTACATAAGCATGTCTTTTCCTATATTTTCCTCAGATGAAATAAAAATTCACTATGAAAATTCTTCATTTCTGTTGGAAGAAAGTAAAAAGCTATGTTATGATTTAAATAGCATACTTCTAGCTCAGTTTGAGCTAGAAGGTGAAAAATGGGTGGTTTTCTAGTTGAATGACGTAAATCTGTGGGGTCCCTTCCCCTCCCCCATGAAATATATAGTTATTGCTGTGATTCATTTGGATTTTTTTTAAATGGACTATGGTTTGCAGTGGATGAAGTAATTGGAGTGAGGGCATCTCCCCAGAGACAGAATCAATCACCGTTGTAGAAGATGGTGACATTTTAGAAAGAAACTCCAAGGAAAATGTCATGCTTAAAAAATTAGATTTAAACACACTGGCTCCAGATTGATTTTTATTACACTCAAATGGATACCCTGATTGATTATCAGTCTTACAAATGTTTAGCACATTTCTCACTTCTCTAATAATCAGAATAATCTAATTTTCAATGTCATTTAATGTACTCTATTCAAGGTTATAATAGATCATAGTTCTAATAAAACACAGCAATTATGTAATGAATAATACAGGAGCACCAGCATTCAGATTTCCTTGATTTTAAGGCAGTGCCCAGAGAAAGTCTTAGATAAGCCCCTTCCTTGAAATGTGATGTACGTTCCAATTCTTTGATTGGAATATCGCATAGGGTGTTTTTTCTCTTGCTAATACTCTGAATGGAACTTTACCAGACTCCACGCCGCACCCTTCCCCCACTCCCCAAAAGAAAATTCTTGGGAAGAAACAGCAAGGTTTGAATCCTTTTAATATATGTCATCAGCACACCTGGAGAAAAGTAATGGGTTGCCAAGTTATTTATTGAGTTTTTCTAGTAATTGCTGCTTTCTCCCCACTTTTGATATACATCCTCTGGAGAAATGCCATATTTTAGTTCTAAATATTTTTCCAATATCCGTTGTAGCAGCAATAGACATTAAGGATTTTTCAGGGGAAGCCACAGGATGTCTAATTTTAAGGAGGTTTTGACTCTATATTTAGAGCCTGATACCTGACTGTGTTTACTCTTTTTTTTTTTTTCCAAGAAGCCTGACTCACTTTGGGGAGCTTATTGTGCTTTTTGATATTTGGAGCTTCTAAGAAATTTCAGTCATGTTGAAATCAAGGTTAGCAATTATGAATTTCTCTATTATGACTTGCACTCAGTTTGATGATCCGGTATGGAGGAAATGGCATCCAGACGTGGTGGGCCAGACCCCAGCAGTAGCACTTCAGGGGGTTCCCTTTTATGCTGTGCTCTTTGCTGAGAAGCAGCTGGGCCCAGCAGGCAGAACAAAGGAGACGAAGACTATCAGACCTCAGCACATTTAGAGCATCAAAGGAGGGGCCTGACGCAGGAGGTTCAGTCCTAACATTGGGCCTGAATATGGAGCTGACCACAGGCAAATTTCAAATCTGAAGGTTCTATAGGATCTCGACAGAAGTTAAGGTTGGGTTGGTACAAACAAGATACCACGCAAGAGATGAGCATCGAATCCTGATTCAAAGTTTTCCACATCCGTAGACAGAAAAATCAGAGCTGTTTCTGACAGCCCCTGTCTCTCCATAAACCAAATCAGGGCAGTGGGTAGGATAATCCTAATCTGGTGTATTTGGGACTAAGCAGGTTGCATGTGTGACAATGTTTCATTTATTTATTTATTTATTTATCATGAAATATCCAGAGTGCTGGATGCTCAGGGGTTACTCCTGGCTCATGCACTCAGGAATTACTTCTGACAGTGCTTGGGGGAACCATATAGGATGCTGGGAATCGAACCCGGGTCAGCCGCAAGGCAAATGCCCTACCCACTGTTCTATCACTCCAGCCCCTTGTTTTGTTTTGTTTTGCTAACTTTAGCATGAACTGTCAGCAGGGGTCTTCCAGGTGTTGTTTGGGGTACTCACGGTACCACTCCCGGAGACATTCTGCCACCCGTGACAGATGATTCAAAGCCAAGGTCCAAACAGGTGGTGCTTCTCAAATTCTGTGGTCCTAGGAAGTGCCAGGGGCTGATGAGATGTCAAGGACCAAACCTTGTTCATGCGATCCATGAGCCTCTTACCCCTGTACTATTTTCCTGGCTCAGACTATCAGTACTATTTTCAGTTTCCTTTTTATTGCATTCTGTTTGGTCCTACATTTCACAGATGGGTGAGTGTTTGTAAAGCATCATTCAAAGAGAGTGTGGACGTAGCATCAGTATGTGGACTGAGTGCAGCTGGGTAGATGGATCAGATGAGGAGGAGAGAGGGAGATTTTCCTTTCTCACCAGAGCAAGGGCACTGGGAAGCATCAAAGGAGTCAGGTAGGGTGGCAGAGAAGCCCCTGTTAGAAGTGGCCCTAGCGGAGGTGCCATGAAATGTCCAGAGTGCTGGATGCACATGCCTGATGCTTGGGAGAAAGTTCTGAGTTGGCCACAGAAGTGTTAGCGTCCTAGGTATATTTTCTAAAGAAAAGAAATAGAGGAAAGAAGACTAAGGATGTGCCAGAATCAGGACACCCATTAAGTGGGCTGCCAGGGACTTCAAGTTGTAGCATCTCAAGTTGAATGTTTCTTAGCTTTTCTCAATAACCAGAGAGTCACTAATAATTGTTAAAGAGGATAAACCCAGTCCACACCCACCACCATCCTTTTTTAAAAAGCAGGTTAGTTCGGGGCCAAACAGATAGAAAATACAGCAGACAGGGCATTTGCCTTGCACACGGCTGACCTGGATTCAATCCCCAGCATCCCATAGGGTCCCCAGTATTAATTCCAGAGTGCAGAGTCAGGAGTGACCCCTGAGCATTGCCAGGTGTGACCCAAAAAGGAAAGAGGGGAAAAAAGCAGTTCTAGGCATTTTTTAATAATCGTGTTTGTAATTCTTGTCATTTTAAAAGGTCTGCCATATCCTACGAACTGGCATTTCCCTGTTTTTACATAAATATAGTCATCAGTGACAATTCTAGGATGGGGGGGAGAGCTGATGAGCATTTTAGGGGACGCCTCAGCAAGAAGAGGCAGCAGAAACAGTCCGTGACTGCCCATAGCAGGTTCTAAAGCTGACCAGTCATTGTGCAATTTCCTGAATTCCATCTAAAGGTTATGGAGTGAGTGTGGGAATAGGCTGACCAGAGACCTTGGTGGAATTAAGAAGGAAAATATTATTAGTGTTCATCGGTCCTCTTCGGCCAAACTTAACTGCTTGCACTTATGCCCTAAGAAACACCAGATACCGAGGGCTGGGGGCTCAGGGTGCCACTAGTTCTGATTGAAAGGGACTCCACTGTTAAGTGGGAGGGACTTGGCGAATAGGAGAACTTCCAACTTGGCTCTTCTATTTGTTCTGGATGTTCTAGAACAGAGGTCAGTTCTCACCCGTGCCCTCTCTCCCTACCAAAGGCTACACAGAAGGAGTAATACCCACTCTCTAAGGCGAAATCAGGAGCCAGAGAGATAGTGCAGGAGGTAAGGTACTTACTTCTCACATGACTGGTCCTAGTTCTGGTCCCCAGAACCACATAGTTTACTGATAGCTGCGACCCAACCCCTCTCCCCAAATAAAATAAGTAAGGTTTGATGAAAAGTTACAAAAGAAAGATGTTGGGAAGTAGTCACAGATGAAAGCATTTGATGTCTAGGGTTTGTTTCAAATAAATAAGGCAGGGAGGGCAGTGTGGGACTGGAGAGGAAATAAGATTGGCCATAAATTGATAATTGTGCTGGGTGTTGAGTGTGGAAGCTGTTATACTATTTTCCCTAACTTTCATTATGTCTGAAATTTTCCATAATAGGTAGGTTTAAATGTAAATACATATTTTCAGATGTCAGGATAGGAAAAATTAATAGCATAGCCCTTAAGGTATGAGTTTGAGTGTTGAAACCTTAAAATGAAAAACAGATTGCCTACAAAGGAAGACCTGTAACGTATAATTCGTTTGGTGGATTTTGTGAACTGCCTGAAAAGTTGAAGTGCTTAGAGTTTTTATAAATTAGGTCTAGGAAGAGGAAATCTTTCTGCCATCTTTTGCATTTTGCTTTTTCAGCAAAGTCTTGACTCAGTGAAACCAGCTGAATAGGTGTTATAGATGTCTCTGGACTCATACTTCCCCTTCACTGGACAGGAGCCTTTCATGGGGGCAGTCTTTCTGCACCCCAGATGCTAACTACACTTTTCAGTTTCACTCAGGGACCAAGAAGATGGCAGCAGATAACTGTTCCTGAGGGAATTCCCAGAACCTTTGCATCTTTCCTCATAATCTGTGTGAACTTGACCTTGCTAGCTAGGAGGTTCCCTTTTGGTCTAACCTTCCAAAAGAGTACCAGGCAATGCACTGACTTTGGAGTAACTCTGAGCACTTAGTAAAGAAAAACTTTAGAATTTTGGAACAAAAGTTCTCCTTGCCCTCAAAAAAAAAAAAAAAACTCCTCTGAGGTATTGTTTCATTGTTTCATAAAATTTTGGAGTTAGGATCAGAGAGATAGTATAATGGGTAAGGCTCATGCCTCACATATTGCCTACTCGGGTTCAATCCCTCATACCACATATTGTCCGTGAGCCTAGAGGCTTACCCTTGACAGTTGTCTACCCTCAGAAGGTGTTCATCTTTGAAGTATTATCAGACATCCTAGCAGCCTGGCAGGTTTGTAGGCGGGCCTTTCTTTCCAGGCTTGTAAGAAAGCAAACCTCTCACCAGAGCATCTCCAGGACGTTTTTCAAATGCCAGCTGCAGGTCTTAGGACTCTGTGTTCCCAAGAGCTTTGCTCATGCTTTCCCCTCAGTTCCAGATGTTCTTTACCTGCTTATCAGCATCTTAATGAAGATGTTCCCCACCTTCTCTTTTTAGGGCAGAAGCTCCTGTCAGGGCTCTCTGCTCTATGGTGCCCTGTTGTCAGGGTATAGTGTTACGTGAAGGTGAGGTGAGGAGTGTATAGCCACCTCTAGAGCAGGGTCTAGAAACCAGGTCACTGCAGGACATGCCAGGGAAGGGGAAGGAGAGTCCTTGAAGAGGGGGTTGGGTGGAGTGGGGGTGACAGTTTAGTTGGGAAGAGAGGGCAATCAACACCTATTTCTTCTGAGAATGGAAACGAACCAGAAAGAAATACTGGGAATTGTGTGTATATTTTGTGGGTAAATAAGCTCTCTTCCCTTACTTGGGCTAAAAGGCTTCTGAAACAAAGACAGTTCTTAGAGGACAGGGCAGAAACTGCTCCTGGGGGCCAAATTCCAATTTCCAAATTCTGGAAAAAAAAAAACACACTCTTTCCTTCTTCTGTGAGCCTGCCTCCCATTGTCCTGGGTGGCACCATAGGACACACACACACACATACACACACACACACACACACTTTATCACACACATTCATATACACAGACTATCTCTTTCATTCTCTCTCATTCCCTCTCTCTCTCTCTCTCACACACACACACACACACTCATACACTCATACTCACAAACACGTCTTCCTACACATGCTCACACAACACTCATATTCTCTCACACAGACTTGCACATATTTACACGCTTACTCACATACACTCACACACATGCTCATTCAGACACACTGTCAGGCCTCCGCTACCTGTGCCATTTGCTTGCCAGCATTTTCCCAGAAAGAACGCACCCTTCCTGCTCTGGAGGCAGCTCCACAAGAAACCGCACTGGCTTCCTGTTCGTCAGCATCTCTGGCAGCTGTCACTGTGCCAGGCCTGGCTGGGCACAAATTCCCTATAAATATCGCTGTGAAATGATTGACTGGATGAAGGAGTAAATTACCAAATGCTTCTCCAGCTGTTCTCTTTAATTTAGTAGAAGCTTGCCCTCCCCGTACACCTCCCCCATCTTCATCAGCCTTTCTGCCCCAGGGTCCACCTGACTGTGCCCTCAGCTCTCCTCAGAGGCCCCCCTCACAAAGAAACCTTTCCACCAAGCTACCTCAGAAGACTTTGGGACACACAACCTCCTCACTCATACATGATGCTGTTTGTCTTCATTTCTTGCCTGCCTTCTGCCCAAAGAAAATAGACCTCAAGAAGCATAGCACAGGGGCTAGAGCGATAGCACAGCAGATAGAGCATTTGCCTTGTACGTGGCCAAACCGGATTCGATTCCCAGCATCCCATATGGTCCCCTGAGCACCGCCAGGAGTAATTCCTGAGTGCGTGGGCCAGGAGTAGTCCCTGTGCAATGCCGGGTGTGACCCAAAATGCCAAAAAAAAAAAGCATAGCATATTGTTTTCTTCATGGTTCCATCCACAGCAGTGGTTGGAACATTCTGGGCACTCAAGTGTTTGTATTAAACAAGATCTGCATCTCAGCTAATGATCACATTCAGAGTTGACTGCCCACAGCCAGAACGTCTTTGTTTGTGTGTCCGGTTGTTTATTTTGGAAGTGTGCAGTCTTCCCAGAGATCCCTTGTACTGACTTTCGCCCCAGGAAATGACTGGGAAGTAAATAGGTGTCCAGTTGATGTCCTGGGGCATTTGGCGAATCTTCCCTCTCTCTCTCCTTCTCTCTCTCCCCTGTGTCCTCCAGCCTGAACCTCCCCTGGAAGGCATGAACAGTATTTTGGATTGAAAGAACAGAAAAGCACATTCTGGGGTGTGGGTGTGAGCCTTAGAGGAAGGACAGAGGAAGGGCAGGGGGAAGTGAGCTGTGCAGATCTGGCAAGAACATTCTGGGCTGGCTTTTAGACTTCTTACATTTGGGGGGCTCCTTTAAGCAAAGCTTTCCCAGGAATAGGAGCCCAGTTCTCTGTGAATGTCAAACAACCAAGTATGTGGCTGGGAGCTATGCAGAGAGTGGTGAAGACGGCTTTATTTCTTTTCCAGATGACTCTCCAGAGAAATAAAGACCTGAGAATTAACGTTCTGTAGGCCAGAAAGAGGGTTTTTGTGAGCTAAATAGCATTCTAGCTATCCTTCACAGGCGAAGGCAATTTGGGATGATCTATTTATATTGAGAAACTGATAAGTTCACTCCGGGGAAGGCTGAGCTGCCTCCAGTTCTGGCCAGCTCTTCTCCTGCTGAGATTGACTTGGGGACTGTGGCTTATTTCTGCTGTTTCATGTTTAACATTTTCCTACAGTCACACATGTGGCCTGAGAGTAACCTCTCGATGGAATTCAGGACAGCTCAGGCCAAGTAGAAAAATTCCTAATTACAGTCCTCATTACATTCTTGTACACTAATCTTTTGCAAAAGCGAACTGTTTTAAGAATATTTTATATGAGCAGGATAGAAAAGGAGGAGGAAGGGAAAGAGAAAGGAAGGAGGGAAGAGAGAGAGCAGGAAGGAAGAAGGGAAGGAAGGAAGGAAGGAAGGAAGGAAGGAAGGAAGGAAGGAAGGAAGGAAAGAAGGAAAGAAGGAAGGAAGGAAACCAAGAGAAAAGGAAAGGAAAAGAAGATTGAATTAGGTTTGAATCCTTATCCAATCAATGACTGTTTTTGAGAAATTTAGGCTCCATTGACCTCTGTTTTTTCCTGTGCAGTGAGAAATAAAAGTACCGTCTCTTACTATTGCTGTGAGAATTAAATGAAATGATATGTGGGGGTATTGTAGTACAGCAATGAGAATCCCTCCCCAAGGGTTGTGGGGGAGGCAGTGCTGGTGTGAGGATATTTTCTGCTATGCCACACAGCACAGCAAGTAGGGCGTTTGCCTTGCACGTGACTGACCCGGGTTCGATTCCTCCATCCCTCTCGGATTGTCCGGCAAGCTACCGATAGTATCCCGCCCACACAGCAGAGCCTGGCAAGCTCCCCATGGCATATTTGATATGCCAAAAACAGTAACAACGAGTCTCACTTCGTGTGTATGGAGCGAGTAGATGCCATTAGGCTATACTAGCTTGCGACAGGGACGAATGGAGATGTTACTGGGGCCCACTCGAGCAAATCAGTGAACAACAGGACAACAGTACTACAGTGCTACAATGCCACACTGTAATGATCGCTGAGGGACTATTGAGTGCTCAGGTTTGATCACTAGCCTATGGTAGTAGATGATCATGAGGCTGAATTTCTGCAGGTTGGAATTTTTCCCATCTTTGCATTGCAAAAACAAGAAACACAATGTTTTCTTTTTTTTTCCTTTTTTTTTTTTGAAACTCAATATTTTCTCCTAGAAAATTTCTAGTATCCAATGTAGAGATCTCATAATGCTCCATCCTGTGAGTTTGCTGCATGGATTTGAAAATATGAAAATTCATGCCTTTCATGTATTTTCTTACATGGAACTGTGAGAATGTTTTGGTTTTTGTTTTGTTTTGTTTTTGGTTTTGCTTTTTGGTTTGGGGACCACACCCAGGGGTGCTTGGGTCTTATTCTTGGCTCTTTGCTCAGAAGTCTCTCCAGGAAATGCTTGGGGGACCATATGTGATGCTGAGGACTGAACTAGGTTGACCATATGCAAAGTAGCCTTACCCCTTCCCTTGTATTAGCTCTCTAGGTATCTTTCAAGTACACTAGGTAAAAGTTCCCTCCTGGGTCCACTATTTCAGTGAAAGCATGGTCTTCCCTTTGCTTTCCTTCTACCTCAATCTGTGCCTGATACCCAGAGCCAAAAGTCACAGCTCAGTAACTCTCTGCAGAATGAATAAATCAATGTCAGATTTCAGGTATCTAAGTCTAGTTCACAATAAGTTGATTCTTAATAGAGCTAAAAAAAAAAAGTTTAAACATGTTTTCCATGGTTACAGTTCTTATAGACAGACTTTCTCTAAGAATCCAGCCCATCTCCAACCGTTCAGTGGCACTAAGCTCCAGAGAATCAACTGCACCTTCTAGAATCTGGGTTCCTGGAACAGCACGCAACAGCTCCTCCATCACCATTCCCTCACCTTTGTCCAAACTGCAAACCAGTTAGTAAACCTATTATCCTAGTCCTTCCTGAGTTCAGATATTCCCCTGTTCTCACTTGGTTCTTCTAGCAAAGATCAAGTGACAATGAGCCACTCTTCTAAAGCATAACTACACTAACATTGTAGCACCATTCTCCCCTTATTCATCGATTTGCTCGAGTGGGTACCAGTAATGTCTCCATTGTGAGACTTGTTACTGTTTTTGATCTCGAATAAGCCACGGGTAGCTTGCCAGGCTCTGCGGTGTGGGTGGGATACTCTCAGTAGCTTGTCAGGCTCTCTGAGAGGGGCGGAAGAATCGAACCCAGGTCGGCCACGTGCAAGGCAAACTCCCTACTTGCTGTTCTATTGCTCCAGTCCCCCAGTAGCACCTCCAAATGCTGTTATAACTCATATCTCCTTGTTAAGGTTCACTGGATTCTGCAAGGATCCAGGACTGGGGTAGAACACTTGCTTTGCAAGTGCAAGGCCCTGGGTTCAATCCCCGACCTCCCCACCCCCAGTGCCCACATAACAAATCACATGAGTTGTGAGAGGTGAGGTGCAGCCCCTTGACTTTGCAGAGTCTCCTGGCCTCCCTTCTGCTTCCCTCCAGGCCTGCAGTTTGCTCTGACTTCTGCCTGGGAAGCCTCACTCCCACTCAGCTTTAGTGAGCAAAAGACTCTTCTTGCTCTGGTTTTCTGCATAGGTTGTTTCAAGTGAATGTGCCTTCCAAGAACTCCCTGTTCCATCGTGACCTTCCAGTTCGCTTCTGCAAATGACAATTTCAGATTCTCTGGGAAATTAATATAGTATTTTTGTGTTTGTAAACATGAGTGGTTCTCACTAACCTCTATTCCAGGTTTGATTATAGAAAAACAAATTTTTGAGTGCCTGAACTCCAGCTTATTTCCTAGGTTGATTTTTGAAGGGCTTTCTCTAGCTTCCTCTTAACCTCCCTGCCCTCCGGCCTGGCTCCCATCCTCAAGACTTTGCTATAAATGTTCTCTTGAAATTCACCATGTTCACCATTGCCAAAACTAATGAACTTTGCTCCCTCTTCATTCTTTCTGACTGTCGACAACTTTGGACACTGGTGATGTGGTTACTGCTTCTTTTCAGAATTTTTCTCCACAGGTTTCTATGATTTTTCCACATCATTTTTGTTGTCTTGCCCATACTAATCTGCTTCCCTCTCTGTATCTTCTTGACATTCCCCCAAATTATTGGTGATATCCATAGGTTTGTTCCTGATTTTTTTTTGTCTACACTGCTACCACCTTCCCCCATTTCCTTTCCTGACAAAATCCACTGTTATTCCAGTTTCAGTACTAAAATTGAACTCCTCCTCTTCCTCCTCCTCCTCCTCCTCCTCCTCCTCCTCCTCTTCCTCCTCTTCCTCCCCCTCCTCCTCTGCCTCTTCCCCTTCATCTGCCTCCTCCCTCTCCTCCTTCTTTGCTCAGGAATCACCGCTTGCTTTGTACTCAGGGATCACTCCAGCAGTACTCAGGGCACCACATGGGGTGCTGGGGTTCAAACCCAGGCCAGCTGCATACAAGGCAAGCACCCTACCTGCTGTACTATTGCTCCAGTCCAAGAAGCTTTCTTCTTCATGGCCCACATTTGGTTGACCAAATCTGACAAAATTTTTTCCTTGCAGTCCTCCCTACTCTATGCCTGTGTCTCTTTATTATTCCAATAAGGTCCTTTTCCCCACCAATCTCTTGCTTCCACTTTCTCTACTCTGCTCTCCTCCAAACATGCCACAGTCATTCCTTGAAGCATTTCTCATGTCCCATTCTTTAAGGGCCATCCCAGTGCTGACTTCCCTCTTGTCACTGTGCGGTGCAGATGGTTTTGCACAGATGGTTCTCTTCATCTTTAGAATGGCTTCTAAATCTCCAAGCCAGATTCACTTAGGAATATTTGTTGATTATTTCTTATGGACTAGGCATCTTCCTGTGCATTGAGGCTGCCTGAATACTCACACCTAATGTGCTCTTAGAGGTCATTCAGCACAAAAGTTCTCTCTTCTATGGTATTTCTCACGACTCCCTCGGATTGTACTGTCAGCTCCCACATCTGTGAGATGCACCATCTCACAATCAACTTCTTAGATTTTATTTGATTGCTTTAAATCAATGAATAAATATCTCCCTCTGGCATCTAGCTCACTGCAAGATTTTAATTTTGGATGACTGTCTTCTGCTGGACTGTGAATCTCTTTGAAAGACACCCATTTGATGTTATCTCCTCTTCACAGTGCTGGGAGTCTAAGTACTTAATAACTATTTGAACAATTAGAGACATAAATAGATAGATGGCTGGATAGATGGTGGGTGGGCTGAATGGATAGATGAATAGGAAGGTGTATGAAAGGTTGGAGAGATGGGAAAATGGATAGAAAGGTAAAATCAGAGATCAATGGAGGGGAAATTAGGATGCATAGTCAGAAAGATTAATAAATGGATGGATAAATGAACAGATTGGATGGAAGGACAAGTGGATGGATGTATAAAAATAATTCTGCTGTTAAAAGAAAATTGAGTAATCTTTTTTTCTAATAATTTCTGTTTAATAACCTGGAGAGCTAAGCTGATATTCAAAACACTAACATAAATTTAAACTCACCCACAATTAAGAGGAGAGTATAGTTAACTTATGATTAATCACTTCTACTACTAGACTAGAATATAGGACATATATATATATATATTAGAGACTATTCATATGTACATATGTATTCATTTATACATATTCATAATACATTCATATATCTCTTATAATTCATAAAAATTCAAATAATGGAAGGCATTTATAACAGCAACTATACTGAATAATAAACATGCTTTATTTCTGAAAACCCTTAGAAAATTTGTGATTTATGGACCCCAGTAAGAATCACTAGAGGCATGCCATCTTAAGTACACTTTTTAAAGTACCTTAAAGTACAAGCTTTTCATTTCAGTGTTAGTGTGTACAAGCACCCACACATTCATATGTAAACTATTTCTCTAAATTATTTTTTCTCTAAATTATTTGGATTTCAAAATTTATTTGATCATATATAGGAAGGTTTCTAAATTCAGATCCGCATTTTGCAAACCTGAGGCAACCCTACAGACCATTCATCTCTATACATCTCATTAGTACATGGGTGTCTCAGGTGAAGATGTATAAAACATGTTAAGTAATATCTGAAAAACTTGAATCCCAACAAGATGAACATGGTCCTATCTTTTTACTAAGTAAGGTTCACATAGAAAATCCTGCCACAGGGAATAAAACACTAAACATTTCTAACTGTTCAGTATGCCTATACTCTATCTTCATTTTTTTTTATTTTATTTTTATACAGATGTTCACGGGCCAGAGCAATAGCATAGCGGGTAGGGCGTTTTCCTTGCATGCGGCCAACCCATGTTCCATTGCTCCGCCCCTCTGGGAGAGCCCGACAAGCTACTGAGAGTATTTTGCCCACACGGCAAAGCCTGGCAAGCTCCCCGTGATGTATACGATATGCCAAAAACAGTAACAACCAAGTCTCACAATGGAGACGTTACTGGTGCCTGCTCGAGCAAATCGATGAACAATGGGAGGACAGTGACAGTGACAGTGAAGGTTGTTCACATTAATTTATTACATTCAATATTTCAACACCAGTTCCACCACCACCATTACACCTTCCCACCACCATTATTTTGAATTTTCCCACCACTGTTCAAGTCTGTCTGCCACAAGCAGATTCTAGATAATGTTTTTCTATTGTTTATTATGAATATCATGAGAGGTCCTGGAATTCTAAGTATGTAAATGATTGGGATCCAGAGACATCTCTGTAGGGAGCTAATCCATTTTATGATTCATTTGTGAGTCTCTGGATCAAGGCCGTGGTGCCCTTAAACTTGGGCCCGAGACAGTTCATGAGTGTGACAGCCAGGATCCCCAAGGGGCAGGGAGATGGGAAAGGATGGACCATCTCTGCTGCCACGTGATCTGGCGTCTTCAGACCCTGTTCCTGTGTACCTGGGTTTTTCTCCTGAAAGTTTGTGTCCACCGGGGGTTCATCTGGAGTGGGCAGAGAGGGGACACCTACTCCATCAGAGGAGCCCCAGTTGAAATCAGCTCAGCATGGGTTCTGGAGAGATCTCCGGTGAGCAGCTGTCTTCCAGGATTCACTGCTGCATCTCTTTTGATCTTCACTTTATTTCTACCAATTACTTCAACTTCTTATGGATCCAGGCTAGAGCACTGCTTTTGCCTTGGTTAAAATGTATTTCCTGGAACTGGAGCAATAGCACAGTGGGGAGAGCGTTTGCCTTGCACATGTCCAACTCGGGTTCGATTCCCAGCATCCCATATGGTCCCCCAGCACTGCCAGGAGTAATTCCTGAGTGCAGAGCCAGGAGGAACCCCTGAGCATTGCCCGGTGTGACCCAAAAAGGGGAAAAATGTGTTTCCTCCTTCCTTTACTTTATTCCTTCTTCCTTTCTTCCCTCACTCCTTTCTTTACTTTGTTCCCACTTCCCTTTCTCTCATGTCTTAGCATTGCACATTTCAAAGCATTCCATCAATACTTTGAACATTAAGCCCATTTAATCTAAATTATGTATCATGTGCATTTCATTTATTGAGGAAGTAGCCATGCTTTATTTGATTCAGTATCTTCGGTAGCTACAGAATTTGATAAGTGGTGATAAATTGATTTTAGGTCTCACACTATTTTAGTACATAGTAGGTTGTGCTGAGATATATCTAGATAGGAATCCTCTTATGATGGACAAAAAATAATATCCCCATTTTTCAGATGATTAAACTTAGACTCAGTTTGAAGTTAGTTTTTTTATTATCTGAAATGTGGACCTTTGGAATGTCACGCTCCTTCCCACTTTTAAGACTGGTGAAGAGAAAAATTCTGTAATTTCTGTAAGCTGCTGTAATGGATGTAGGCAGGATCTTGAACCTTGAGGTGAAGGAATAGCAAACTGGTTTGTTTGGTTTTTTTCCCTTTATCCACTAGAAAAAAAAAAGATCATGTGGGCATGTGCTGCTGTGTAAACTCACCATTTGCATGATTATATCAGGTAGCTGTCACTGTTTAACACACCACCCCAAGCTTAGTGACTTGAAACACTCAAATTGACCATTGCTTCCAAAAGCCATGAGGTAGCTGGGTAGTGCTCTCACTAGGTGCTCTTGTGACTCTTATGGGCATGTGCAGGTTGAGTAGGCAGCCCTGCCCATCCTGCTGGAGCACTCCTCCAGGTTCAAGAACCCACTGCATCTCTGTTGATTTAGGCTGACCTAAATTTGTCTGTGTAGGCTGACCTCTACCTGGGTCTCTCATCCCCCAGCAGGCTGACTCACACTTGCTCACACAAAGAGGTAAGGTTCTTTGAGGGGGACAGCACAAGTGCACAAAAATCTCTTAAGGTCTAGGTTTGGAGTATTATTACCAGTGCCTTTTAATGGTGGGAGTAAATCAAGGACCAGTCCAAATGCAAGGGGTATGGAATTATCTCCACTTCTTGATGGAGGAGTTGCAAGGTCACAGGCATAAAGGAAGATGAGGGTCATCTTTGCCATCAGGACTCCCCTTAAGTACAGCCTCCACTTTCTGGTTCTCCACCTCTGTCACTTCCATTATGTCTGGTTAACCCAGGGGTCAGCCTCCCCAATGGGGGATTACTGAGGCTGCTCCCTGAATTTCTCCAAGCTAACTACCTCATTTCAGTTTAAAAAATTTAAATGAGGGGCCAGAGCAATAGTACAGTGGATAGGGCAGCTTGCCTTACATGCTGCTGACCTGGGTTCAATCCCCGACATCCTATGCAGTCCCCTAAGCACTGCCAGGAGTGATTCCTGACTATAGAGCCAGGAGTAACCCTGGAGCACCACAGGGTGTGGCCCCCAAACAAAACAGAACAAAAATTAAGAGGACAAAAAATGAAAGACTGTCAAGGAAAAGTACAATTCATTTACCTTATGAAAACTAATTGAGTTTAGAGGATAATAAGAATGAAAAATTCGGCCATTAGAATTTATCATGAAAGAAATGGTTATTAAATATTTGAAAGCTGTAACTTATTCTGAAGCATATTGATGACATAGAACAGGACACGGATTTATTTGGCATAGTCTTTTGCTGGGAAATTTCTGTTGCTAGTCCCTACCCTACTCACTCCCATGAGATACTGTTTTGAAAGGTGATCTGTGTCTACCCCATGAAAGAAACCAAGGGGGAATGTGCCTGCATCTGTGCTCAGTCAGACTGCTCAAGACCAATAGTGTCTTGATGTAAGGCTGCTTATTTCCAATTCTGAAATGGCTTGCATTTCCCCAGACACCCTACGAGTAGTCTTTCAGATACTCAAGGGCAGGATGAACTTTTGCAGAGAGAATTGCACCTTGATATCATGAAAGTGATCCCATTCTTGAGAATGGCTTGTGGAGATGAACACTGATTTACTCTTTTTCTAAACTTTTAGAGCATGAGGTGAATTTTGCACCTGTGTGTGTCTGTGCTCCCGATCTGGAAGTACAGTGCCAACTCTGTTGTCTTCAGTTTCTACTTTTTGAACATTTTGTTCCATGACATCAGTGAAGATCTTCATCTCACCCCTATTTACGTTGTGTAAATGGCCCCACCACAAGCATGAAATTATCAGCCTACTATGGATAGGCATTTAAGGAAGCCAGCATAGATAGCAGCCCATTGCTGCCAGGGAGAATGTTCTAGACGTATTCCTGATTGCAAAGGAGACCTTCTCAGAAGCCTGGTACATCTCCCCCAAGCATCATTTCTGTTTTGGGGTTTGCCTAAGTAAGTTTAGGTTGACTCTTGGTTCTTTCTATACTCATGGATAACTCCTGGCAGTGCTCATGTGTGATGCTGGGGAACAAATCCAGATCGGCTACATGCAAGGCAAATACCCTCCCCACTGCACTATTTCTCTAGCCCAGAACAGATTCCCTCCGTCATCTCTGCAATGGATCTTAAGAGCTTTTTCTATACTTTATAGAAAACTCTTGTTCAAACTACAGGACTTATCTCTTATGATTGTACCTCAAAACTCTTTCCATTGGCCTTGCATGGAAGATCATCACTCTGGGCCTGCCCCGTAGTAGCAAAGTCAGAGCAGGGCTGCCTATGCCAACCCCACAAAAGAGCAATTCTAAGGCAGAGGAAACACTGTTATTAGGAAAGGAGGTGAAATCTCAAGTACCAGGAGGAGTTCAGAAAAATACTATAACCCCAAAGAGTTTGGCATCTGGGTATGCTGATGTTTCAAGAATTTTCTTTAAGCACCTTGACTTAAGCAGCTGAGCCAGTCTGGTAGATCCTTGTGAAACTCTCCAAAAGTCCTGTCTAGACCATTTCCCCCAGACTGGCATATTGAATGCTCTGTAAACAATCTGGGTTATGCTCCCAGCCCAGTCCCTAGTGCTAGAAATGCCAGACTGTCCTTACTCTTCACACAGGTTTGGCCCACAGCCCCTTCTGAGGTCGACCCAGACACTAGAAAGGTTTGCAGTGGGCCTCTGAAGGTACAACTTCCTTTACAAACACTCAATTCAAGATCCCAAGGAATCATTCAACGAAGAGACTAGTGGGTGTCTTCGCCTTCAGCCTGGGCCAAAAGGTCTGTGTCTCTTTAGTGGCAGCGAAAACTTAGCTGCAGCTTTCTTTACTGATCTCTTTTTGCTGTGTTGTTGAAATTTTTCTGCTAACTTGCAGTAAGCAAGCACTGTAGCAGAAGGCAGAAGCTCCGCCTTCACACGAGAGGGGTTCTGAGCTGGAGGGTATCTTCTTGCATCCCAAATCTATCCAGCTTTATAGTTGGTCTCTGTCTTACAGGCTTCAGCACCAAGCCCAGTCCTGAAATAATTATGGAATACTGTTAGTCACCTGCCTTGAATCCATGAAGAGTCCATAATTAGTTCTAAAACAAGGGGAGTTTGTTGGTTTTGGTTTGAGGGTCATACCCAGAGTTGCTAAGGGATTATTCCTGGCTATGTGCTCAGAGATCTCTTCCTACGGGGTTAAGGGGGACCACCTTGGGGGCAGGGATTAAATCTGAGTCAGGTGTGTGCAAAGTAACTCCTTATTCACTGTCCTATTTCTCTGTCCCAGCCCCGCAGAAAGATTGTTAGCTAATGGGGCTGGAGTGGTAGTACAACGGGTAGGGCGTTTTGCCTTGCATGCTGCCAACCCGGGTTCGATTCCCAGCATCCCATTTGGTCCCTTGAGCACCACCAGGAATAATTATTGAGTGCAGAGCCAGGAGTAACAACTGTGCATTGCCGGGTGTGATCCAAAATGCAACATATGTATATTGTTAGCTAAGTTTAAGTTCTATTTGTGTTTTTGTTTTCAGTGTAGCTGTAGGTTCATAACAGCACACCTCTGTCATACCCACATCTCTCTCCCATGGCACCTGCATAGCTTATCACCAAGTGCAACCCATCATTCTTACTGTGAGAAAGATGGTAAAGAGTCCAGATGAATGAATTCTAGGGGCTGGAGCGATAGCACAGCGGGTAGGGCGTTTGCCTTACAAGCGGCCAACATGGCCGACCCGAGTTCGATTCCTCCACCCCTCTCGGAGAGCCCGGCAAGCTACCAAGAGTATTTGATATGCCAGACACAGTAACAACAAAGTCTCCAATGGAGACGTTACTGGGCCCGCTCGAGCAAATCGACGATCAACGGGAGGGCCTTTACCTTACCTTACCTTATTCCAGCAGAAATAAATAAGCCATTTATGCATCCTTTGAAGAGCTGAATAAAGGAAACGATATGGGTCCAAAACACTGCCAATTGTATTTTTCTTTTCATCTCCCCTCCCAACCTTTTTTTGGAGGGATGGAATTTTTGTGGGGCCTTATTTTCATCCCTTCCTGAATCAAAGTGAAATTCATATCTTTTGCATGTTTCCTGCATTAAATTTTTATTGTGTGCATGGAAATCAATATTCCAGATACATGCACAAGTGCACACATTAAAATGAACATGACTTCATTTATTTCCATGATTAGACATTCAAATAAAAGTGCTTGGGTGTCTGTTTTCATATTCATAGGTCGAGATCCGTACATCAGAGGTATTTGTATAAGTGACACTTTTATTACATTCATTTCATTTGCAATATGATAGTGGATCATAAATATGTTACTTTTATGCCACCAAATCTGATTTGTGGCACTTAACCCTCACAAGGAGAATACTTGATGTTTTATGGAGCCCCTTTTGTCCAAGGGGCGCTTTGCAGATCTTAACTGGGTTCTCTCAGGTGTTTGAATGAATCAAGTTCCTGTCCCTCCACGATAGCACCTGCCTTATCAACCTCCTGGCCCTTGAAGCAGGGGATTAGGTGTATTGGGACGTGCTCTGTGGGTTCAGAAATGATGGTGGGTCTTTGATTTCTGGAAGAAGCTCAGGTGAGCTCTGTGCCTTGCACTGAGCCCAGAAACTGACAGGATTTGTTTGAACCCTGCTGTGCTGGGTGCTATATTTGTCCTGGGGCCACAGAAACTAGTAAAATACGCCCTTTGACTCCTAGAGTTTCACAGGCTAGGGGAAAAAACAGCCACATGGAATGGTATTACCCAGATCCTTGCCTGTAATGGGGGCTCTGATGCTGGGAATACATGTGTCACTCCTGCCAACTCTGGGGATGCTCTGTGCCTGAGCAATTCATGCAGCATATGGCCACAAGTCGCAATTAGAATGAAAGCGGAGACCCACTGTCAAGTATCTCTCTTACACACACACACACACACACACACACAGAGAGAGAGAGAGAGAGAGCACTTCTCTAGCTCCTCCCTACAGTATCCTTCAAAGTATGACCACATCATAGAACCATGTCTGTGTGCAAGAGACATGACATAGAGTGGTGATTGAAGAGCCAGAACTCAGGGTGGAATGATAGCACAGTGGGTAGGGCGTTTGCCTTGCACGCAGCTGACCCGGGTTTGATTCCCAGCTTCCCATATGGTCCCCGGAGCACTGCCAGGAGTAATTCCTAAGTTCATGAGCCAGGAGTGACCACTGTGCATCGCCGGGTGTGATCCAAAAAATAAAATAATAATAATAATAATAATAATAATAATAAAGAGCCAGATCTCCTGAGTTCATATTTCTACTCCATCACTAAAAGGGAGCATGGCTTTGGGTTTGTTACTTTTTTTGGTTTGGGTACACACCCAGTAGTGCTCAGAGTTTACTGCTGGCTCTGTACTCAGGGATTGCTCCAGACAGTGCTTAGGGGAACCTTATGGGGTGCTGGATATTAAACCCAGGTAAGCCACAGGCAAGATAAACTCCCAATTCATTATGCTATCTCTCTGGCCAATGAACATGTGCCACGTGACAATGGTTAGTGCAGCAGTATGTGAGTCTTAGAGTGTATAACAGTGAAGCCAAGATGATGATGTTACTATTACTGTGTGACTGATGTCTGTTTCCCACCATCAGTAGAAAACTCCCAAATAACAAGAACCATCTGTGTGGCTCCCTACTTCATCCCTACAACAGATGAGTTATGGGAAATGATCAATGACTAAATGTTGAACAAATGAATGGATAAAACCGTGAAGAAACAAATGTGTCCCCTGGCCCATGTGATGCCAACACCAGTTGGATTCTTCAGAAACATCATCATTGGGCCATAGGGTTATTACAGGAACTCAGGTGCTTGTCTTGTATCCCACTGACTCTGGGTTTGATCCCCAGCATCACAACTGGTGCCTTGAATGCGGGCAGGGGTCATTCCTGAGCACAGAGCTAGGAATAGTCACCATGCACCATTGGGTATGGCCAAAACATTCCCCATCAAAAAAAAAAAAAAACCGAAAACATTATTGTCATGTGTAGGCATGGACCTCATATTATTGTGTAGGGTCCTCAATGTTTAACTCACTCCACTCATACAGGGAAAGTCCTTACTCTCTTCTGCCTGTGTAACTCACCTGCATTTTTATGTGAGTGCTTCCTTGCTTGTAGGACGTGGCAGTAGACAGATTCCTCTCCCCCGCCCACACACACACCCCACTCCCCACATGTCTCTGGGTGGTGCTGCCATTCCCAGGAATTTGTTTATCATGAATATCTCATATAACTAGTATCACATAATACATGACTTTTGGACACTGACTGCTTTCGCTGAGATGATGTTTGGGAGGTTCACCTGTATTGTAGCATGTGTCACTAGTTGATTTGTGTGGACCTTCGCATTCCATTTATGGAGAGTCCCATGTTGTTCATTCGTTCATCAGAGGATAGGTAGTGTGTTTCCACATTTAAGCTATTGTGATGATGCCTCTTTCACAAATCTTCATGTTTATGTTTTCACGAACATACATTTTCCTTTCTTCTTAGGCAGTTCAGTCTGAGTTGCTTGTTCTTGCGCTAACTCTGTGTTTTTATGGAGGTGAGGGATGTTAAACCATGTCCTACAGGGATCTGCTTTGAGCTTAGATTTGTTTAGATGTGGCTTTTGCTTGTGTGGACTGAAAAAGAGTCACTCTACCACACAAAGGGCCCACAGTCACTCTTCCCTCATAGAGCCAGTGTGTCTTGTGGAGGGCCATTCCATTCCTGGGTGACCCTGCCACCTGGGCTCTGCCCCTGCCTCCCACATGCTTCTGTCTGCATCCCCTAATCCCAGTGCCACCCACCATCTGGACTGCAAGGTTCTATCATGCCACCTGCTGGCCTGGGGCTGCTCTGACCCAAGGGTACACCTGCATCTAAAGAAACTCTGTTCATGACAGTCTCTTCCCCTCACACACTCCATCTCCATGACTCATCCTCCATTGTGACACTTGTTACTGTGTTTGGCATATTGAATACATCACAGGTAGCTTGCAAGGCTTTGCCATACAGGCAAGATACTTTCAGTAGCTTGCCAGGCTTTCTGAGAGGGGCAGAGGAATCGAGCCTGGGTCAGCCAGGTCGGCCGCGTGCAAGGCAAATGCCCGACCCGCTTTGCTATTTCTCCAGCCCATGACTTATCCTAAACCTGGAAATATTCTGTCCCAAGGAACAGTGTCATCTGAGTCTTAGGCAAAGGAAATCATCAGAGGAAGTTTTCTTCTCCAAGAAGTCCCCTTCCTGAAGCCTATGTGGGGCCTAGAGTCAAAGGCACCCATTTGCTTGGGTGAACTCGAGCACTTTCCTTTGCTTCTTGGAGGCTCAGTTTCTTCTGTGCTAGATTTTAGGCAGGGAACTAGGAGAGACAACACCGCTCCTCAAAGGAAAGTTTTCTCCTTAGGCCCTGGGAAAGGGCGGGAGCATATGCCTTACATGTGTAAGATCCAAGCTCAGTACCTGCGCTGAATCCCCTTGCCCCAGCACCACGCACACCAGGTGTCAAACCCTCCAGGCTGATTGACTGCTGGGAGTGATACCCTGAACACTGCTTGAACACACCCTGAACATCCTGCCTAGAATTTCATTTTCTCCCTGGATATTTACTCTCCCAAGTGTTTTTACAGGTAGTAGGATTTCCCCCTGACCACTCCCTCTTTCCTTCTCTTCCTTCTTTTCTTTCCATTCCTTTCTTTTACCTCTTCCCTCGAGCCCTTACCTGTGCTTGGCCTTACTTTACTCTGCTCTCAGCACCTGCCCACCCTCACCTGAGCTCCTCAGATCCTTGCTGTGAGAATCCAGAGAATAACCAGTTCTCAGGTCTTCCCAGTTGCCTGGGTAAATCCTCTTAGGGTGGATGCCTAGCCTGAGTCATTTTGCAGCAAATTCCCTGAACACAGTCTGGCAAATGTGCCACCCCAAAGGAGGTGAGCACAGGCCAGGGTACCCTGTCAGCCTCCCGGACTTCAGTCTCCTTCCCCATGAGGTCCGGAGCAGGACTGAAGCTTGGAGTTACGCTTGGGTTTGGAGGCATCTGATTTCCTGAGTCCTGGGCCCAGGCTGTGCCCAGCACTGAATTCAGCTGCCAGGGGTTGGTGCCCAAAAATGCCCCTGGCAAGGGTCCCCTGGGCTGGACAAGCAGCTGCAGATGATTAGGGTGATTATGTAAAGGGATGAATGAGTGAATGAGTGGTTTTCCAGACCAAGGGTGTCATAATACATAGATTATGATACTGAAGCAACCTTACTCATAATAAAAGATTCGAGGGTTAATACAGAATGTTTAGAATGCAGAAAACCAGGAAGAAACTAAAGACTTCCTCAAGTCATCTCCAGGGGGAATTTCTTCAATGGGGTCTATTCAGGAATCTGCTAAGCAAAGGAGTCAACCAAAATATGTGGGTAGGAATGACATCAGTGTAACCAAAGGGGGCTGTCTCAGGCACACATTGCCTAGGCAAAGGGGGTGCTCTTGCAGGCCCGCTGGGACTGTCACCTCTGGAACTGGGGGGTAGGGAGGGGAAGGGGGAACATGCTGAAGGAAACCCTTCTTTTAGAGGTGCCAGTGTACATGGAAAGTTCTCTGCAAACACACTCAAGCTGGCAGCTCTGTGGGTGAGCTTTCTTTGAAACCCAGTTGGCACAGACACACACAAAATCTCTGCTCACTGCTGGGCCGCCAGGCTGCCAAGGCTTTCCTCGTGGGAGAGGAGTTTTCTAGTACCTTTTCACGCTGTTCTTGTGCCAAGCGTTAAATGAGTCCGAGGCAGCCCGGGAGAAAGAGGCTCCCGGCTGGCAGTGCAGACCCAGACATGAGTGAGCTCTGACGTGCCCTCTCTCCCCTTCCCAGCCGTCAGGAATGACAGGAACAAGAAAAAGAAGGAGCCTTCAAAGCAGGAATGCACGGAAAGCTATGAAATGACAGCAGAGCTGGACGATCTCACCGAGAAGATTCGGAAAGCTCATCAGGAAACCTTCCCCTCGCTCTGCCAGCTGGGTAAATACACCACGGTAAGAGACGCGACTGGGGATCTGCTCAGGGATGCGTGTGGATGCCGGGAAATGCACCCAAGCTCGGCACAGTCCGAATGTGGGGGCCCCCTGGGATCCACTTGTGAACTCGCTCCAGGGGCGCCTTTAGACTGTCCCCGAGCAGAAGGGTCCTGCTGTTTGCAAAAGTGTTTGGAGTGAAGGCGCCTTCACTCCGGAAACCCAGACTGACCACCTGTCATCTGTGGCAGGCTCCAAGCCCCTGGGTGTTGGCACCAGAACCTTAGCCCTAAACATAAATGGGGGGTAAGCTGGAGCGATAGTACAGTGGGTATGGCATTTGCCTTGCACGCGGCAGACCTGGGTTTGATCCCCAGCATCCCATATGATCCCCCGAGCACCACCAGGAGTAATTGCTGAGTGCATGAGCCAGGAGTAACCCCTGTGCATCACTGGGTATGACCCAAAAAGCCAAAAAAAAAAAGGTGGGGGAGGAGGAACAGGCCCAGGTCGGTTGCTGTGGAAATTGGGGCTAGGACACGCCCACATGGCCTCTCACGTGGGTTTGAGGCTGCCTGCACATCTGGGGAGCAGCAGGTTCTGCAGGGCTGACTCTGGGGCTGGACAGGGGGGTCTTGGCCAAACTCTACACTCAGGGAGAAGCCAGAATGTTGCCTTTGAAGCCTGGTGTGCGCAAACAGCACCTGGCAATCTCCTGGTGATGCAGGTTTTGATTTGCAGGTTTCCGGTGGGTGTGGGTGCCATTTCTTCCCAGCGCCCAAGGGGTGCCTCAGGCCACTCTCAAAATGGCGGAGGCAGTGAATGGGGCTTGGAGTAGCTAGAGACAGGCAGGCCATTGGTGTCAGGGACGAGGGGAACTGTTGTCAGGTCTTCTATGAAGCTATTGGCTGAGGGATTCTTGACTCAGCAAGAAACCCCCATTTTTGTGTGGGAGAACACTAGGTTTGCATAGTAGAGATGGAGTACAGTAAGACTGAGCCCAGGAGAACCCTGGGCTACAACCCTGGAGTGGGGAGTTGATCCACCTCCTGGGAGCTAGTGGAGGGTAAGACTATGCTTCGGGGCCAGAACCCTGCAATGTAATGAATGTGGCTGACATCCTAAAAGACCAAAAGACCGCCAACAGGTCCTTCGCTTCATTTGGCCTTGTTTTCCTCATCTGTAAAATGGGGGTGTTGTAAACTATGGGTGAGAGAAGGAAGTGGAACTACTCACAGTGAAAGGATGTGTTTCAGCAGGGATGTGGCAGGAACAGGGCCACTCAGGTCTGAGGTGACCCTCTAGGCACACCCCAGACAGGGAGATAGTTAGACACAAGGGCAAAGTGGCTTTCTATCCACTCCTTTAGGGAATAGTGATCGGTGGCCAACTGTAGTCTAAGCACACCGGGTAGAGGGTCAATAACAGCAGAAGAGAATGCAAGAGCTTTGTAGAGACTGAGACGCCTAATGAGGAATCTGCATGTCCCCTGGTACACAGGAGAGAAACCGACCGTTTGTGATCAGGTTTCCTTGTTACTGTTATCAGCATTGCCTTCACGGCTATTTCTTGAACATTTTCTTAACAACTAGGGTGAGGTTGAGAGCTCCAGGTACTTTTTCTACTTACGAGGACTCTTTGAGGTTGGGAATTTCCTTGAGGATCTCCAGGGTCCCTTCCTCCTCATCACCTCTTTCAGGAGGAGACCCCCTGAGCCCCCAGCTGGGACTTCCTTTCCTGCCCCTCTTTGGCCCAGCTGAGAGAATGGAGCGCTGGCTGCATCTCCCGGGTTCTCTGCTAACTCTCTGTGAGCTGCCCTGGTGCTGGCTTTGCCGCAAGCACCTTCAGGTTGTCTGTGGTAGAAGACGAGGGAGTCGAGTCACTGAACCAGTGAGCCAAGGTGCCTTCTGTCAGTGCTTGTCCCTGGAGCAGGCTGGTGCGAAGCGGCTTTATCAGGCGGTGACACCCACTTCCAGGAAACTTCCTGCCACCTTCACCAGGCTGGCAGCCCTGTCAGATGCCATCGGAAGAAGTGGGCAGAGAGGAATTAAAAAGGCAGCTAGCCACCCACCTCTAGATCTTTAAAGAGTCGTTCCTTTTTCTTTCCTATTTAGGAGAGCTTGGGGACCCACAGGGAGGCCCCAGAAAGCAGTAGGAATGGGTGCGGGAGGCAGAAACATGTCCCCCACATACACCTGCCGTGCACAGGCCTGGGTAGGGGAGCTCAGCAGCTACTCACGCCGGGAGGTATCTCTGCAGGGAACCCCACCCCCAAATCAACGAGGAGAGAGTCTTAGTGGGGGACAGGGGCTGGCATTAATAGATGCACTCCTGAGCTGAAGGGAGGAGTGAGGCGTGAGGCGTGAGGCGGAGGTACATCCCAGCATGGGGCTATGTCCTCTCCTTCCTCCATCTCCGACCCAGACCTGGCATCCCTTGGACCATAGCACCTTAACCCCCGCACCCTTCCGCCCCCCAGATCTTACTATGGTCCTTAGAAATTAGTCATGTGAACTTGACTCATCCTGAGTAATGTGAGTTTGGAGCATCCCCTCTGCCTGGGCTTGCATGAGAGCGTCCAGCCTGGCACAAAGAGCCAGAGGTGGGGTGGGGGGGCTCTTGATCCTCTGACTATCTAAAGATCCTCAGCTGTGGGACAGCCTTGGGTGCAAGGCATGGCACCCTGGATGTGCAGGCAGCTGCTCGCACTGCACTATGGGGAGGGGGGGTAGTGAGGGTATAAAGGACCTCCAAGTCTTTTCTGGAAACACCCCAGAAACGAGTGTGTGAGCAGGGCTCACCAGGGGTGCCCAAAGGCTCCTAGGTTGAAACATGAGTCTGGTTTGTTTTGAGGGTGGAAGGAATTGGGGCTATACCTGGTGGTGCTCAGGAATTACTCCTGGCTCTACTCAGGGCTTACTCCTGGTGGGACTTGGGGGACTGAGTCTGCTGCGGGCAAGGCAAGCTCCCTACCCCAGTACCATCTCTCCAGTCCTGGGACATGAGTCTGGATGGGGTCCAGATGGTTCTCTTGGAGCCACATGCCACATCTGGACACGGACACAGTGGTGGGAACTGAGGTGGGAGGCAGTAGCGCTGCCTGTTTGTCTGCTCCTCAGCTGTGGCTGTGTGTGGCCTGTGTGTTGCCCATCACCTCGAAGGTGTTGGTGTGACGTGAGCAGCCCTCAGGGACACTTGTGAACTTGAGCCTTAAAGAGCCCTTAGTCCATTCTGGAAAATGGCTGCCAACAGGATCATGAGAGCCAGACAGCTGGTGGGAGACTTGCATCCCACAAGGAAGGACTTAGTGAGCAGCATCTGGCGCCTGTGACCATGATTTTTTGGAAGAATACACGCTAAGATCACTCATAGAACATGGAGCCCAGAACCACATGGGATGGACGCCTGGGGGAGTCCCAAGGCCCTGGTACTAACCCCTGGCCTGCCCTGCCTCCTGGTGGGGAGAAGGGCCTCCATGCTTTGTGCCAGCGACTTTGGTGGCTTAGCAAAAGACTTTAGAGCTTCTGTGCTTCTGAGAAGGGAAGGCTGGTGACAGCAGCTAAGCCCAGCCCCGTTCTAGCAGCTCCTGGACGTCTCTGGAACACTGATGGGCTCCAGCTTATCTTTAGTACACTGCACTAAAGTCCCTGATGGGGCTGCAGCCATCGAGAGGACCCATCTGAACTCACATCCCAGGACTGGAGAGATGTTGCTGCCGGTAGGGTGCCTGCCTTGCACATGGCAGGCTCAGTGTCCCAAATCCCACCATGAGTGATCCCCGAGCACAGAGGCAGAAGTAATCCCTGAGCATCATCAGGTGTAGCCCCAACTCCCTCCACCCAAAAAATAAACCAGACTCAGGTCCCAACCCAGGAGCCCTTGGGCACCCCTGGAGGGCCCTGAATTCCACCCTTATTTCTGGAGTGTTTCCAGAAAAGACTTGAAGGTCCTTTGCACCCTCACTACCCCCTCCCCATGGTGCAGTGCAAGCAGCCACCCACACCCCCAGGGTGCCGTGCCTTGAGCCCTGTCCCCTGTCCCTGCGGCTGCCTCTCCACACCTGCTGGAGACGTCTAGATCCCAGGAGAATGCTGGGGCCCCTTCTCCCATGGGCAGATACAGCCCATCTGGAACATCCTAGAGGCCATGTAAATCTTCATACCTTGATCCATGTTAGCTGCCCACACCGCAAAGCTGGCCTGGTTCTCCTCATGGCTGGATCTTTGAAGCACTTCATGGAAGCATCTAAAATTTCCCACAGGGAGGGAGAACTCGGATGCTTCCATGAACGTCGGGGCACAGAATGACCAGGCAGGGAAGCAGATGATGTGATGGCTCAGGGTGAGAGGCGCAGTGGGGTGCAGTGTGGGGAGTCCCTCACCCCCTGCTGTAGCTGTACTTCCATCAGCCACCCTGACTGCTCCCTCTCAGCGCTGGGAGTCTTGCATGAGTGATTAAATATCACCAGGTACTGCTGGGTTCTGTCCCTCCCTCATAAGGGTAGTGTGAGGGCTCATGGGAGGTCCTGGTATAGTACTGTGCATAGCACCTGGCTTGAGCTGAGGCCCTGAGAGTTGCTGTTTTACCAGCAAAGACAAGACAGGAAGCCATAGGAGGGGATGGGAGCACTTCAGGGCAGCCCTGGGCTATGGGGGCAGGAGACCCCAGAGCCTTCAGGGCCCACCAGCCCAGGGGCCCTTTCCTCTGTATTACCTTTTTTTGCCCCCTTTTTTGGGGGAGTCTCTTTCTCCGGTCACCTGTGCAGGTATTCAATGTGAGGGTCGAATGACTCAGTGCCGAGGATCCTCTGGGCCACCCAGGAGGGCCTCCAAGACTGCATACAGTGGGGCTGGAGCACAGTGGGTAGGGCGTTTGCCTTGCACACGGCCAACCCAGGTTTGATCCCTGAGTACCGCCAGGAGTAATTCCTGAGTGCATGAGCCAGGAGTATCCCCTGTGCATTGCTGGGTGTGACCCAAGAAGCAAAAAATAGATAAATAAACAAACGTGCACACAGTGATGTTTGGAGAACTGTGGCTCTGAGGATCATCAGCCTTATGCAGGGCCTGACCCTTCATCCCTCTCACCCCTCCCCTCTCTCACCTACCTACTTGTGCCCTAAACAAGGGCCTGCGTCCCCTGAGCCAGGCCACTGCAGGTGCAGAATGGCCACAGCTGGGATGCTGTGAAGAAACACCTCTGAAAGCAGCATCAGAGCGCAGCCATGCCCAACACTTAGTCTCCCCAGGTTCTAGTCCCAGCACCTCATATGGACCCCAGAGCCCTCTAGGAGGGAACCCTGAGCTGAAAGCCAAGAGGAAGCCCCTAGTACCGCTAGATATGAACCCTTCCCCGCCAAAAAGAAGGAGAAAGGGGTTCATTTATATGGCAAAAACAGGCTTGTTGGATTTTATAGTTTCTGCTGCAGAAGGGAGTCCTGGGCTTCCTGTCAGACCCCTGTCAGCCTTCCTGTCAGCTTGCCTCTTCCCCCCAGCATCCTGGGAAGGCAGACTGGGTCTCTGGCCCAGAGCGGATTCATCCCAGAGAGGAGGAAGGGAGGGTGGGAGAGGAAGGGCTGCTTCCTGCCTGCCAGCTAGGGCCTCTTCTCCCCACCCTATTTCTCTCTCTCTCTCTCCCCCAGCCTGGTTTTCTCTCAGCAGTGCTCTGAGCGCGCCTTCCCTCAGTCTCCCTCTCACGCCTTCATCACCAACCCCAGCGGGCCCCTCTCTCTGCTGCTGGCGACGGCTCTGGGAGAATAGATAAGCTATTTGAAGCCGCGTGCCTATGAATCCAGCCACCAGTATAATAAAACACCGGGTTATTTTGTGTTTTATTAACTGCCTCTTCCCTTCAGTTTGCATAATAGTGAGTGAGATTTTCATGCCGTTAAGAAGGCTGTGCATTACCTTTAATAGAAGCTTCGACAGGCGGCTTCTCTCTCCCCGCCCGGCGCTTGATAAAGTAACCTCATCCGCAGCTGATGAAGATTTCCTTCACACTCGCTGGGCCCAGGCAATGTCTTTTTTTCCAGCTGGATACTCTGTTGTAAAATGATTTCCCACCATAAGCTTGCCTCTGTCCCTCTCTTCTGTATCATCTTCCTACCCACTAGACAAACTGCCTATTAAATTTAATTACAAACCAAATGGCCACACATCTTGATCTGATCTCCCCACAGCGCACTGATTTCCACCAAGGTCCCAGAGGAAGGGAGGAAGGAGATAAATCTGGAGGATGCGCGTGTACTTTCCAGAAGGGAGATGGTGGGCAGCAGGCTCAGTGGCCGTGTCTTTGGGGCATCTCTGGCATCACCTCATGGCCCATTTTTCTTCCTAACATTCTTCTCCCACCTGCATAACAACACCGAGTTCTGTGGGCTCTGTGGACTGGTGGGCAGTGAAGCGACCAGCGAGGGATGTGGGTTAGGGGTGCAGGAAATTCTTTCCCGCACTGCCGATGTGTATCAGGAGCCTTCCTTCGGATGGTTCAGTTTTACCTCTGTAGACTGATGTCATTGAGGCCTTACGCAGCCTGGAGAACTTTCCCTTCCAAATGATGGACTTCCTGGGCATGATAACTCTGCCAGGAGCGGGTGCTTTTAAGTGCCTGATTCACTCACCAGCTCTGCTCCGGGCTCCTACTGGATACCAGGCCCTGGTCTGGACAACGGTGAAAGTCTGGGCAAGTCAGACAAGAAGCTCAGGGGTGTGTGTGTGTGTGTGTGTGTGTGTGTGTGTGTGTGTGTGTGTGTGTGTTCAAAGCACAGAGCAGGACTGTGGGGTGAAAGGACTTCAGAAAGGATTCAGAAAAGTAATGTCAGGTCAAAGATGTGTGGGGATGCATCACGCCTCTCTGGGGAGCATAGTCTTGCTGGATGGAAGAGCAGTGGGAAGGGCTGGAAGTAAGTAGGAGCATGTCTAACTTGTCACTGGGGGCAGAGGTGGTGGCTGGGTGACTTTTGCAGCTGAGGGAGTGAATTTGGGGGTCAGAGAGGAGCAGAGGTTGACTGGGGGGGCGGGTATTTAAAGGATCACACAGGCCACTGGAAGAACTTTGACTCCATCTTAGGGGAAAGGTATTGGAGATATTCAGCAACACCATAACTTGCTCAGACTATTGTAAAAGGACCTTCTCCAATCATTAGGATAGACTCTAAGGAGGTGAGAGAAAAGGAAGGAGACTCACGAGGAGACTTGTGCAGAATCTGAATCCCTGCAGATGATGTTGGTTCAGGCGAGGATGTTGGTGCTCTCCGAGTCTCCCCAGCCCTTTGCAGAGAGGGAGAATATGAGATTCTCTGACCAAAACCTTCCCAGAGCTGTAACTAGAACTGCCCATTGGTCTGAATTTTCTCTCTTGTGACAGGAACCAAACTCAGATTGAAGTAGACTGAAGCATCTTCATCTTTCTGGTGCCTGAGGTTGGGCTGGATCCAGCAGCTCCCGATCAGCACTGGGCCGCTTTCTCTTTCCATCATCTATCTCTTCTTTCTTCTGAGTGAGTTTGTTTCCTTTCTCAGGAGGCCCCTGAAAGCTCCTCACCTCTGTCACTCATCAGCGGTCTGGTTTCCTGATCATTCTCACCGAAGTCTCAGCCTTAAGCCTCCTTGGTCTTTGCTGCTATTTTCCTATGGCAAAGGGACCACTCTATGAAACCTCTGATTAACCAGATTAGAATCAAATGCCCTCTCTGCCCTCCATCAAGTTAGACAGTCACATTCAAACCCTCTTGGCTGAGAGGGAAGTAAGGGCTTCCCTGGGACTCAGAAATAGAAGAGGGGCTGGCAGGCAGGCCAGGAAAGGCTAGATGCATGCAGATTACCCACACCAGAGATGCTGCCTGGGAGGCTTTGGGAAGAGAGAGCCAACCACTCTCTTGAAGCTACCTTGTATCTACAGGATGGGTGTCCTAGCCGAAAGTTGAGGCCAAGAGTCAGTTCCCACAAGGTCTTGATAGAATTCTATTTGCTATGTGCTGTGGGCATGTGTTTGGCTTCAATAAGAAGAGATAGGAACTTAGCTCAGGCAGTGGAATGGGAGCCATGTGGGGACTTTGCTGTCCTTGTTACCGCTGTCCTTGTTACCATTGCATGTGGGCATGGAGGGAACAAGGGTCACTGTTGTGGTGCCGCCCTTTGCAGTGCCGTGGGTCAGTAGCAACGATCAGGACAAGAGTCTTGCAGGAACCAACCCAGGTCCTAGAAGATTTCCTTTGCTTCTTTCCCTCTGTGATTCTGCCTAACCCTGCTGGAGAACCCTCATGGTGCAAGTTCTATACCCCTCTAGACAGATGGAGAGACTGAGGCATGAAGAGAGGACATGACTGAGTTGGGAAGCAGTTTAGGTGTGATGCAGCCTTGGAGACAGACTTGTTTTGTATTCCAGAGGCTCAGCCCCTCTTCCTGGAAGGGTAGGGGATGCAGGGAGATGTGGGGAGGAGGCATCTAGCATGGTGCTTCTGTATCTTGCCTGCTGGAGGTCTAATGTTCTGCCTCACCCCCTGGAGACCTGGAGGGGTTCAGGAAGTATTCCTGGGATAAGGGAAGAAGCAGAGGAAGAGGAAGGAAAGCTTGGAGTGGGTGGAGGAAATCCCAGAGTGAACAGGACAGGTTCCCAGGGGATTTCTTCATGCATCGCAAAAGAGTTGGGGATCAAGCTGCAGAAACTGAGTCTCAGGTGCTGAGTGGAGATTGCTAACGGTCTGGAAAGCACCTAGGGACTAGGGTGGAGTCCACAGGCTAAGGGGAATGTCCACAGGCTTCCCTCTGATGATCACTGTCTGAGTGTCCTCAGAGCCTGATGCTGCCTCATTCACCCCATGGCACCTGACCTGGCAGCTGGACCTGTGCGAGTGGGGGAGAATTGGGAGGAGGTGAGAGAGATATCCCACATGAGACTTCACTGTAGCCCTTGCAGTCATATGCTCCTCCAGGATCTGTGTTTTGCTGTGATGTTGGTTTCTTTCTCTCTCTTCCTCATTCTCCTCCCCCTCACTCCGTGTGTGTGTGTGTGTGTGTGTGTGTGTGTGTGTGTGTGTGTGTGTGTGTGTGTGTGTGTTGGGGCAAGCATTATACATGGAGGTGGTCAGGGCTCTGCACTCAGGGTTCATTCTTGGTAGTACTTAGGGGACCCTACATGGTACTGGTGATCAAATCCAGGTTGTCTATATGCAAGGCAAGCACCCTATCCTCTGGCCTTTGTGGTTTGTTCTTTCAATCATCATTGTCCTGTTTTTCCCCCTTTTATTCTTTACTGTGCAATTTCAGAGAGAATTTCAAAGTAGAGAGACGAGAGCAAGGAAGCCTCACCAGGGCTCCCCAGTCAGCCTGGTCCCTGACACCTTTCCACACCTGCTTCCCATTACATTTATTCAGAAATAAATGACAAACATCTCACTTTGTAAATATTTGAATGTGTCCTAAATGATTTCCCAGTTTGCAGCCTCTGCCAACAAAAGCCTGACTGTAGTGTCTCATCTCTCCTGCCGCAATCACCCCAACCCTTAATAGCTCAGATTTCCAATTTTCCTCTCTCTGTCACAATCTCTTTAGCTCGTATGTTTGGATCAGAATTCAGACAAGGTTCACCCCTGCTAAATTGGTTCCCTAGTCTCCTATAAATGTTTTTCCCCGAGTCGAGTTTATTACATGATATAAGATTTCTCTTTATTAAAGGTCTGGCTTGATGAGCTTGACAGACTCTGCACACTTGCCCTTTACCCCCACCCTGTCAAGGTGTGGAACATTGCCAACACTCTAGAAAGTTCCCTCATGAATCTTTAGACTTCCCTCTCCCCAGCCGCACAGCCTGGAACCCCCAGGAAACTGCTGTCATTGTGGTGTGGACTTTTCGGGAAAGTCATAGCAATGGACTCCTTGGTCAGGGGGTCTTTGCATCTGCCCCTCACGGAGCCCCAGAAAGTTTCATGGTTCCTCACATGACAGAGTCCCCTCGTCACCACTTCTGGCTCGCCTCTGTTGGCTGAGCTCTCAGTGAGGCTTTTCCAAGAGACAGCGACTAAACCTTGCTTGCCCACCAGGTGGAGAACTTGCCTGAGGTGTTTGGAATCTAGGTTCCTCTTCCATTTCACTCTCCTTTGCAGGGTCATTGTTGAAGAAGCCAACCAGGATTCCCTCTATCCCTTGTCTCCTGGATCGCTTGCAACTAAATGAAGAAATGCTCTCAGGAGCCAGAGAGAGGGTATGGGGTTAAGGGGCTTGCTTTGCACACAGCTGACCCTCTTTTGACCCTTGGCACTGCAGGTGGTCCTTGGAGTACCACCAGGAGTGATCCCTGAGCACAGAGCCAGGAGTAAGCCCTGAGGAGCCCCCAGGGTGTGGCCCCAAACCACCACCTTCCCCCGAAAGAAAAAGTAGCTCTCTCCCATTGGAGCTGTGACCAAGCCAGACTATTTCATGGATTACAGTGTCTTTTTCCATCAGGACTTTGAAATGCCTCCTTTTAAGGACGGGCCCCCTGTGCCTAGGTTGTAAATGGCGATTCTTCATTCCATCACACCCTCACTTAGTGGCTGGAATCACTGAAGGAGAGAAATTCCACTGATGTGTTACGGGGTGAGCCGGGACCCCAGGTTCAAGACCCAAGCTCTGGAACTGCCATAGAAGCCGTGCCTCCCGTCAACTCTTCCAGAAATAACCCCGGTACTGTTCTCTCTCTTGCTCTTAGAATTCCAGTGCCGACCACCGCGTTCGTCTGGACCTGGGCCTCTGGGACAAATTCAGTGAGCTGGCCACCAAGTGCATTATTAAGATCGTGGAGTTCGCTAAACGCCTGCCCGGCTTCACCAGCTTGACCATCGCAGACCAAATCACCCTGCTCAAGGCCGCCTGTCTGGACATCCTGGTGCGTGGGTGCTGCTCTGTGGGGGTGCCGAGGCCTGCCTCCTCCTCTCTCCTCTCTCCAAGGGGCCATCCTGGGGCAAGCCTGACCAGGAATGCTGACCTTGACAGTAGGGAATGACCCCTCTCTGTCTCTGCTATTTCATGTCACCCTGTGCCCTGGGGTTCCCCCAGGTCATTGCAAGACCCTACCCAGGACAGCCCTGAGTTCATAGAACATGGGAATTTACCAAGAGACCATATCTGGGAAAAACTTTACCTTTCTTGAACCTCAGTTTACCCAGCTGTACAAGGCAGATGACTTCTGCCCTCTGCCCATCTGTGAGGTTTCTAGAGCTGCAGAGAGGGTGGGGGCATTGTCAGTCCTTGCTTTGGGGTCTAGAAGTCCCTCTCTCTCCCTGGCGTGGGATTCAGGGAAGGCCAGAGTGGTTGCTGGGACTGCAGGTTTATGCCTTGCCAGGTAGGGGGCTGTGTCCCTGCTGGGAATGGGTGCTGATGGGCCGCTTGGCCAGGGAGATAGCTGCAAGGGATGACTCCACCAGCAGGGGGGCGCAAGGGGAACTGATGACCAGCTTTTCAAGCTGGGGAAGAGAGGAGCTGACAGGGTGGCAGGGAAAGGAAGGCAGCTGGGGTGTCATTGCTTCCTGTTTGCTGGTTGGCTGTTGGCACCATTCACCTTGAGAACAGATGTGATTCTTTCCTTCTCATAAAATCAGCAGATAAGGGCCAGGGAGATGGTCCAGTGGTTAAAGCACTTGCCTGGCAGGTTAGATTTCCCAGCACCACATGTTCTACCCCCCCACCCCACCCCCGCTCTTTGAGAACTACTTGGGGTGGCTCTGGAGGCCCCGGGCCCCACTGCAATCAGATTATCCCTAGCTCCCTAGCGCTACAGGGCCCAGGCAGCAGCGGGGTTCAGGCCGTTTCTTGTGAACTGCCAGTCTGGTTGGCTGAGAATCACCGTGGGACCCCTGCCTTGGAATCTCCTCCCCCTCAAAAAAAAAATAAAGGTCTGGCTGAGCCTGGGGAGACTGAGAAAAACTGGAATGTGAGGCTGCACCCCCACAGAAGCTTAACTGCTAGAGCATGTGCCAAGATATGAGTGTGACCCCCCAGCACCCCATTCCCACCCTGGAGTGCTCCTGAGCACTGGCGAGGTGGCCTGGTGATTCTGAGCCCACTCCCGCTGTGTGTGGCCTGCCGCAGTGACTTACTGGCAGTATTGAGAACAGCCAGGTCATACCTGTGAGCTGCTGATGCTATGCTGCACCCTGGGTGTGTGCCCACATACATGTGCATGCAGCGCACATGTATGTGGGCACACACCCATGTCCCATGCAGCCTCTGGCCCCTATGTCTGTTGAGCGCCTGCCGTGTGAGGGCTCTGAATTGAGGTTCCTTATAGCCTAAACAGCTTCAAAGCCTTCGTGTTTAGAGCTGCAAAATAATTCCTTACTGGATTTTTGTATATGGTAGGTTACATGTTAACCAAAAATATGTATTCAATATGCCAAACACAGTAACAACAAGTCTCACGATGGAGACGTTACTGGGCCCGCTCGAGTAAATCGATGAATAACGGGAGGACCGTGACCATCACCGTGAATATTTAGATTAAATCAAATATATTAAAGTCTAGTTCCATGTATTTCTCTTGGCACTTTGTTTTTGATTTTAGTTTTTGGTTGACACCCATGGGACTCAGGTCAGGGTTGATTCCTAACTCGGCACTTGGGGATCATTCATGAGAGGGTGCAGGGGACCATATGGGGTGCCAGGGATTGAATCCCACTGGGATGGGTGCTAGAGAAGCAGCTTCCCTGCTGTCCTATCACTCCAGTCCTGTCTGAGCATTTTTAAATGATAACTGGTAGGTTCTGGAGAGCTAGTACAGGGGCTAAGGCACAGGCCTTGTAGGCAGCGGGCCCTGACATTTGCATGGTCCCCAGAGTATCACCACATCCATCCCCAGAGGCCCCTGAGCTGGCTCTGGTGGTCCTTGCACCTTAGATCCCAGAAAGCACCACAGCTTCGGACCCTCATGTCGAACCACTGGTGGAATCACCAAGCCATGCCTCTGAACCTCTGAGTTTGGGAGGCACCAAAAGTGACTCCTAGAGATGGAACAAAAAATACTTGGACTCTTAGGTGAAATAAGCTCCACTATTCAGCTTATTGCTCAGAATGCTCTTCTCTTTCTAGAATAGCAGTCCTGTGCGTGCTGGCCTAAGAAGCCCCTTCAGTCCGGGCTTGTGCTTTCCCTCCCAGCAGGGGCAGGCTGGCGCCTGGGGCTCCTGCCCAGACAGTTCACTGCCCAGAGCTGATCACACAGCAGGGGCTAGTTGCCACCAGGGAAGACAGCCTAGAAAGCCCTGTATGTGCTACTGTTTGTATTATTGCTACCTCTCAGTCCTGGAAGAACCAGAGGAGCAATCCACAGGTCAGGTCAGGCCCTGCCCATAGGTGGCCAGATCGGCCAGGATAAAGGCCGAGACGGGTGAGAAACTGAGCCTTCTCCTTGCTTAAAAGCCTGCTGCCCTGGGAGCTGGAGCAATAGCACAGCAGGTAGGGCATTTGCCTTGCACGTGGTCAACCCAGGTTCAATTCCCAGCATCCCATATGGTCCCCTGAGCACCTTCAGCTGCATTAGGTGTATATTGCTGCGTCCTCAGTTGCCCCAAATGCAGCAGTGAGAAGCGCCAGAGTGTGGCAGAGTGTAGGGGTAGGGAGGCTGCAAGCTAGTAGGTCCTGCCATGCTTATACCTGCCAGGCTGTGGGCCGTGTGCAGACAGTGTGTGGGTGGGTGTGATGTGGTGGAGACTGCCAGGCGCGCATGCTCAGCCTCTCTGCCATAGAGGCTGAGGTGGCATCGTCTGCAGGCGGACAGCTCCTGAGATGCTCAGCACGTTGGCTTGGTGAGTCAGTGCTCAGGGACAGGAGCACTTCTGGCCACAGACACCTCTCGGGGGCTGCTTGAGTGTCATCTAGACAAGACAGCTGGCTTTCCCCCAAATAGGAGGTTTGTGAGCGAGCAGCAGGCACAGAAAGAGGCACTGTGCCTTGGAGGATATAGTTTCCCAAACTCACCAGGCATCATCCCCTCTGCAGTCACAGCGTCAGTCACTAGGGCTTGGCCTCTCTCACCATAAGGGGACTGAGCATTCTCATTGGTAGGAGACTGGAGCAAAGGATTGTGGGCATGTTCTAAGATTGTTGTTCCTTAGTTCTGAAGGTTTTCTCTTCCCAAGTGTGTGTGTGTGTGTGTGTGTGTGTGTGTGTGTGCGCGCGCGCGCACACGCATGGATGGATGTAATGATGTGTATATGAAAGTAACGGAGTTTAAGGAGCATGTTCATGGTGTGGGATGTCCACAAAGAGCTCTGAGTAGGAAACTCCAATCCAGGGGCAGCTTGGGGGAGGGAGGAAGTATGGAGGAGAAAAGCATGTGTCTGGCTACACCGTAAGGGCTCGCTGGGGCCGGTGAAAGTGGCAAGGCAGATGTGGCCCCAGGCAAACAGTGGGGGCTAGAGTGATCAGCACCGGTGAGGTCTTCTCTATGAACATTCTGGTGCCATGGATGCACCAGTGGGTACCCGTCAGGAGTGTCTATAGGGGCACAGTTCTGAGGGCATCCCTGGAAGAGAAGAGATGGAGGCCTGAGTGAGGGGGGTTGCCGGGAAAAGGAGAGGTGCGGCTTGGCCTCTGGACTCTCACATGCTCATCTCCAGCACAGGAGCACTTCGGGAGTTGGGGTCAGGGTCTGTCCCAATGGAAAGATACTCTGATGTCCTTGCTATGGGTTGAGCATCGGCTTTGACCCTCCAGAATGTTGTGTGGCCCCTCCCTTGGGGGCAGGCCTTGCTGGAGCTATTTTTACCCCTCTCATGTGGTCTGTGTGCTCATGAGATGGAAACAAAGGGTGTTTTAATCTTCAAGAAGCATCCCGGTGGTACCACAGACATTTGACTTTCGTGTGACAAAATGAAACTTCGTCATTTCTCTCTGGAGACTAGTCTGACCAGAAGCCACATGGCAGCCTGGTACCCACAGGGGCCAAAGATGAGGGCAGACACAACCCCCCCCCCAATAAGAGAGAACATTGACATTCTTCCTTTTTCCACTCTAGAAAAGTTCATTTATACTTGGCTTTGATTTTGAACATTCTAGGGTGAGCGAGCAAGACACAGCTTAAATGCTTTGTATAAATAAATAAAGAACCCAAATATTAAGGAAGAAAATCGTTCAGAAGAAAATAGTTTGAAAAAGATACTGGTGCACTCCAACGTTTGGGCTGAGATTTCTAAGTGAGATGTTGACAGCTTAGCAAGTGCCTAATCCTGGTCTTTTCTGCTTTTCCAACAAATTCCTGGCTTCTTTTCTTCTCGCAGGGGACAGATCTTTCATACTTTCATCTTGGCGGCAGGTTAAAGCTGCAAATACTTTTTTAGTACCTGTTTCATTCCAAACTGGAAACGCATCTGGAGATAGTGAGCCCTTTAATACTGCACATACTCGCTTTGCTCTTGTGAGAGCTTTGAATAGGCTGTAGGTTCCCTTGTGGGGACAGGGGATTGTGAATGCTGATCTCCAGGTCCTGGAGCATTACTGTGTGGGCATTTTCACCTCCCAGGATTCTCCTTGGGATATAAAGGCCTACTGATCTCTGAATTCCTTTGCTTCTCTGATATTGGAATTGGCTTCACTCCCCATCAGACACCAATATGAAGAGCAGATTAGCCAGCCAGGGACCCAGCAGAAATGACTGTGCAGACTCACTCCAGTAGCCCCTGGACAACTATCCAAGAGGCAAAAACAATCACTCATCCAATGAAGAACTTGAGTGATGTTTTGATAACCTTTTATGTTTATATATAGCTTTTCTAGTTCCCTGTACCACTTGATCATGTAATAAGAATATTAAGCAGTTTGAGCATGCGTATTGTGAGGTTGATAGAATGTTGTGTTTCTAGGCCAGAGACTAATGGGCTCGCACACAGCAGCTAGGTTCCCAGGAACTGTTGCACAGGGTGTGCAGTGCACAAAGTTAGCCTCTCTGGGTGATATCCAAACAACACCAGGCAAGGAATGACCTCCATCTGGATTTGAAGAGTGACAGGAATAGGCAAAGGGACCACGGTAAGCAAAAGTTAAAAAGCATGGATGCTACAGATCATTAAAGTGAAGTGAATTATGCCACCTAGGAGTTATATAGGGATGGAGCAATAGCACAGGGGTAGGATGTTTGCCTGCACACAGTCAACCCAAGTTCGATTCCTCCTTCCCTCTCGGAGAGCCCGGCAAGCTACCGAGAGTATCCAGTCCGCATGGCAGAGCTTTCCCCATGGCGTATTTGATATGCCAAAAACAGTAACAAGTCTCACAGTGGAGACGTTACTGGTACCCGCTTGAGCAAATTGATGAACAATGGGAGGACAGTGCTACAGGAGTTATGTAACCTTAAACCATTTGAGTTCATTTACCCATCTTTAAAATGGGGCAATAGTACTTACTGAAAGTTGATAATTATTCTAACACAACTCATACCTGACCAGTAAGACATTATTCTTGATTGTAAGCTGGAGATGAAGCCTGCTAATATTCATCCTCTGTTGGGTAATACTGGGTTGTCCTTGCTGCTCTCGCAGGGACCTTAAGGTTTATTGACCCACTCCCCCAACAGTGCAACTGAGTCACACCCAATTCCACCAGGCATAATTATCCTTAATACCTCAGAGGAGGTACTTATTTACATCCTTTTGTGTTTATTTATGGTTTGGGGGCCATATCCGGGAGTTCCCAAGGGTTTGCTCCTGGCTCTGTGCTCAGTGATAAATCCTGGTAAGCTGTGGGAGACCATCTGGGATACCAGCAATTGAGAGATACTAGGTTGGCACATTCCAAAGCAAGTGCCCTGCCCATTGTATTCTTTCCTTCAGCCCCTCCGTGGAAGGTTTAATTGTACAATTGTCAAGAAGGCATGGGTGGAGCCAAATACTGCTGTTGTCGTCTGTGTGAGGTAGAACAGTGCCTGGCCAGCCAGAGAGGAAAGGGAGACACTGGAACTAGTCTACGAACACAAGTCCAATATTACAGGTGCCTTTCCACAGCACTCCACATCCACCCTCATCCACTGAGGACCCCCCAGATAGAATCATAGAGAAGCAGGGCTGGCTCCTAGTCCACTGCCCCGGAGGCTCAGAAAACACCAGAACACAAGACCTGCCCTCTGTGGCAGCTTCACCTCCTAAGTAATGTGGTGCAGGAGTTTGGAGAATCTTGCAGTATTGAGGATCTTGCAGATGACCCCAGCCCCCCAGCATACTCGAGGACTTCCCAACATGATGAATGATGTGACTGACAGAAGTTCTGTTTCATCTACTTATTTTGGTTTGGGGCCACACAGCAGCAGTGCCCCAGGGCTACACTTGGTCCTGTGCTCAGAGATTACTCCTGGCAGGGCTCAGGAGTCTAATCATAGTACTGGCATTCACACTAGGGTTGTGGCAGCTGCAGTCTCATGCAAGGTGAGTGCCTCAACCTTCAACCTGCAGGAACTCTTTCTGGCCTCAAGTGCTGTTTCATTAGCCCTGGAGGGAATCGGGGGAGGGGACTCTAAAAACTGGAGCTCCCTCCTGATTGGGCATCCTGTGGGTTTTTTTTTTCCAGAGGGCCCCTCCATTCCCCACACGGCATAGAATCTTCTCATCATAACTTTCCTTCCTACATTAGTGTGAAGGTGGACAATCAGAGGGACCGCAGTTGAGGAGGGATTGATTTCTCTCAGTGCTTCACATTGTTCTAAGGGTTTTCAGAGGGAAATAACAAGTATGGAAATGCAGTGGGTGGGCAGAGACCCCTTTTGGGTGGAGAGGAGCCCTGGAATCTGAGGTAGGCAGGACAGGGAGACCCTGAGATGGAACAGCAGCATGGAAGCAAGGTTTATTTATTTTATTATTTATTTATTTATTTATTTATTTATTTTCATTAGTGAAACACCATGTGGTACAGTTGTAGACTTCGTGCTTGGATTTCAGTTATACAATGATCAAGTACCAGTCCCTCCACCAGTGCCCATTCTCCACCACCAATGAACCCAGTAGTCCTCCCCCCCTCCACCCCCCCACCACTGTGGCAGGGCATTCCCTTTTGCTCTCTCTTTCCTTTAGGGTGTTGTGGTTTGCAATAGAGGTATTGAGTGCTTATCGTGTTTGGTCTACAGCCCACTTTCAGCATGCATGTCGCATCCTGAGCAAGTCCTCCAAACACCCTTTACTTGGTGTCCCCTTCTCTATCTAGCTGCCTTTTCCCCCAGCATAGGCTGCTGGCTTCCAAGCCGTGGAGCAGACCTCCTGGTACTTGTCTCAACTATTCTTGGATGTTCGTCTCCGATTCTGTTACTTTATATTCCCGAGATGAGTGCAGTCTTTCTGTCTGTCCCTCTCTTTCTGACTCATTTCACTTAGCACGATACTTACAGAAGCAAGGTTTGAGATTTTCTGTGCTCTGAGCACACCTTGGAGTGGGGGTCTCTTTGGTGGCAAAAGTTCTGGGGTACCCTGCAGCATAGGTCACATGTCCCAGGAAGGAAAGTCTGATGCCCTGAGCCTGGGCTCCACCCCGCTTCTTGGGCATGAGATAGGGACCCTGGAAGAGGGCCTCTAACTTGGATCCCACCACAAGTTCCCCGGTCTTGACCTTTCTGAGACTTCATCCCTCTCCCAGAAAATAAGAATAATATCCACTTTACCGGATTGTTTAAAAGATTGAATGGAAGCCATGTATAACACTTGATATATACTAGACAATTAATACATGGTGGGTATTGCCTTCTTGCCTTCAGACTCTAAGCTCTTAAAAAAAAACCTACTCATATTCATCTTTTTATCCCCAGTGCCTGGCATACTGCCTGGGACATAAGTAGGTACTCAGTAAATGTTTATTTGAATCAAATGAATTACTTTTAGTGCAGACATTTCTCAAGTTTTCTTCCATTCTCTTTATTTCCTAAATGGCTTCAGCCCTTGTGTTGACTTTTAGTCCAAAGAGCTGGAGAAGACATTCAGCAGCCAAAGGGAGGGTAAATGCCTCAAGTCACTCAGGACCTTGAAAATGTGCATGTTACTTTCCTGCCTAGATCTGATTTATATTGCCAGGGCAGGCTGACTTCAATGATCAACAAAATGTTTTATTTTTATTTTTTTTTCCCTTCCAGATTCTTAGAATTTGTACCAGGTATACCCCAGAGCAAGACACCATGACTTTTTCAGATGGCCTTACCCTAAATCGAACTCAGATGCACAATGCCGGATTTGGTCCTCTGACTGACCTTGTGTTCACCTTTGCCAACCAGCTCCTGCCTTTGGAAATGGATGACACAGAAACGGGCCTTCTGAGTGCCATCTGCTTAATCTGTGGAGGTACCAACTACCTAGAAAACCCTCGTGAGAGTCCATGAAGAACAACTTACACTTGTAATTTACGGGAAATTCATCACCTCTGTCTTGGAGTTACTTTGCATGAAAAAACATTGAATAAAGCCAGGCATGCATGCTTGGGGTTTGTTGCATTTTTCCCTATCATAGAGACTGAAGATATTGGAGATCCTTCTGCTCTAAAATACCCAAAAGTTATTTCTCCAATTCCCACAGACACACTATTAAAGGCAGGATCAGATAGTTACAAAATAAATTACTTGGGGACATCTTAATAATAATCCAAGGAACTAACATATTCTATTTGCTGATTTTGTGACTGGGAATTGGATGGTCTCCCTAGCAAGCTTTGGAGGACAAAGATGACCTTCTTTTTTGTAGTGACCCCCTTATCTGTAGTGACCCCTACTGGCTCACAGAGGTGAAATCATAACTGGTTAAAAAGTAATGACTTTAATTCGGGACCAATTTACCTTGTTTTTATAACTGTCCTGTGCAAGGTTTGTTTTGATTCAGTTCAACAGTGACACCTCCTGGTCATGAGAAGTAATTCTCTTCCTGTAATGAAAGTTATCAGCCATCCAGAAGTTTCCCATCACTAAGGGGAACAACCATTAATAAGGATCACTACTTACAGCAGTGGCATTTATCTTCACATTTTATATGTGAATGAAATATAAAATTAACAAAGCCATAATATGGTAGCAAAAAAATGAGAGAGAGAAAATGAGCAGAAATCCTCCAGCCTGGATAGTACATATCTCCTCCTGTCTGATACCTCTAATTGTTTAACATTTTATTCCTGATATCTAGACCGCCAGGACCTTGAGGAACCAACAAAAGTAGATAAGCTACAAGAACCATTGCTGGAAGCACTGAAAATTTATATCAGAAAGAGACGACCCAGCAAACCTCACATGTTTCCAAAGATATTAATGAAAATCACAGATCTTCGTAGCATCAGTGCTAAAGGTATATGTAGACCCCCACTATGTGAAATAAATCCATAGTCTTCATCAGATTGAGCTTCTGTTTTTAAATGTGTTACTTAAAACAGTTCATAGTTGCCTTTTTGTTATGTTGGAGTTCATTTCTTATTGAAATCAAAAGGATTAATACTCTTTTTAAAACAAAACCTTTCATCTTACTTTACTCATTGATGTTAATAAATTGAGAGCTCTAAAATTCAGATGACAGTGATTTTAAAAAGCTAACTTCACAAAGGACTTATGACCTATCTTTTCATTTTTCTAGGTTTTTTCCCCCCTTTTATTCCAGCTCTTCACATATGGTCTGCTATATGTAACTTCACTACAGTTTTTCCTAAACATTCAAATCTCAAAAAATTTTTTAAAACATTAGGGTAATTGTTATTTTCAGGCACCTGAGCAATACAGATGTGCCCAAAGCGTTATCATAGTTCAGTGTTGAGAAGGGTTTTTCTTTTCTTTTGGGGGCTGTGGGAGTCGGGGGTGGGAGCTCGATAGAGCAGGAATTCAGCAGCTAGCCCTGGTACCGAATGTGCTGTATTTGTTAGTCTCCTTACCCCTTAGTACACACCGTTCACTAAGGTCTTGGTAAGTCAAGGAACAAACTCGACATTTCAGAAAGTGCTTGTTTAATAAGGAGTTGATTCCTCAGCTCCTTCTGAGAAGTTTCTTTGACAAAACAGTCCATCCCTTGCATGAGATTAAGAACAGAAAAGAAAAAAGCAGATACCAACATCCAGCTATTATTTTCTGTGACTTTAAAACAAGGCTACTTAACAGATGACTGGTTAAAGAAACTTTGGCACATTTACACAATGGAGTACTATGTAGCTGTTAGAAAAGATGAAGTTATGAAATTTACATACAAGTGGTACTACATGGAAAGTATCATGTTAAGTGAAATGAGTCAGAAAGAGCGGGATAGACACAGAAAGATTGCATTCATCTGGGGAACATAAAGCAACAAAAAGGGAGACTAACACCCAGGAATGGCTGAGATTAGTACCAGAAATTTTGCTCCATGAATGGAAGGCCAGCCACATGTTCTAGGTGAAAAGGAAGCTCAGGTAGAGAAGAGAGCACCAAATGAAGGGTGTTGTGAGGACCCTCCCAGGGTGGGAGAAGCATGCTAAAAGTAGTCTATAGACCAAACATGATTGCCACTCAATGCCTCTCTTGCAAAACACAGTACCCAAAAGAAGAGAGAGAGAACAAGGGGGAATACCCTGCCACAGAGGCAGGATGGGACAGGGGGGGATGGGGTGTGGGGGGGATGCTGAGACCTGTGGTGGTGGATGACGGGCACCGGTGGAGGGATGGGCACTTGATCATTGTATAACTGAAACCCAAGCACAAAATTTGTAAGCCTATAACTGTACCTCATGGTGTTTCACTAATAAAAAAAAGAAAAAAAAAAAAAAAAGGAAATGCCAAAAAAAAAAAAAAAACAAGGCTACTTAATACTGACAAGTAGAAATTACTGTGATTATGGAAATCTGTAATCTGCATTCTGGGAAGAGTTGCCACGAGCCACATTTGACATTCAAGCATTTGAAATGTGACTAATGTGAATGAGATACTGTTTTTCTCATTTTATTTCATCTTAATGAGTTTATGTTTAAATAGTCACATGTGGGTCATGGCTAACATACTGAACAGTACAGTGCTGTATCAGACTAATAATCGCAGTACATTATTTAAACAATTGTTGCACATTATTAAAGCTGCTTCCTCCATTTGTGGATAAGCGGTATCCTTTCAACTAATTTTCAAGGTACACTTATTCTAGTCTTTTATCAGGAATTTTTTTTTTTTGGCTGGTAATTATACTTGTACTAGTATTTTTTCCTGAAAGACTGACATCAGATTTATCATCATATCTTGGCAGTTTGGCTATAAATAGCTACGACTTAAAATTTAAATTAAGACAGTCTCTGGGAATCATTGGATGACGATTTTTCACCCTTGTTCAAGTCGGTGAAAGTTGATCCCTAGTTATTCACTTTAACTCCTTATCACCAGATTTCTATTATCTTTTTTTTTAAAGGTGCAGAACGTGTAATTACCTTGAAAATGGAAATTCCTGGATCAATGCCACCTCTCATTCAGGAAATGCTGGAGAATTCTGAAGGACATGAACCTTTGACCCCAAGTTCAAGTGGGAACACAGCAGAGCACAGTCCCAGCATCTCACCCAGCTCAGTCGAAAACAGTGGCGTGGGGCAGTCACCCCTGGTGCAATAAGACACTTTCTAGCTACTTCAAACATTCCCCAGTACCTTCTGTTCCGGGATTTAAAATGCAAGAAAAAGACATTTTTACTGCTGCTTAGTTTTTGGACCGAAAAATATATTAAAACTCAAGAAGGACCAAGAAGTTTTCGTATGTATCAATATATACTCCTCACTGTCTAACTTACCTAAAAATACAAACTTTTTAAATTCTAAGAATCAGCCATTTCATGCAACCAGAAACTAGTTAAAAGCTTCTATTTTCCTCTTTGAATATTCAAGATTGCATGGCAAAGACCCAGTCAAATGATTTGTCCCTGGTTAAGTTTTTGAAGACTTTGTACATACAGAAGTATGGCTCTGTTCTTTCGATACTGTATGTTGGTGCTTTTGTCTTGCATACGCAAAAATAACCAAGACACCGAGGTTATAAAAGACTACTGTACATGCCCAGCTAAGAAAGGTTCAAAAAGGTAATGGTCTTGCTTTCACAGAATAACCAAGACATCAAGGAACGGGACTGCTGTACAGTATGACAAGATAAGGCTAAAGATTTTCTAATTTAGTTAGTATGGAAGCTTGTCCTTGCTCTTTATGATGTTCAGACTGCATCTTTTCTTTCATGTTGCCCAGTAAAAGTATACAAATTAACTGCACTAGCAGAAGAGAATTCTGTATCAGTGTAACTGCCAGTTCAGTTAATCAAATGTCATTTGTTCGATTGTTAATGTCACTTTAAAAGTGGTTTATTGTTTAATGACATAACTACACAATTTTAAAAATACACTTTTTTTACAGTAATGATAGCCTACAAGGCAGAAACACTTTTCAGTGTTATGAAGTTTTTGTTTACCTATTCACAAGCCACTAGGGAAATTTCGTGGATTAATTAGCAGGCTGGTCTACCACCTGTATCATGTAATGCTAGTGTCCTTCCTAATTTCTGCCTGATATCGGGGTTGTTTTTCCAGGTTCTGGATGCCTTGGGGGCTCACATTAACCCTCTGGGGCATGGGTAGAGAATCTGCATCCTTTGACCTTGTTCAATCACTATGAAGCAGAGTGAAAGCTGTGGTAGAGTGGTTAACAGATACAAGTGTCAGTTTCTTAGTTCTCATTTAAGCACTAGTGGAATTCTTTTTTCTTTTTTTTTGGATATATTAGCAAGTCTGTGATGTACTTTCACTGGCTCTGTTTGTACATTAAGATTGTTTAACAATGCTTTCTATGTTCATATACTGTTTACCTTTTTCCATGGAGTCTCCTGGCAAAGAATAAAATATATTTATTTTAAAGGTGTGTGGGAGCTTTTACTATACACTGCATCTTCAGGAAAGAGACAAAGAACACAGTTCCATTTTTAATGTTTAAAGTTCATTTCAAAAAGCAGGTCTGTAGGCTGCAACCATGACAATTAAAATCTGTGCTAATGCACGGCAGTCTATAACAAGTCTACAAGCCAATCAGACAGTACATGACATTTCGATGAGTAAAAAAGGGCATAAAACTGTATGTGTAAGAACAAAATGTTAAAAGGCCTACCACAATAATAAAAAACCATCAATTACATCATCACATTAAAATAAGCCAGATGTACAAAAGTCTGAGACAGAAAAGACAAAAAAGGACAACACAGGGAATCTGTTAAAATGTTTCTGTGCACTTTGGGCACTTAATTAAACATTGCAAAATCAACATCTTCTTCTTCATCAGACTCTGCAAAATATTTCACTTCTTTCCGAGCCCGACCCGTCCGTGGCAGAGAAGGTGGTTCAGAAGTGAAGTCTGACGGGAAGATGTCCACATCCGAATCCTGATCAAAAGATGTTTTCTTCGGTTTCTAGACATTGTAAAAAAAATTTTCAAATAATTAATCCTTCACTTTACATTTGGGAAATTGTACAAATCATTCTCTTTAAATCAAAATTGTAATTCATATGTCAAATATAAAAATGGTTAACCTACTCAATTTTAGAAAGGGAAAAAAAAGGATTATGTAGCTCCTTTCTCACCTCAATGATCTCATATTACTTATCACCCTGACTTTCTTCCAGTGAAAATCTCGTGTTTTCTTACTGTACACATATGCCAATTGTGAGGAAAGCAAGACCTACACAGAGTAGGTACTGCACACCCTAAGTGTTTCATCACCAAGATGATTCTGAATTATAACAGACAACTGCATGGAAAGGGGCAATGTCAAAATCAGCAGAAAGCTCCATTCACCAAAATTAATATTTTTAGTACTCTAATAAAAAAAGATGGTCTTTGAAAAAGATGGTCTTTGATATTCTTCATATACCAAAAGGAAGTATACTTATTAAAGAGTCTAGACTAGTTGGAAAAATAACCACCTTCACTGAATTCAAGTTTGTTTTGGAAATTAAAATTAGCCCTAACCAAATTATCAAATTTTATACAGCCATAATCTGGTTTAAAAGATAATTTTTCAGACAGGTAATGTATTCTTTTATTGGATGAAACAGAATACTCTTATTAGGTCAATGTATATTACACTTTTAGTAAGTAAATAGTCTTTAATATACAGATTAATACTTGGATAAGAGAGGTTAGTTCAAAGTATATTATGATACATTGTAGTATTAAGTGAGCAAGCCAGTAATAGATCAACTTAAACAAAAAACATGCATTAAAAGATGCTCTCCATTACCTTGCTTGCTGGTTTGGATGTTTTCCTGCCAGGGTTATAATCACCTTCATTTTCAGAGCCAGATGCTTTCCTTTTCTTGGCCCCTCGGCCTTTACCTTAAAATGATACAAAAGTGTTTTATTTTCCTCCCAAAGATAAGTGCCATCCAAACAAATAACTATCAAAACATACTTTGTTTCTTAGGCATATGAATGATGTAGAAACAATGTGACTACATCATGTCAGTTCTGGGTTGAAGTGGCTAAAGAGCATAAGCATTTACAAACATACATTTAAACTAGTTGAAAGGTTGGTGACCAATTTTAATGACCAATCCCAGGGTACTTAGAAGGGCCTTAGGCTTTGGTGGGGGGCAGAGAGAAAGCATGGGGTAATGGTGCTTGCCTCACATGTGGCTGACTTCTGTTTGATCCCGGGCATAGAACATGGTCCCCGGAACACTGTGAGAGGTCACTACTGAGAATGAACCTAGGAAAAGTCCCTGAGCAACACTGGGTGTGGCCTAGCCCCCACCCCATACAAAAATTTTTAAATAGGTTGTTAGGCCTGAAAAGGAAATTTCTGTTATGTGAAGAAAAAAATTTTTTTTGTTTAATTTGTCACTGACCGAAAAAAAAATAAAGTATGAACTGCTAAAAAATGCCTACTTTTAAAAACAGACACCAGTTTTAGAAGCATAAAGAAGCTAAATTTTATCTATCTCTTTATATACTGCTAACAGATCCCATTTTAAGTAGCAGAATCTTAGAATAAACACTAAAATAAACACTTAGAATAAACAATCTAGAATTATCTGTTAAATCCACATTCTCAAAGAATTACCACAGCAGTCTACTTCTTTTATTTAACTTCTAATCATTAGAAAAGAAAGGGAGAAAGGTAATAAATGGTGATCAAATATTCTATAGCCTACAATGCCAATGAAGGAAAAGTAAATTACAACAAGCTAGTTATTTGTAACAAAAAATTGCCTAAATTATCTTGACATGTGGTGATAGCACAGCGAGTAGGGCGTTGCTCGCGGCCAACCCGGTCAACCTGAGTTCAATTCCTCCGCCCCTCTCGGAAAGCCCGGCAAGCTACCGAGAGTATCTCGCCCGCACCCCAAAGCCTGGCAAGCTGCCCGTGATGTATTCGATATGCCAGACACAGTAACAACAAGTCTCACAATGTTACTTGGCTCGCTCGAGTAAACTGATGAACAACAGGAGGACAGTGACAGTGACCTTGACATGTCATACTGACCAATATAGTGACACTTTTGAATTTATAAAAGCTTTAAAACAAAAATATCATAAATACTGATCTCCTATCACTATGCTTCTTTCCTGTACCCACCCTTCCCATCCCTACCCCTCAACCACTATTTCTTCCTGTTTCCCTATCGGTCTATTCTTATCCAAACCTCCACTTTATTTCTTAAACACACTGTGTCAGCTGTACGGAAGGTTGAGCAGTTACCCTTAAAGAAAATCATGATTTACCTATGCATGTTTTAAGAACTTTCTAGATTCTGATTAGGTCTTGGGGGCAGCTCTGAGCCACACCTGGCAGTGTGCAGGGGCTATTCCTGGCTTTAAACTCTGGAGTGAGTCAGGGCATGCTCAGGGGACCATACTGGGATTAGAAATACGATTCTATGGTCAGGATGGGAGATGTGTGCTGAAAGTAGATAAAGAAGCAAGCATGATAACCTCTCACTGTCTGCATTACAAAACATTATGCCCAAAAGTAGAGAGAGAGTATGGGGAATATTATCTGCCATGGAGGCAGTGGGAGGGTGGGAAAGGGAGGCGGGGTATTGGTGATATTGGTACTGGGGATATTGGTGGTGAGGAATGTGCACTGGTGGAGGGATGGCTGTTTGATCATTGTGTGACTGTAACTCAAACATGAAAGCTTGTAACTATATCTCGCAGTGATTCAATAAAATAAAAATAATAGTAAGAAGAAGAAATAGAATTCAAAATAGGATCAGAGCCAATGGCAGTCGCACACAAGGGCAAGTACCTTACCTCCTGTATTCTTTTTCTCTAGCTCTAAATTTTCTAGATTCTGGAGGAAAGTGAGCAGAACTTATGCTGGGGACCTTCTGTGGTTCTCAGCACAGCTGTCATTTTTCTCTATGAGCAAGAAACTCAGAGTCTAAGAGGTCAACTTCAGCCAATGAGCATTGCAGCTTGATTTAGTGAGGAGCCCTCTCAATGACCGCTTCTAGTAAGCACACTGCCAGGACTGGCTGACTAGTCTACAACCATTAAGTACACAAGTTGTTCACTTAACCTCTTTGTGTCTTAATTTCTTGATCTGTAAAACCAAGAAGTGACTGGACCTAGACTACCTGGCTCTGCTTCTTAAACATTTAAGGAAGAATACAAAAATGTACTGACACCCAGTCTCTCTAAATTCAGTGAGCTAAATGATGCTTCATGGAAACTATTCAAAGATGATCTTTACCTTTTGGTGCTGCAGTCTTCTTTGGAATGCCAAATTCGGAATCTGAATCAGAGTTTATAGTCTCCACTTTCTTCTGTTTGGGAGTTCTCTTGGGCTTAGGGGTTGTATCTGAAGGTGGTTTTCCTGTTAAAAAGATTCCCATTTCATATATCAATGTAATACATTTACAAATGGAAGTAACTGACTCCTATAACAACAGAATTTCTTACTGATAATATGAAACTGGGTAGTTAAAATGGTTTCTCTTGATGACAATGTAAAGGCAAAATGCTGTTTAATTATGCAAAACATAGACATTTTAAATAAGAATTATTAAAACGAATTAAGTTCATTGAAATAAACTTGAAAAAATAGCAGTAAAAATATAGTCATGACAAAAAAAGTCACGGTCACAGTCCTCCCGTTGTTCATCAATTTGCTCGAGCAGGCCCAGTAACGTCTCCATCATGAGACTTGTTGTTACTGTGTTTAGCATATCAAATACTTCACGGGTAGCTTGCCAGGCTCTGCCGTGCGGGCGAGATACTCTCGGTAGCTTGCCGGGCTCTCCGAGAGGGGCGGAGGAATCAAACTCGGGTCGGCCATGTTGGCCGCTTGTAAGGAAAACGCCCTACCGCTATGCTATCGCTCCAGCCCGACAAAAAAACATTTGACATTAATTACAATCCAAATACAACCATGTGTTAATTTAACTTTTAAATATAACTTTTAAAATCTAACAATCACATGTTAATTTTTTTGAGAAAAATATATTCATGGGGTTCTTAAATATCATAAATAAAAACTAGTCCACTTTTATTTAAAAAGTTGAAACCCAGGGGCCAGAAAGCAGCAGCTGATCCGATTTGATCCCTCACATATCATGTGAGCTCACTGCCCGAGCCAGATATAAACCCTAAGCACCACCAAGTGTGGTCAAAATGCAGACAGAAGAATGAAATCTGAATGCAATGAGGGCTGGAGCAATAGCACAGCAGGTAGGGCGTTTGCCTTGCATGCGACCGACCGGGTATGATTCCCAGCATCCCATATGGTCACCCAAGCACCACCAGAAGTAATTCCTGAGTGCAGAACCAGGAGTAACAGATGTGCATCACCAGGTATGACCAAAAAAGCAAAATAAATAATCAGAATGCAGTGATACAGCACAGGGCTTAAATATATGTCTTTATCAAATCAACCAAATTTGATACCCTAGCACTACCTGGTGACCTGCGGGGTATGGCTCTGGATACCCTCAAATATGGGGGTGATCAAGTAATTCTCAGAACCACAGGGTCTGCGCAGCACCACATCCTCAAGTTCTTGCATTGAACTGCTGGCTCCTGGTTGGTTATGAATCACCAAGAACACACCCCTTCGTTGGTCCCCCAAAAACTGTTATCCTAACTTAAGACTTCTATGTGGAAAGAAATATGAAACTTCTAAATAAATGAGGTTTTATTTTGTTTTTGGTTTCTGGGCCACGTCCAACAGTGCTCAGTGCTTACTTGTAGGAGGGTTCGGGTATCATAATATCTCTTGCTGGGGATCAAACCATGTACAAGGCAAATGCCCTACCAGCTGTACTGTACTGTTGTTCTGGCCCCTGAGTTTCATTTTTTAAACTAAAAACGAAGCTAAAAGTACATTATGCAAATTTATAAATTAGTCTTATAGGATTAATAAAAACCTAATTTGGAGGGAGAAAGAGTATTGAGTTAACCATTAAATTTTTTACTTAAAAAGAAACCCACACCAATTTTATGGAAAACAAATTCTCAGACCCATCTCTTTAATAAGAAATTAAAGCTAAAGCCTCATTAAAACAAGAAGGACCAGGGATGTAGCTCACTTTGCCTTTCATGGGTGAGGCCCTGGGTTTGATCCTCAGCACCATCAACAAAAAGATTTAAAAAAATCAGGAGACCTCCACACTGTGTGGCTTCCCTCTTCCCTCCATGTTGCAATGTCTAAATGTACAGAGGAACTGCATGGCAACTCTTGACAAATATACATGTGACACAACAGAATATTTTATGAACTAACATCTTGATCTCTGGGTCAGGACCCTCACAGAGCAACAGTTAGGGACGTTTCTTATTCAAAAGATTTTCCAGGCTTTGCAGTGGTAGGTAGCACTTACAATTACTAGGCAAATATGGCTTAGAAATCTGAGTACTATGACTGCCCTTTTTTCACCCCCTGGTTTTGGGGCCACACCTGGTGGTGCTTAGGAAATACTCCTGATTGGGATGGTGGATAATATGTGGTGTCAGGGATTGAACTGAGATTGGCCACATGCAAGGCAACCACTTTCCCCTGTAAACTACCTGTCTCAGCCCTATAAACTGCTGTGAAATATTAGAGACATACTATTTACGTTGCATAATAATTTAAAGGATTTGGAGTTAAAAATAAATGATGTGGGACCAGAGAGCTGATAGGGTGAGTAAGGCATTTGCTTTGCATGCACCTGACCTAGGCTTGATCTCCAAGAGCACATATAATCCCTTGAGCTGAGAGCCGGTAGTAAGCCCCAAGTTCTACCAGGTGGTGGCTCAAAACAAATATAGACTATCCCACAGAGAAACTTGACCTTGAAATCATCTCCTTGAAAAAAAAATTTTCTGTATCTTAAACTTTTCAAGGCACATAAAGGAAAGCTAAGAGTTTGCTGAGTCCCAGAAAGAAATTATAACATATAGGGTCACGAATTCAACCACCAGAGAAACAGTCAAATAAGATTGTGGTATTCCAGACTTCTCTGGAGGACCCCATCGTAGATGCTACTTGATCCCAAGACAAAGATTCAAGTAGCAGTCCTTATTTTGGAGGTGACAAAATGATAATATAAAAAGGAGACAAGAAGAGTAATAGGTACGTTTTCAAAGCTGTCATCACTCTGGGGATTTATTTTGCCTGTGAGGAATCTCTGGAAGCCAGTGTAAAATACCTATCTGAGAGCTAGCTCACCTGAGAAGCAAGGACAGAGATATTATACCCTCACTTTTCGAATACCACTGATAAAAGTGGCTGATGACAGGGAAATACTAATATTCTAGAATTTCAAGGAAGAGAAAGAACTCAGCAAATAAATATAAACATTGGTTAAGTGCACTTAAGTGGTTAAACACAAAGTGATAAGGTATGCATGCCCAATGCTGACCAGAGAGGAGAGGCCACTATTGTCAGTTTCTCACAACTATATATGGTTTATAATGCTTAAGAAAATAAAATAAAAGTACGCACCCTTTTTAGCAGCTGCTGTTTTACCTGGAACTTTATCTGTTTGTTTCAGACCAAATGATGGTGAAAAGACAGAAGCAGAATCTTCTTCGTTACTGTCAAATTTAGCTGAATCTAAAATCACAAAGTTTTTTTTTTTTTTCAGTATAGAGACTGCATTTAATACTGTTCACTTAATACTTTGATTTTGATTCTTTTTACTAACTTCTCTTCACCTAATTAATCATACAATGTTTTGCTTTGCGATCATATAATCTATAATACACAAAAAGCTGAAAATAAAAAATATAACAACGTCATATTTAAAGTGCTAGTTTCATTCTAAAACAATAAACAAAGAGAAATGATCATTCTTAATAGTTCCAACTACTCAACTGCTATTAATTTAAAATGTAACTAACCAGGGGTCACAGCTCAGGGCTTAAGCCACAAACCCTGCATGCAGCCAACCCCTGTTTGCTTCCCAGCATCACATGGTTCCTTCTAAGCATCATGCTGGGAATAACCCTGGAGGCCTGAAGAGCACTGCTGAGTGGTCCAAGTAATCCCTGCTATCACAAGGCCTGAGCAGCACTGCATCCCCAGGCTCCTGCATTGAACTGGCAGTTCGGTTGTCCAAAATCACCAGGAGGAGCCCCTAAGCCTCCTGGAACTACCTGGATGCATAAGGAGACACACATATACATATTAAAAAATAAATGTGTGGCCAATTAAAAATTAAATATTTGTTTTTAAATAAAATTTAAAAGCTCTATCATTACTTGATATTTTGTACAGTACAATTAACCACTTCATGAAAATGAGAAATTATGATGTAATATGAAAATAAATATTCATCTTTGACTTCTGGGCCACACCCAGCTCTATGCTCAGAGGGTAGTGCTGACAATGCTGGGGGACCATATCAAGTGCTGGAATTCAAACCAGGGTCTCCAGCTCAGCCACATGTGAGGCATGCACCTAAACCACTGTACTATCTTTCTGACCCAATATTCTCTCAAACTGTTACACCCACATCCCTACCTCCCTTACACATAAATGATTCTATGTATAGTTTAAGCATCTGCGTGCCCATTTGAATCAATCCAGAATGCTTATTTTGACCAATCCCTTGAAAACCATCTCAGAAAAAGTAAATAAACCTAACAACACTAAAGAAAAATGTAAAAAGAGGGTAAATTTTCTACTCATCAAAAATCCTGAAATTAAATCGAGATATAACTATTTGGTGCATCTCTGAACTTTGGCCTATAGTTGAAAGCTACCACTATAGACCCTTTGTAATATATGGATTTAGAAGAACTATGAGTGGTAAGAGAATATCCCAGCACAAATATTGGACTTTTGAATAAGTAGTACAGAAAAATGGTAGAGGCAATGCTTATATTTATGTCATGCTTAAGCTTTATCATTTCACATAAGTCCTTTCATTTCACCTAAGAAACCTGTGAAGTTGAAATCAATTTCATTTCCAAGCTCTAGGGAATATGATAAAAAATACTCAAATGTGTACCACCACACCCCCATGCATGTCCAAGATAGCTAGTAGCTACAATGTTCACAGATGATCCAAAGCAGGAATATCCCAAAATGTCCATGAAGAAATGAAGGATGAAGAAAGAAGTGTGCTTGCACCATTATAAAAGAATCAACCACAACTGGTGCGCAAAAGAAATGTCTCTCAAACATCATGTGAGTGAAAGGAAGCAGACACAAAAGAGGAAATATGAAAAGATCTCACCTATATAAGGTGTAAAAGCAGTTTGTCACAGAGAGTGGTAATGGAGGAGGGCCAAGACTATTTGGGGAACTTGGAGTATTCGGTGGTGTAAGTAAGGCTGCTAAATTTATTATGTTTTTTGATCCAGGTTCTAATTACCTATGTGCTCACTTTGCAAAAATTAATCACTCTGGGCAGTTATGTGTTATACTTCCGTAAAATTTATATCAAATAGGAAAAGGGCACACAGAGGATTGCAAACTTCTATTTTTTAAATTAATGGCTATAACTATTTACTGTTTTTTTTCCTTCCAACATATAGCACTGATAAGTAAGCAATGAAAAAAATAAGCATACCATCCTCTGACTTCTGGGAATACGAAGGAAATGAGAAAAGATTTCCAAAATCTTGACTTTTTTTGTCATGTGAAGATTTTCTATTAGAGAGAGAGTGGGGAAATAAAGAAAATCACACACCACAAACATAATACAACTTCCACAAACATAATATAACTTAAATATCTGGTTTCAAACTTGACAAACTGTATAAATTGCACTGCAGGATTATAATCACATGAGAAAATTTCAGTCATCCCAGTACACAGAGATACTGGGCAAACCAGTAACAATATACCAGAAGATGGAAACTGGACAAAGGTTTAAAGTTATTCAAAACAAGGCCAGAGAGGAATTACAGCATGCAGGGAGTGGACCTTGCAAGCAGCCAACCCAGGTTCCAACCCCTGCACCACATACAGTCCACACACAGCCAGGAGTAATCTCTGAGCACAGAGCCAGAAAAAAAAGTCCTGAGCAAAGCCAGGTGTGGTCAAAAACACAAAAATTATTCAAATTAACTCTAAGTGAAATTTTCTTGTTGACAGCATTTCAGAAATTTCATTAGTAAATTACTGGCAAAATACAAAGTGTTAAGTCTCAACAAGACTGGGTGATAATCCTATTTCTGATTCCAGACTACAACTGTTAAAATAGTTATGAAATCTGACCAAGATCACCAACTTCACATCCTATTTGTTAATTTTCATATTCACCAGAGGCAAAAAAAAAAAACCCAAGGTAAGAAAATTCAATATCCCAATTCTAAAGTTTTAGAAACTTTTCTTTGAACTGGAGTTTATCAAACTATGTCCCAGAGGCCTGCTTACCTTCTGTAAGTTTTATAGAGCACAGCTATGATTATTCATTTACCTATCATTAAAAGCTGCTTTCTTACTGTAATGGCACCTATGAGTAGTTGCACCAGAGACTACATAGCCAAAAGAAACAGGGGCTGCAGCGATAGTTCAATGGGGATAGGACACTTGCCTCGCAGGCAGTATATCTAGATTCAACCTGCAACATCCCATATGGTCCCCCATGTGTAGGATAACACTCTTTTGTCCTTCCTCAGGTAGCTTAGGTTTGTCAGGTCACACCCATCTAAGAACACTGAACTTGTATTGTAAGCAATGTCCTTTCTGTGTGGACACAGGAAGACAGTTAATATTATACTTTGTAACTTGGGAGTTGATTGACTCCGAATAATATTTACTCCTGGGCATATGATTTCTTGACTCAGTTGCCCTTAGTTCCTAGCACCCCAAAAGCAGGGTCCCGACGAGGGACTGAATGGACCCAGGGCAAGCAGTGAGCTACCCTGCCATTGAAATGGGCCAGGCCAAAGAGCCACGATACTCAACTATAAGTTGAGGGCATGATCATGGACAAATGCTGTCATGATCCAAAAGTAAGTAACGACGAGACTAGGACCCTGCTGGAGCTAGGAAGATTAACCTGGCCTGAGGACTGCGAAATGTATAGTGAGATGTTCTCAGGAAGAACCAAACTAAATTTATATCTCTTACTGTGCTCATACAGAATGACATTGCTAGAAATATTAGAAGTAGATTTATTACAACTATTTAAGTAGATTACTAACTGAGGGAAGAACACAGCCTTGTTGGGATCCCACCCTTGGGCGGATCTCCTAGTAATCTGAAGTAATCTCTGTAGATGAGATTTTATCCTTGAGTTAATCTCCTGGAGGAGTGGTCTTACCTCTCTTTGTTGATTCGTCAGTATTCAACCCACCTTTATGTCACCGCCTTATGTGACTGCTATATAAACTAAGACGTAAGCTCGGAAAGAGGGTCAGAAGCGAGAGAGCTCGGGCTCCAGAGATCCAGAGTCAGAGCCAGAAGGAGAGAGGTTCCAAGATTGGGGCCCAGGAGAGAAGGAGGCAGAGAAAGACAGGAGTGAAGAGGATTGGAATAAACTACTATTGATATAGACCGGCCTGGCCCTCGTTTCTTCTTCCGTCTGCCCTTGGCCAACAGCCGTTCCGATCCAGGCCACACACAGCGGCTCAAGAGCACCGAACGCAGGCAGTGAGACAGTGCCATCCAGTGAGCCCGTGAACACACAACCTTCGGCGTGATAAGATTTTACACCCATGCACCAGGAGTAATTCCTGATGCAGAGGCAGGAGTAAGCCCTAAATATTGCCAGGTGTGTCCCCACCCAAAAAACCCTGAAGTATTAACTGAGTCTTTTATAGGAAAAAAAAATGCCAACCCATGCTCAAAATTTGCAACTTATAAAATGAGCTGTAATACTAACCACATATATTCCTTCATAAGGAGTTATCAACTAAAATAACCAGTTTGTAGAGATTACTCTAAGATCTTTAACAGCTATCTAGATAATACAACTGAAGAGCAATTGCTTTATTACTTACTCTGGGGTAGCTTTTGATTTGCCTGGTGAAAATGTATATTCATCTTTATCTAAGCCATCTGAAGGAACAAACTCATCTTCTCCATCATTTGTTACGGGAGATGCCTTAACTTTCAATTCCTCTAAATCATTATTTTCATCATCATCATCAGCATCATCATCCTCTTCTTCTGAGAAATCAAATGTATACTTAGGCCTTTCAGCTAGGAGAAAAATAAAACTGAAGTTAAAATAAAAATTCAGCTTATCCACATGACATACTATTACTAATATTGCATTTGAAAATATTTCAACTATACCTAAAAGCATTCAAAGAAAAAGAGACAAGTAATTTAGAGAACAAAAGCCAAATTTATTCCATTACTTTGATAGTGTTAATATCTTTTTTTTTTTTACTTCCCAGGAAAATATAAATACTACTTATGTTAAGATAGTAAAAACTGACAGAACCACTAAAATATTACTTTTAATAGTTAAATATTGTTAAAAAAAGTCTTCCTATTTCTGCAATTACAAAAAAAATTTTTACAGATCTTCAGTGTTAAACTTTCTCTTATCTATCTTTTCTTCATGGTAGTTTTATTATGAAATAACAGTAATTTTTCAGATGAAGGAGACATAACCTCAATAAACTAGCACAATAGTAACTAAATATAGAGCACAAAGTTTATCAATTACAGAGAAAGGTGTGGCACAAAGAAAAATGAAAAAAAATGAGGCCCGGGAGATTGCTCAAAGTGCTAATGTGCTTTGCATTCAGCAAAATAAGTTGTATCCCCAGGACTACCTGGTCCTTAAAGCACCATCAGGAATGATCCTTTTTTTTTTTTAATTTTTGGATCATACCTGGCAATGCTCAGGGGTTATCCTGACTCAAATTCCAGTCTGCCGCGTGCAAGGCAAACGCCCTACCCGCTGTACTGTTGCTCCAGTCCAGGAATGATCCTAAAAGAAGGTGCCAGAACATCCTCCTCTGTTACAAAGGTTAGTCAGTTTTTTATCCTTATTTTTGGCAGGGGGGCACGTCTGGCAATGCTCAGGGGTTACTCCTGGTTCTGCACCCAGGAATCTTTCCTGATGGTGCTCAGAGAACCATCTAGGATGCCAGAGATCAAACCCATGTCAGATACATACAAGGCAAGCACCTTTCTACTCTACTATCTTTCCAGTTCCAGGACAGTTTATAACTTGATGACTCTAAAGGTAGTGAAGGCTTAAAGAAGAACAAGGAACCAGAGGGGAGAAAGTGTGTAGCTTGCACATGGTCAACCTGTGTTTAATCCCAAGTATCACATATAGTTCCCTGAACACTGCTAGAAGTAATTCCTGAGAACAGAGTCAGAAGTAACCTTAAGCATTACCTGGGGTGGGCCAAATCTACCCCACCTCCCAAAAAAAAAGGTCAAATTCCATGCAATTGATAATAACAATTAATAATAACCTAACTCTAGCACTGGGTTATTTCGTTTTGCCATGTGCATGGAATCAGACTCCTACAAAAGGGAAATTTTTCCTAACATGGATAAGAAAAAAGACTGCAAAGAACTTTATATTTATTCATCACTGGTATACTAGCAAGATTCATTTTTTTAACCAGGACTTTAAAACAATGTCGTACAGCTCAAATTTTATATAACAAATATCAGAAGCCATAATTCAATTTGGAGAAATTTAAGACTAACTTCACTAAGATCATTCTGAAAGCAATTTTTGTTTTCTTGAACTGTAACTTTTGAAATACTAATAGCTTAGCATTTTAATAATACCAATAATACCTAAAACAATTTACATAAGTAATGTACACTATAATATACAAATTATAAAATGTATCACAGGCTTGCTCTTCAAGTCCATATTATCCCTTAAACATGTATCTTACTAGGTCCTCTCAATGTTTCTTTACTTATTTCCACTCTGGAGAAGCCTGTGTTCTCACCATCATGTATTCTCCCTCTCTCCCCCCTCATATCTTTCTAAATAAGTTTCAATTAAAACTACCTTGCTTCACCAGAAAAATTTAAATAATCAAATATATCACTATACCAGCTGCTCTCCTAAGCAAAGAATCCCTTGGAATAACCACAGGTTCTGTTTCCTCCAAGTCACTTTCTGACTTGGATTCATCATCTGACCAAGGATTCCGTTTCTTCACTTTCTTTGTGCTGGGTTTACCAGATGAGGTAGGTGTTTTTCTCACCCTGGTGCCTAAAAATAATAAGATATGTATGTATCAATACACATGAAAATGTCATTAGCAAACATAAAACTGTGATAAGGAGAATTCATTTAAAAAATAACTAATGGTCATAAAAATCATTACTTCAACTATTAGAAGGGGGAAAAAACACAATCAGGTAAGACTAGATTTTCTCTTACACACACACACACACACACACACACACACACACACACACACACACACACTTTGTAACAATTCCTCACCAGGCTCTTTTTTCTCCCTCTTGGGTTTGGGGCCTTTATTTACAGGAACTGGAGACATTATTGCCTCTTCTCCTGTACCTTCTACTGGAGTTCCACTGAATTCTTCATCAAATTCTGTTTTTACTGCTGTGGTATCAGCTTCACCCTACACATTAAAAAGAAAAATAAACTATGAGTAAAAATTATCAAATGAACACCATATATATTTAGTACTACAATTTCAGCCAACAAACTGCTTTCTTCACATCAGATGAGTAAATAAAATGTGAGTTTACTTATACTTAGTCTTAAAAAAAGATTGATCAAATCATGATTTTATTTGTAGCAAATTATATGCCTTGCCATTCAAATCTTCTGGTACAAAGTGAGATGACAGCTACTTAAAAGATTACCACAAAACAACAAGGCTTTTGAAAAATCAAAGGAACTTTTATACCAATAGCTAAGTACCTACAAAGTACATTCTTATCATTCAGACCTTATATATTAGGGAAAACATTTCATATTATATAAGTGAGTAAGTAACATATGCTATCCACTGCATTACACACACACACACACACACACACACACACACACACACACCTGCCCAACCCTGACAGAGACAGTACAATAACAAACAGAGGTGAGCACAGTGCCAGCAGCAACCCCTGAGTACCCCTGTGGTCCAAAATCATTCGTATAATAATTAGACTTATTTTCTGGAAATATCATTCTGGTAGTAAGAGATAAGACAGAGGAATAAAGTAGAGAAAAGTAGAATTCATAATTAGATTACCAGGCATAGGATGAATTTAAAAAAAGATTACTTTGTTACACAGAAAAAAAATTAAGGAATTATAAAACACTGTCAATAGGGACCGAGATGAGGAGAGTGGATTTTGAAACTGCTTTGTAGGAAATTAATAGGATTTACTTACTGATTAAATGAGAAAATTCCGAAGTTTGGGCCTATTTTAATAATAGCTCGTAGTATCAGTAACTGAGGCAATATATAGAGGTGGAAGCGTGTGCCTTGAAATCAGGATAAGAGCCCAATTTCACATGCCGAGTATCAAGGGCCTTAGGAATTAAGTTGCCATAAGAGCTTGGTGCTCCTAGAAATATTATAGGTTAGGGACACAGGTTTTAAAGTCATCAGTATTAATGGAAAAAGCCCTGGGCATAGACAAGATTATTCAAGGAGACCATGAAAATTCAAGAGCAGAGTGCTTAGGCTGGAGATATGGCCCATTGTGCTGCAGTGCATGCAGTACAGGCACCCAGGTCTGGTCACCAGGACTGCATGGCCCCCTAGTCACTGTCAGGAGTAAACCCCAAGCACTGAGTCAAGAGCAGCCACTGAGCATACCGACTGGAAAAGCAGAAACTATTTCCCTAAGGAGAAAGCAAGCAAATGTGTCCACGTGAACCTGCGAGTGGAGGGAAGTCAGGGAACTGAGAAGCAGTTTATGAGAACCGCAAATTATCAGGCGTCAGTTTACCAGAAAAGAGAGGAGACAATCGTATCAGAAGGCAGAAGACAGATGTCTCTAGCATTACGATACTTCTACACCTCGAAGATTAGCCTCTATACAGAGAATCTCCAGGCTCTCACACTAACTCTTAGACCAATTGCTCAAGCTCTAGAGAGACTGTGGAGATGCAAGCAAGGAAAATGACTGACACCCGTTCAATCCCCAGCACTACATGGTCCCCCAAGCACCACCATGTTTGGTCCTAAGTGCTCCCCACCTCAATCCCCCACCCCCAATAAAAGTTATTAGTTTACTTTAAAAATCAAATATCTTTCTCACTGTGACACTTCCAAAAGTTGGGGCTAGGACACATGCTTTGCTTGCTGGAGGCCCAGGTTCGAGCCCCAGCCCTGTATGCTGACCCAGCACTACTAGGAATGCTCCCCCACTCCCCCAACCACCAAATAAAAAGAAAACCTTATCTTACAAAGCCTATAAACTTTTGCTGTTATTAATCCATGGTTTTCATCTAGAGTGCTGCTGAACATTTTGATCTCTTTATTTTTCTTTTTTTGTTTTGAGGCCACATTTAGCTGTGCTCAGGGCTTATTCCTGCCTCTGCTCCTGGCACGATTTGGGGGATCATATGGGGTTCCAGGGATCAAACCCAGATGGGTTATGTGACATATGAAAGGCAAGTACCATATCCACTATACTATCAGTCAGTCCCTTGATCTCTCGCTTTAAAAACAGAACCAAATGGACAAGATACTGATTAAATGAGAAAATTCCGAAGTTTGGGCCTATTTTACTGACACTGATTTGATCCTTGGCACCTTATGTGGTCCCACAAGAACTACTGTAAGTGATCCCTAAGCAGAGAACAAGGAGTAAGCCCTGAGCACTACCACGTGTGGCTCCAAAGTCATAAATAAATAAAAATAAAAACAGAATCAAGAAAGAAGTAGCTCTACATCTAAATGAGCGTTCTCCACCAATCTTATATTTCTTCTATAGATAAACTGCTCTCATTGGGAAAATTATTTTGGTGCTTTTTTAAAATTTATTACTTGTTTAATTGAATCACAATGAGATAATTACAAAGTTTTTCGCAATTGGGTTTCAGTCATATAATGTCCCAAAGTACACTGCCCATCACCAATGTCCCCAGTTTCTCTCCCACCACCCTCCACCCCTGTCTGCTCTATGGCATTTTTCTTCTCTCTCCCCCCTTTTTGGATAAAAAAGAAGTGGAAATGATTTTGTATCACAAGAATATTCATTCATTCTCTCTCCCCCCCCCCCACACACACACATACATACTCTTCTTTCTCTCTTTCTCTCCCTCTCTAACTCCCCTTTGGATAAAAAAGTGGAAATGATTTTGTATCACAAGAATATTCATTCTCTCTCTCTCTCTCTCTCTCTCTCTCTCTCTCTCTCTCTGTCTCTGTCTCTCTCTCTCTCTCCCTCCCTCCCTCCCTCTCTCCCTCTCTAACCCCCCCTTTGGATAAAAAAGTAGAAATGATTTTGTATCACAAGTAAAATATATCAGAAACACAACAGGCATGTTTTCAGTACCCAATAAAATTAAAATTTTATATATATATATACAAATATAGATTAATACGGAGGTGTTTTATCAGAGAAATAAGAGAAAGTAAAAATTAGAGAACTGCATACCTTCTTCTTCTTCAGCAATTTTTTGCTGGCATCAGCCTTCATAGCAGTAATTTCAGGAACTATTCTTCTCCCATATGGTGAAGGCATGGTCTCTTCTAACTGAAGCTTCTTCACCTTAGGTTTGCCAACTTTACCTTTTACTGCTTTTCCAGCCATTCCAGCCAGAATATCTTCTCGTTCTTGTGCCTCTACTTTCTAAAGTACAATTATAAAGGAGGAGGAGAGAGGGCAGGGACATGAATAACTCACTAGAAAAGATAATCATTACATCATAAGAGACTGAGCTCAATTTTATCCACTAAGGAATAAAACTTTCCTTTCAACTTATCTAATCTGAGCCATGGAGGCAGCTCAAAAGACAGGAGCACACACTTGATTACATGAGGTAGATCCAGATTCGATCCATGGCACAGCATCAGCCCTAAGACTGTACCAGGAGCAGCCCTCTACCCTAGCACTACAACCCACCCCAATAAACACACACACTTAACGTACTAAAATTAAAAGGAATACTAACTGACCTAAAGGCTCCCTTCCACTTTAAGGATCATGATGTGCTGTAGAATAAAGACTTCTGACGACCTGTTATCACTAACAACAGCAAATCATACATAGAGGAGTTCTGTTAAAGTATGGTAGCCGTCTTTCCTATTGCTTAAGCCATAACATGAAATATAAAAAATAATTCTCATAAAATGAACTATTAAAAGTGCCATGTAGTGAAGATGAACTTAAAAAACTATGTAACAATAAATGAGGATACAATCATATTCAATATTAAAGACTCTTGATTTTATAAAATTACTCCTGCACAGAGTAGCAAGCTTTGAAAGGTATGTGAAACAATGCCATCATACTCTCAAAACTTGAGAAATCTTTGAAGCATAATAAATCGCTTTATAGAAATAGCTAATTTTTCGAATCAGAAAAACCTAGATTTTAATCAGAGAACTTCTACTTATTATTATATATCCTTAGTAAGAATTATAATTTATAGGATATCTATTCTTGTTATATGATGGGCATTAAAAATCATGTAATCTCCATTTTATGGATAAGTAAACTGGCATTAAAAGGATAAACTAAATATTCTTAGGTATAATAATACAATTCTTCTTTATAGAAGTTGTTTAAAGTCTCTAAGTTTCAGAATCTATATCTGAATAATAGTTTTAACAACCTCTCTCATTTGAGGTCATTGTGGAGGTCACTCAGGATTATATGCAATGCAAATAATAATTAATGGTATTACTAGAATCTAAGATATACAGAGAAATATCTTTTTCAATTTAGATTTTGATCTGGAGAAACAAAGTTGTAAACAAAAATAAACTCTCATTTATAATATTGAAACACTATCATTCTATTTTCAAATAATCAGAGTATATGTTTAACTTTGTCTAGACTGATCTGGCACTTTTATCACTTTGAGGAGAAAAAATAAACTTGAGGGGCTGGAGCAATAGTACAGCAGGTAGGGCATTTGCCTTGCTTGTGGCCAACCCAGATTCAATTCCCAGCATCCCATATGGTCCCCCGAGCACCACCAGGAGTGAATCCTGAGTGCAGATCCAGGAGTAACCCCTGAGCATTGCTTGGTGTGACCCAAAAAGAAAAAAAATAAAATAATAAAAAACCGAATCAGTAAAATAATTTTAATTTACTTAAGAAATGTTAATTAATAGAAACTATTAGAATCTAATTTATTCTGGGGGCTGGAGAGGTAGAATGGCTGGTACAGCACATGCCTTGTATGCAGTGGACCCAGGTTCAATCCCCAACACCCTTAAGGTCCCTGGAGTACCAATAGGAGTAATGAGTGCAGAGGCAGGAGTAACCTGGCTGAGCATTGCCAGATGTATCTCCAAAAACAAACCAAAAAAAATTTTTTTCTGAAATTCAGCTAGTTTTTCATATTCATCTATATCAGACAAAAATTTTCTTAGTAACTTCATATATGTAAGAAGCTTAATCTTTACGCAACTCAAACACATTTACCTCTAGAGTTAAAGGAAATTCTGAGATAGTTCTTGCATTTTTTTATTCTTATTTTATAAGCACTATTTTTCCTTTTTGCATAGATGTATTGTTTTGTTTTTTGGCCACACTCAGTTCTGAAGGATTCTCCTTACATCTTTATTTAGGGATCACTATTGGTAGGGATTGTTGAGACCAAATGTGGTACTCGGGACAGAACTCAGGTTCGCTGCATGTACGACAAGCACTTACTGTGCTATCTCTGTCTCCTCCAAATATATTACAATGAAATCTAACCTACCTCCAGCTCTTCAACAAATGCTGCTAGATCTTCTTTCCAAAGATCTGAAGGAGATTTCCTTTTAAGATCACTGACCTCTCGTCCCTATAATAAAAAGTAGTATGATTTAAATCACAGTAATTCTAAAATGTATAGAGGGTAAATGAAAATACTTATTTTTGGAAAAAGACATAAATACGGAGAACACTAGAATGGTTTCAAATTATTTAACTCATGAATGTTCATACTTTTGCATCTCTCTGTTTAATCAATTCTTCAACTTTTTCTTTAGTAAGACACCACAGAGACATATTTAAAATATAATTAAAATCAGGGCCTGTAGGAGTTCCTGAATCAGAGGAACTATCATCATGCTGGTTTTGTGTTTCTTCCTCTTCTGCAGCCTGTAAAAATATAACAAACTTTATATTAAAGTCCTGTCTAGTATCAAATTAAAGTTGAATCTTACTGACTACTGAATACTCTAGATATTACATTTTTAATATGCTGGGGGTTATTTTATATTTTCTACAAATCAACTTGAAGAAATATTTTTTCTATAAAAAGTTTAAATTTTCTAAAAATATTCAATAAAATCTTCAAAAGAAGTGATACATTCAGTCCCTATTTATCCAGGAATCTATTGAAAATCTAATTGCTTTTCCCAGGCCCTAAGTCATAAACTGAGAAGATACCACATCTTAAAGTTAATAGAGTGGAATTAATGTTATCTCTCACTGCTTCTTGTTGGATTTTTATATTGGTGAATGAATAAACAATCTGAAACTCAAATATCACTTATGATGACAGTCTTATAATTGTAATAAACATGCTAAAATTCAGTAACTTGCTAAAGATAAATTCTAAATAAAAAATTCTCCAAGGGAACAATGTTTATGTAAGTACTTAAAGAAAAAAGGTTCACTCAGGAATTTAAGAATTGGTATGTTAAACGAAAAAACTGTGAGTGCCGTTCTATAATGCTTTTATTAGTAAGGTCTTTTTCCATAAAAATAACTGCAATTTTAAAAATGCCTCTTATGGGGCTAGAGAGATAATACAGTAGTTTACACCCCTGTCTTGCACACAGCCAAGCTGAATTCAATCCTTGGAACAACACATGGACACCCCAGCATCCCCAGGAGAGAGCTCTGACCACACACAGAGCCAGGAGAAGGCCCTGAACAATACTGGGTGTAAAATGCTAAAAACAAAATGCTTTAAAATGCTAAAATAAAAAACAGACACTAAATAAAATTGTATCTAAATTGCTTAAGGCACCCAGATAATTTTAAGTGACTGAGTAAATTAACATACTACATAAAACAAAAAAACTAACTTTTGGTAAACCAAAAAGAAAAAAAAAGCCTACAATTTAAAATTATCAGTAAAATATTATAAAGTCTGCTTTGGAGTGAAAGAATAAAAATTTAAATTGCAGGGGCCGAAGAGATAGTATAGGGGGTAAGGCATTTGTCTTGCATACAATCAATCCACGTTTGATCCCCAGCACTTCATATGGACCCCTAACACAGCAGGAATCAACCCTGAGCACAAAGGCAGGAACAGCTCCTGAACTTTGCCAGGTGTGGCCCAAACCTCCCTCCCAAAAATTAAAATTGCAACGCAATATGCTTCATCACATAAGCAAAACTACAAATTCAATTAAACATTAGCCAAATAAGGAATGCCATGCTAACAGAATAAAAAGTTCCTACATAATTTGTGACAAGATAATAAATTCTATCCCCAAAAATTCTAAATGCAGCTGTGATGCTATTGAATATTAAGATTGTTGCACTGTGGCTAAAATATTATTAGGGTGTGATAAAATCTTGACCTCATGCTTTAATAAATCTATATGCTCTAGGCTTGATGATACCCAAAGTATTACTATGTACTCTCACAAATATGTTTTACTTCAATTTTCAATATGAAAATTTCAGGAATCAAGAAAAATAAACTAAGTTCCATTTTTATTATGTACTGAAAGAAATGTTAATCTTCTAGCGATCTACTTTCTGACTCTTCAACTCAAAACAAAACGTTGTTCTTATAAGAAAGCTCCTTTTTTCTCTGAAGCCCCAAAGTGAGCATAGTCAAGATGCTGACGAAACTTTGATGGTGAAAATGAAAATGGAAATCAAGCACTAAATTTTACACACAAAGTTTACTACCATCAAAAGGGCATTCTTAAACCCTAAGTACTTTTACCACTTAAAAATAATCATTAGATTCACTAGTTTTCTCATTTTTTTTTTTAAAGAGGTAGCTTAAGCCAACAGTGAGGCAGAGAGGCAGGTAATATATAAATTATAATTGGGGTTTAAGAATGCAATAAATCACAATGAAAGGTAAACTCTTAATTCTGGATACTCCCCCACTGTGCCCTAACCTTATTTTCATCAACAATGTTAAAAAGCCTTTTATCTTATGCATAATTGCAAAACTAAATTTATTCAAATTTTACATTAACTATTCTATTAACTATTAAATTGAAAAAAGCTTGAATCATGTAAGGTAAGAAGCATTTCAGTGTAGCTTGAAAAACAGTTTAAAATTCATAATAGTATTCATTTAAAGTTTCAGTTAATGCCACATATTATAAGTATATTTTTTAATATTATCAATATCATTTAAGTGATCTAAGTTCCCAAAAGATTACTCATTTTCAATTTCTTCCTTTTGTATGTCTGTATTCTCAATCACAATGTTGTGCTGCCTTTAAAATTTTTTCTTTCGATTACACAACAGGAAGAAACATTCTTGAAAGGAGTCTGTTTCAGTATTCCATTAATCAAATATTAGCAACCTAGCATCTAAAGTGGACAACTGAATAAAATATCAGATTTCAATCCAGTACTGTAAGATTCAAATCTCTGGCCAAAGACCCAAGCACATACTTGGTGCTTGATTAATACTGCAGGACGGGACATTCCATATTAAGCCTTCCCTGCAGAAACCAAAACCAGATCAAGTGAATGGTGCCATACTGTTACCACAGATAGATCAGTGTGAAATGATTTATGTGCTAATAGTGTAGTTCCCAGATAACATACATGCACCTCACAAAACCACCACCACAACACCCTTTAGTGGCAGGCTCAGAAAAAAAAGGCCAAGGAGACTGAGCTACCTTCTCACACCTGGAGTCATTTCTCCAGGCCCTGGTTGAGTCACACTGGCAAAGTGCTTTGTGGTGGGTTTGCACTGCAAATTCCTGTACTGTCTCTGTTCTGTGGATAAACAGAAGACTTCAGTCTCCAACAGGCAACTCAGCACTTTTAGCAATATTAAATTTGAAATGCAGGGGTTGGAATTTTTGTTTTGGAAGTTGCTTTTAAACGCTTCTCTGAATATCTTGTTCTGCAAATGATTACCTTTTCTTGTGCTTCTTTCCAGGCTTTCACTGGGTCAGATTCATAACCTCTCTGGACTAACATTTGAATCAAATCTTTCTTTGACCTATTCTCTATGTGAGGGAAAAATAAAGTTAGGATCAAGAAAAGAGATTCAATTTGTATTTGTTTATATTCTACTGACAAAAATGTCTTCTATTAATAAAGTTTTTTTTCCATTTTAACTAAAATTCAAATTTGTAAAGGTTGTATCTTACCTATAGTGATCTTCCCTTGAATCTTCTCTAAAATGAAACGGGCTTGATTATTAAGCTTTGTAGATTCTGCTCCCAGCATTCCTACCAGCCATTCCTTACGTAAACCATAATAACTTAATCGTAAATCAAAGAATTCTTTCAAAATATCTTGCACAGTTTCATACTTCTTCAGACACCCCATATGATCGAAGAGTACCTAAGCAAAACAGAGTGGCTGAACCTTACATAAATCTGTAGTGGTATTATTAACATATTTGTCATTTTAAATGTAGCTTAAATAGCAAAAAATACATTATATGAACAGACATCGCCCCCAAAATGCCATTATGTAGAATCAAAATTATATAGCAATACAGTACATCTGCCCTAAAAAGAAATTTAATTCTCTAAAATTTAACAATATTTAAAATAGAAATAATTTTAGTAGCTAAAACTCGAAACTTAAAAAAGATTTTTATTTGTAGCACTATAAAATTCTTAAAATTATGTTTTCAAATAAAAAGCAATCATATTCTATTTTAAAATTCGGAGATATTTAAAGCTTTTTCTTACCACGTGCTTGTCTCTTATTTTTTGTAACTCTTGGTGCTGTACTTCACTCAAACTACATTATTTCAGAACATGTTACTTCTCTGTCCTTTTTCTTCTTTTTCTTCAGCACATTATAGAACTTATTCTCAGCCTCTATGCTACTAATGGATTTCTTTTACTTTTTTTTGCAGGAGAAGGGGAGGTGCTGTGCTAAACCCAACAATGCTAGGAGGTACTCTCCGCTCTGTGCTCAGGGGGTCACTCCCTGACAGTGGTTAAGGGATCATGAGGTCCTAAGAATCAAATCTGAGTCTCCTGCATGCAAGTTATACACTCAGTCCTTTGAGCTATCTACCCAATCCTCTTGTACTCTTTTATTTTTCAAATCCCAAAGCTAATCGAAAAAGGAACAAAGGCAATAAAATAATTACTTGCTACCACCCCTCTATCTATAAACACAAATCTTTAAATTTAGTAACAGATAAACACACCACAATAAAAATGCACATGAAAATCCTGTAACAAAGCACTCTCATACCTTTTGGTCAGTACATATGAGCATGTATGTATCATTCATGTTCAAATCAAACGGCACAAACTTAAATGTATTAAGAGTAGTGAATAACCATAGAAAAGGAAATTTAGCAAAAATAGAAGAGGACAAAATACACTGACTGCAGCCACTTACATCTCAAAACCAGTTACAATTCAACTCATGGCATGCAATAAACAAGTAAAATCAATTACCATGGAATTACATGTAAGAGTCGTCTGGAGTTTAAACACTTTGTGCAATCCAGCAGCTTCTGCTTGTGCTAGTTTCTCTTCAGTCATTTTCACCACAAACTTCACAGTTGTATCAGTATGGTATTCTTTATAATCAGAAATTAATGCTGGTGTTTTATCTGTTCCATTTAGCATAGGTTCTAAAACCTGTTCTTTGTATACCTATGAAAGATTTCAAAATAAATGACTTTTTCCATGATGTACATTTATGTTCTCGTTTAATTTTTTTTTCTTAATTCTCAATTCAAGGGAAGTTCTCGATCATCTCCTGCTCAGTTACTATAGCAGACAATATGTAGGGATCTCAATGAAAAGAGAAGATATTCAAGTTAATGGTTCTTATATGATCATACTCTAAAGCACAAGGAGATAGCTAAGAGTATAAAATGAATGACATCAAGCAGAACTGACATGAGATAAACAATATGAACAACTTTGACTTAAAGCAGCTGAAACTAACTGATAGGAATTTAGGATTTTCTTTCCAGTGCCAGGGATCAATATTCAAAATAAGTGCTGTATCACTGAGTTACATCTCAGACTAAATAGGAATTGTTTTTAACTGTCCAAACTTAGGGTAAAGACTAATGGAACAGTATTCTTATCAGAAGAACTGCTTAATGCAATGCCCTCCCATATGCTGCTCACGTGTTTATACTAACCTGTGTCCAAGTTCTAACTGGAAGCTCTGTAATCTCTACTGTGTTTCTGTCAACCACAAATATTTCACCACTGACTGCATATTGGTTTTGACCAAGTTCTTGGATCGTCCCTTTGAAATTTTTGTAGTTTGGAAGCTGCAAAAAATAATAAAATTTCTCATCTAAGTTCCTCTATCACATATGAATGCCCCAGAGACTACACTGCTGACTAGTTAAACATGACTTAACATTTGAATTACTAATACTCCAAATCACTCAATATTAATTCACACCTGGACAAAAAATCTGAACACCTCAATCTCAAAATCTTAACATTGTCTTCTATTGCCTTCCTAACTATTATTTTTTAAAAGTATTACCTGCAAACCTACTTCTTCTCTACATTAATTACCCATTAAACTTCTGGAGTCCTAGATTGAAAGACTTACACAATTTGACTCAATCTAACTTTCAACATTTTTTTCTAATAATTTTTCCTTCCAGACTACTATTCTTTCTCCATGTTTCCAAGAAAATCTGGAATGTTCTCAACTAGCTCTGGTACAAAGTCATCCCTTTTTTTCCTTCATCTATACAAATGTTACTCATCCTTCCCTACAAATAATTATTTATTTTTGTTTTGTTTTGAGGCCAAACCTGACCAGAGCTTACAGGGTACAGAACCACAGGAGGTATACTGGGATTGAATCCAGATCTGGTAGAGGCAAGGCAATGTCCTACACAGACTATTATCTCGCCAATATTTTAAAGAAACCTTCTAAAAGTTTTGATGAAAGGTTTTGCCTATCATCTCATTGCTTAGTGCAGTATTATAGTTAGTATCATATTTGTGTCTCAATACTGAGTGTACATTCATGAATATAGATACACATAAAAGACACATAAATGCTCATACTTAAAAATGTCTGTCTGTCCTCCCGTTGTTCATCAATTTGCTCGAGCGGGCCCAGTAACATCTCCATTGTGAGACTTCTTGTTACTGTGTTTGGCATATTGAATACTCTGGGTAGCTTGCCAGGCTCTCCAAGAGGGGCAGAGGAATCGAACCCGGCCCAGCCAGGCTGGCTGCACACAAGGCAAACGCCCTACTGCCGTGCTATCACTCCAGCCCATACTTACTTACATACTTAAAAATATGCCTGAAAATTAGGTTTCACCTTTCAGGCACAAAAAGTAGTTTGATGCTTGACTAAAATGCAGTTTAATGATTCTGCTGAAAATATTTTAGTTCTTTAAAGTATTTAAGAAGAAACATATAAAAAAATCATACCAATATTTTAAAATTTGATTTACATGCAAAAAATAAAACTCGGAGGGAAATACAAAAAAAAAAAAACTTAATTTGTTTTTATATGCTGGGTTTACAAAGTGTTCCTCTTTATTTATTTTGCTATTTTCTACAAAAGGACTACTGTTGTTATAATAAAAATATACTTTAAATATATAGTAATTAAGGAAAACTATCAGATGATTTCAAATCACATGGGAGAGAGAAAAACTCCTTTTGAAATTTTTCGTGTAGAAATACTGGGGTGGGGAACCCAGAGGGAGAGTCAGAGGGTAGGACGCTTGTCTTGCATGTGACTGACCTGAGTGTTTCATTCCTGACACCCTATATGGTTCCCCAGGCCAGGAGTGATCCCTAAGTGATCTTTGGATCCCTAAGAGCCAAGAGTAAGCACTGAGCACCTTTGGATGTGACCAAAAGAACAAAACAAAGAAAGAAATATTGGGAGCATGGGGGGGGGGGTGTGGATAGAGCTCAGCATAGTTTATATATAAAAACAGGGACAAGGCCAAAAATTTTTAAATATGAATACATTAAAATATAAACTCTAGTGACTCTAATAACATTCTGCTGAGAAAAAAGGCTATACATAATTTTTTTCAGAAAATTATTCTCTATATAACTTAGACATGTTATATCCTGAAACAAATTTTTTTGAAAAATATTTCAAAATAGTTTTTTTTCCATAACTCGGCTTTTTCCAAAGTTTCTTTTACTATAAGCAAATCCCAAGCTATACAATTATCTACAATTATTATCTATAATACATGACATACATTTATAAACACTATTGTCATAATATCTACATTATAAAAAAAGTATTCCCTTACTTTCTAAAATGACTTAACTTTATAGTTTGTGCACTATCACTTGTTAAATAAATTATGGCAAAAGCAATATTCTAAATAATTACCATGGGATGAGGATCCAAGCCATCTAGCATTCGTCTGACATTGTTCACAATTTCCCTGGCATCATAGTTTGGCAGTTTACAGGCCCATCCAGTACCAATGCCCTCAGCTCCATTTATTAAAACCATGGGAATTATGGGAATATACCATTCAGGCTCTACACGTTGATTATCATCATAGAGAAACTTAAGCAGGTTGTCATCCACAGCAGGAAAAAGCAGTCTTGCTAAAGAACTAATAAAAAAGAAAAATATGAATTCAAAGTATTAAAAAAGACAACTTCAAATAGTGTAATAATTTAAAGACTTTAAAAAAAAATCTTTTAAAAATGCATTTTAAATTTTTGATATTGCTTAACAATAAAATTTACTTAACCAATCACCAAATAGATTTCACTCACATATAACTACTATATTGTAATTATGCACTTACCTACCTAAATTTATAGGATAGCTAAATAACTTTTCAAAAATTTACTCTTAATCTGACTAACATTAAAATTATCTTCAATCTAAAAGGGAAATCTGGGATGGGACAAAGAACTTTACGTTCATTATGACTAGTTTCACAAGTATTAATACTTGAGATCAACAAATTTAATTCTATTAGCAAACAAAGTAACTTCAAACATTCACCCATGTAGCAATCATATCACTACATAGTTGTAATTCCAGTAAACATCTGATTCCAATGATCTTGAAATAGAACTTTATACCATCAAATGTTTACCTTAGCATAGTGAAAATATAACGTGGGCTGGCAGCATCTTTACCACCATGAAGCCGAGTTCCAAACTGGCCAATAGGCTGAAGCAAATTAATGTTGTTACTTCCCACAAAGTTCTGAGCCAAATTCACAATAGTCATCATCAATGCTTGCTACAGAATATGAACAGAAAAAAAAAACCATTAGTATTAATATTTACTATATATCTTCATTTATTATTAAAATCCAAACTCAATTCTTTGCATTTCTAAAAACCTTATGAAAGGAAACTGTAGTGTACTTAATTTTTATTCTTCATGCCAGTAAATATAGATCTCAACTAATTCTGATCAGAATGCTTACTTCTCCATGATGATAAGCAGACATTTCAGCAACAGACCCAGCCAACTGAGCAACTTTTACTTCACGTTTATCATTCCTCTTGAAACAGGTAAATAAAACTTTTCGTTGGCCTGGTTTAAAACCTATTATTAAAAAGAATTGATCATCTTTTAAAATATTATACAAAATATAGATGTAGTGTTGTTGCTTGCCTTTTGTCATTATGTTTTATATACCCAGAAGAAAAAAGAGAAAAGATATAATTTGTTTTTTTAAAAAATTAACTAATTATATAATCTATAACAGAGTGAGCACATACTATATACTGTTATTTACTTTAATAATGCTGGGGGGGATGCAAACCCCAGCATATTCTTATAACAACCCAATCTATTCCAAAAGTGGAGTATCAATTGAAAGACAAACTCTGGCCTTACAAACCTGATCAAGAGAAACAAAGTCCTTTCACAGGAATTTTCTAAACATACACCCCAAGTTCTGATTTTAACTGGAGTACCAGAGACTCTGAATGACCTTAAAAACTATAATTAAAGTATCCTAAATCAGGAAAACACTCACAAAGATGAGTTACATTGTGACAGTAGGTTTTAAAACAAAATTAAAAGCCCTTGAATGTAAAACTGAGGTTACCAGAGGGGTATAAGAAAGGAGGCTGGGAGCCAATGGACAGTGGTGGAGGTATACTGGTACTTTGGTGGTAAGGCAACATATTTTAAAAAGGCACAAAACTGTACCCCAAAAACATATACAATGTTATAAGTTAATACAAACTCAATTAAAATAAATAAAAAGAATGAAAGCTTTATAATCTCAATGATTGCTTTCAACTTAGCCATACACTGCACGTGTAAATGACCAAATCAATTGCGTAAGTTACCATATCAATTATATCCTGGTGTCTTCATCAGTAAAACAGAAATAATTACCTTCAAAGGAGGGTGATCAAAAGAATTACATGAGACAATTCAAGCAAAGCATTCTGCTTTCTTATCATTCTTCTTGCCCCTAAGCCAATGAGTACAGTAAACTTTTTCAGAATATGCTAGCTGTTTTTCACGATCACTGTAGGCCAAAGAGTATGGTAAAAACAGATGATAAAATATGGGCACTTTCCTAAGAATACGTAATGTAGGTGAGGAGCAAAATTATGCAAGTAAAATAAGAGGCATACAATAAGTAACATGGAAGTTTAGGTATCTAAGATCAACTGAGATGGCAATTGTCATAGAAAGGTTATAACAAAATAAAAACTTGGATGAATAGAACCAGCTGTTATTAGCTAAAAAACAGTCAAAAATTAACCTTTTTAAAAAAATTCCTAGGTAGAAGAACACAGTCTGCCCTAACTTCTGGGTAGAAGTTTTTGAAGTTTTTGCTCAAGTTAAGTAAGTACTGAGTATTACTTTTGGAATATTGAAGCATAAAGGCATTTTTTTTAAGTCTGACAGGCTGGAGCGATAGCACAGCGGGTAGGGCGTTCACCTTACAAGCGGCCAACATGGCCGACCCGAGTTCGATTCCTCCGCCCCTCTCGGAGAGCCCGGCAAGCTGCCGAGAGTATTCAATATGCCAGACACAGTAACAACAAAGTCTCCAATGGAGACGTTACTGGGCCCGCTCGAGCAAATCGACGATCAACGGGAGGGCCTTTACCTTAAGTCTGACAAATATTTTAGAATTTATCAAAATCCCATTTTATTTTTTATTGCAAAAAATCTGCCATCAACTATGAAGCAAATGCTTAAATATATGCTTTAGAAATTTCCTTTAAAAAGAAAAACAGAAAAAACAAACAGGACTGTACCAATCAAAAACTTTTACTCAGCAAAACAAAGTATAAGAAAAAATAATATGCAACTTAGAGTGGCTTGGAGAAGATACTTAAATGTCCACATATTTGGCAAGAGGCTAATATCCAAAACATATTTACACAACAACAACACAAAATCAAAAACATAAGCAAACTCAATCAAAAAAGAATTAAATGGGCAAAAGAAATGAATAGCTACTTCTATAAAGAATACATGTAGATGACCTACAAAGACAAGAAAAAAATGCTCACCACTTTTAATTTAAAAGTGCTGAGGAGTGGCCGGAGAGATAGTACAGTGGCTAAGGCTTGCCTTGCACATGGTCAACCTAGATTCGATCCCCAGCATCCCTTATGGTCCCCTGAGCACCACCAGGAGTGATTCCTGAATTCAGAGCCAGGAGTAACCCCTAAACAATGCCAGGTATGGCCAAGAAAACAAACAAACAAAAGAAAAATGTTGGGAAAAGATCCTGAGGCCACATATGTGAAATACTGAGAACTATTGATCAATGAACCACCAATCCACAGTCGTAGTCTTTAAATCACTTATAAGGAAACCAAAATCACAATGAGATATTATCTCACATCCATGAGAAGGGTCTGTATCAAAAAGACTGGAAAGAACAAATGTCATTAAAGAAGTGAATTAAAAGGAACTGTGGTACACTGCTGGTGGACATGTAAAGTCCTCAATGGAAAACAGCAAGGAGACTTCTTACAATTAAGTGAAAATGAAAATTCTACACAATACAGCAATACCACTTTCGGCATATATTTGATAGATTCGAAGCACTAATTCAAAAAAGTATTTGCACATCTATGTTTGTAGTATTATTATTCACAATAACTAGCATGGAATCAAACTAAATGACCCTTCACTGATAACTGGGGAAAAAACTTGCGATTTAACTCACTCAATAGAAAAGTATTCTGTCATTAATGAGAAAACCATGCCATTTGGGACAAAATGTATTAAGCTTGAGATGATCAGTCTAATGAAGTAATGAGTGACACTAAAACCTTGAAATTCCATAATATTATGAACCAATACATCTATGATAATACTTTTTAAAAATGTTTATTTTCCTGAAGAACTCAATGGTTTAAGTAACTCACTGTAAGTAATATAAAGTATTTAAGTCCTATCCAAACATCTCAAAAGCAATTTCAGATTTTTTTATAAGGCTGACCTAAAGCAAATAAAATTAAAATATACCTGATGACATACAAAAACAATAAATTTTTAAACAAAAATGACTTACCATCAACAAGAGATGGTATAGATCTTTCATTGTCTGAGTTTGAGAAGAGAATCAATTCCTTATTGATGAAATCATTGTAAGTCAAATGTTTTGTTGCTGTACCATACAAAAATTGCTAAGAGAAAAGTTATATAGCAACATTGTTATTATTACTCCAAGAACTATTTTTTTCTTCCCCCAGATGACCACTCTTTTTGACTAACCTCTGGTAAGCCATGTAACCTACGCTGTCTCCGATCTTCCATAAAATTTGTTAACCATTCCTTTCTGTCATCAATCTTCTTCTTACTGAATGCCTAAAAAATTCCAGGTAATTATTGCAAACATTAAAAATAAAATTAATTGAATTATGAACTTAAAATATATATAGGTACTGTCACTGTCCTCCTGTTGTTCATCGATTTGCTCGAGCGGGCCCAGTAACGTCTCCATCGTGAGACTTGTTACTGTGTTTGGCATATTGAATACGTCATAGGTAGCCTGCCAGGCTTGCCGTGTAGGCGAGATACTTTCAGTATCTTGCTGGGCTCTCCAAGAGGGGCGGAGGAATTGAACCCGGCAGAACTATTGATTTCTGAGATATTAGGGTGCTTTTTCCAATAGGCTTTTTATCAAAAATCCAATTAAAGAACTATGACAGCATGGCATAATTCTGGGAGTGGGGGAAAGGTGGGAAAGAACAAGCTACAAATTTACCAGTTTGGGTATTGGAATTCCAAAGAAACTTACAACAGGAAAACAAGACTGGGAAGAAATACCTGGCAGACAGGGAGATAGATACTATGAAAGAGTTTTGAGATTAACTTTATTACCAATGTAATGGCAGCATCATCTTCAGGACCAGCATATCTAAACAAAATGCGATGTCTTTCCATATCAGCAAAATATTCCTTTGCTTCTTTAGCTGTACTGGTACCCAACCCTGCACAATTTAATAATAAATGTAAAAGTAAGACTGACAAAAATAAATACCAGGTGATGATCTTACTTAAAACTGCAGAATCTGAAAAAGTCAAACTCCTGGGAAGAGAGTAGAGTGATGGTTAGCAGGGACTAAAAGGTGGTAAGAAGGTTCTGACGGCCATAAAAAATATGAGCTTTCATTATGATTTTGGGAGAATCTAATGTACAACATGGTGCTTACAGTTAATGTTGTATTGTATATTTAAACTAAGAGCAGATCTACATACACAGGTGAACTAATGAAAACTACTTAACTAATCATTTAACATCTCACGATAGATCATGTATACCATATATTCCATTTTACTTGTCAGTTATACCTCACTAAAACTGTCACTGTCACTGTCCTCCTGTTCATCGATTTTCCCAGTAACATCTCCATTGTGAGACTTGTTACTGTGTTTGGCATATCAAATACATCACGGTAGCTTGCCAGGCTTTGCCCATATGGTCCCCCGAGAACTGCCAGGAGAAATTCCTGAGTGCAGAGCCAGGGGTAACCCCTGTGCATTGCCGGGTGTGACCCAAAAAGAAAAAAAAAAAGCAAACATTTTAATACAAGTAGGAGATTTTTAACACTAAATAGTTGAGGTTTTAAAGAGAGGCTACTCAAAACAGTATTTTAAAACAAAAATATTCTTTCAGAGATACATATTAAAGCACATGAGATTAGATAATAGAATGTCTGAAGAGTACATTGAATTAATGGGTTCCTGATAAGATGATCTGAAACAAGATATAGCAAGAAACAATGATTGTTTAAGTAAATTAAACTAGTGGTTTTTAAAAGCCAGTTCATGCAATTCATGTAGCAGTACCATTTGCAAATCTAAAAAGGTTGAAAATCTCTGACATAGACTAGTCTTTTAATAAAATTGTCTATGTCAATTCTTCAAAAATCAGCAATAGCTGTTTTTGAAGTTTAGGAGAAAAAAACTTAATTATTTTTATAATGCTCTCATAAAAATAAATGTGTAACAGCAGACACTTGAAAATCTTAAATTTGGGGAGGGAGCAATGCCCAGTGGTGTCTAGAGACTACAAAGTGTTGGTGACCATTTGGTACCTGGGATGAAACTTTATCGTCTTAACATGTAAAGCATGCATTCAGTCCTCTGAAGTATTTCTATGGTCCATAAAATTTAAGTATTTTAAAACACAAACCTTTGTAATATTTTATTTTCCAAGCTTTCTGGTTTTCTATATGCTTTTTCCACTCATCAAATTCAGGAATACTGTAGAAGGAAAGTTCCTGCTTATTTTTGCTTGCCTTAAAAAGAGGTTAAAAAAATTAGTTCTTCTAATTTTTAAGACATTAGTATAGAATACATATTGATATTAAAGTACCTTTACAATAGGTGTAATGAACTCTTCAAGGAAACCATGCTTCAAAAGTGACGGCCAATTGTGGTGGATGAAGTTAATAAGCAAGCCTTTTATGTGAGAACCATCTTGATCCTAAATAAATGTTACAAAAGAGTGCTATAATAACTTTATGAAATATAATTACTTTAAAAGTGTGAATCCTTTCAATTAAAGCACAAACAATTCAAACAATGGGATAACTAATTTTTTTTTAATTTTGTAATTCTCTAATTGTTGCCACTTTACTACTCAATTTCTAATTTTTGCATATTCCAAATTATGCTACCAAAACCAAATATTGATTATCATTCTACAGATTAAACTTTCTCACTTGCAAATTTCATATCCTAATTGTTGTAGACTTTAACCCTATAATAATACTACTGTGTATTCCATTCCTAACAATATTTATCACAGTCTAAAAAATTACTAAAAGGGTCTTTTTTTTTTAAATTGAATCACTGTGAGATATAGTTACAAGCTTTCATGTTTGAGTTAAAATCACACAATGATCAAACAATCATCCCTCCACCAGTGCACATTTTCCACCACCAATCTCCCCAGTATACCCCTCCTTTCCACCCTCCCCCTGCCTCCATGGCAGATAATTTCCCCCATACTCACTCTCTACTTTTGGGCATTATGGTTTGCAATACAGATACTGAGAGGTTATCATATTTGGTCCTTTATCTACTTTCAGCACACATCTCCCATCCCAACTGATCCCTCCAACCCTCATTTTCTTAGTGATCCCGTCTCTATTCCAGTTGCCTTCTCCCCTCCACTCATGAGGCAGGCTTCCAACTATAGACCAGTCTTCCTGGCCTTTGTATCTACTGTCCTTAGGTATCAGTCTGAGTCAGAAAGAAAGGGACAGATATAGAAGGACTGCACTCATTTACAGAGTATAAATTAGCATACCATGAGACTAAAAAGGTTTTTACCTGATAAATTAGCTAAGGTGAAAGTACTTCAAAAAAATACTACTATTAAAATAACATTTTATCCATTTTACTTATACTGTTTTGGAGGAAGTCTCATAAAACAATCAAAAGTATAATCTGTAAAAAAACAAGAGTTTGAAAATGCATGAATCTTCAAACCAACCTGATCAGTCATAATCATAATCTTTCCATAGCGTAAAGTTTTCAGAGATTCTGCATCATCATAACTTTTCTTGTATTGTAAACCAACTATTTTAATTATATTGTTTATTTCTGCATTTTCCATAATCTGTTCAAAAAGAAAAGAATTTTAAAGTAGAAAAATAGAGTGAATCAGAATTTATATTAAAAATCCAGCCACTTTGACTTTAAATTGTAATAAAGTATTAAATGTTATATGTCACATGTATGTATAAATGTCATCTGTACATGCATATGCTAAAAAGATACAGAGAGACATACCTGTTTATGAGAAGCTTCCCGTACATTAAGAATTTTTCCCCTGAGTGGAAAGACCCCATATCTATCTCGCCCAATTACACCTAATCCGGAAACAGCCAACGATTTGGCAGAATCTCCCTCTGTTAGTATCAGTGTACATTCCAGGGAATGTTTGCCACCTGAGAAAAATGATGACATGTAATTAAAATTCCTTAGTGTTACCATGAGAAACATATAGCTAGAAAAATCAATAATCACAATAATAATGGTGAAAGACTATAAAATTATCTCCATAATACTTATATAGTTCAACATTAAATACTTTACTGAATTTCTATCCGCTGGTAATTAGTAATATATGATGCATTTGTTAATTTTTGAATAAAATTATATTCTATACATAAAAATTTTGTCTATATATGAAAATGAAAATTTTTTAAATGGCATACAACTTAAGAATATATCAAATATCTGAATCTTACCAGCATCATTAGCATCATCCAGTTTGGGAATACCTTTGATCTTACTATACTTTACTGATGAACACTTCTTGTTCAGCTGAGTCTGAGCCTTAAATTTTACCCAATTCAGGATACTTTCTACAATACCACAATTAGAGGCCTAAAAAAATGAAGAGTTATGATATACAAATAAGTCTGAAATTCTCAACCTAAGCTAAAATATACTACAAAACTCTACATCGTAACTTATAAGGTAGGACAATAATGGTGGTAATAATAATACGTTCTAGTAAATTTTAGTACACATTAAAACTAATTCAAGCAGTAATACACAATGACCTACATATAGTACTGGAATATAAATTCAGAAAAAAATAGTAACTTTACTATGTATGAAAAATCATACTAAAATAACTTCAGGAAAAAAGTACATTATTTTAACTAAAGTAACTTGTAACAAAAGCTAACACAAATGATTATCCACCCAAGAATTTACTAGATGAGGAATTTTAGACATTGATATTTCTCATATCTCTCCATAAAAAAATAATAAGCCCTAAATTCATTGTCAGAGAAGATATTAACACAAAGAAAATATTAAAAAGATAAATTCAAGAATTTAGCTTTAAACTATTGACAATAAGGATTACAAAATTATATGTGTCACTTATATTTACAAGATGTTGTACCAAAAAGAAAATTAAATCTCTAAGTTGGAATCATTTATTTTTATCAAAGATGGTTTAATCTTAGATGTATGAAATAGTTTCCTGGAATTATTGAGATATATATATAAAAAAAAAAGGTAACCCATATTGTCAAATCTACATGCAATGAGTCATGCCCATGAACCACCTCCAGTGCCATGTAAGCTCTTCCACCAGCCATGATTCAGAGACTCAGAAATAAATCTTGAAAGAGGCCTACAAGTGGCAGAATTTCTCCTGGATCCTGCACAAGGCTGGATCATCCAAAGTCAATTGGGGGGGGGGGGGGGGGGGAGGGTGAGACCCTGCACCTGCCTAAAACCTCCGCACTCCACAATTGCTACCATGCTCCCGGCTGGACTCCACTGCTCAAATGAGAATCATCCAGAAATTAATGTGAAAAACTCAGGTATGCAGGTTTTGTGACTGAAATCTCCAGCTTTCACAGAGTTGGGGATGAGCTACCTTCTCCCATCTCCCTGTACTTCTAGAAGCCCAGCAGTCACGCACATGTCCCAAAGCGTCAGTCAGTTAAGAATTTAACTTCAGCTATATCACCCAGTGAAAAATTCTGGACACCCTGGAGTGCGCAGCCACAATTTCAGTGGCACAACATCTCAAACTTTGTAACCCTGATAAACCAAGAGTAGCGCACCAGGTTGGATGGGATATAACGTAGAAGGCAACCAATCTCGATTAACAAAATATAAACACAGAAGGCTTAACCTTTAACATTTTAGTAATCTCTTATAAAAGGACTTAAGGGCTCCACTCCATGGTGAGATACAACAATCTTCACTTTCTTCCAAGGAAATATTTGTTGATCATCTTCTTAGCAAATTATTTACAACAAACAATGCAAAATAAATTATTGAGGGTCTGCTAATAGGGGCAGGCTCAAGGGGTGGTTAGGAAAATTGGAAATAATGGTGATGGGAAGGTGCAATGGCAATAAGATTGATGTTGGAATACTGAATGTAACTAATGACTAAATAAAGTTTTTTTTTAATTTATTCAAAATGAAAAAAGTCTAAAATCGAATCATTTCGTTATGAGAATTACTGTTAAGGATAGGAACTTAAATTATATTATGATTAGATTCAAAAGTACTATTTATACAGGCTATAAGTAAGCTACAATCTAAATATCAACTTTTTTTATGGGAGGAGGAGGGGCCTTAGACCACACTGGGAGAAGCTCAGGGATTATTGCTGGTAGTGCTCAAGGGATCATATGCAGCGCTGGGAGCTGAACCAAAGTCAGTCATGTACAAAGCAAATCAAGAGCCTTAACTCGGGCTCTCTCCAACCTTCCAATTTCTTTGAGAACTTACCTTTAAATTCCAATACAACAATTTGATAAATATATTATCTCTAAAGCAATTCAAACTGAACACCTCAAACAAACTTAACTTCAAAATGGGAAGGATTGCAATGTGTTTATCTTTACATTCTTTCCCAGTACCACATATATTTAAAGGCACCTCATATATGCCTTTCAGTATGTCTACTAATGGGCTGCAATGGTAGAACTGAATAAAAACTGATTAATATGTACAACATCATAAGATGCTATTAGTAGTTGTAAAGCTTAGTTATAAATCTAAGATTTGTTTATTTATATTCTCACCCTGTTTCAGAAAGACTAAAGCAGACTATATGGTAAATGTTATGCTATATATATATGAACACAAATTAAAAGCTGAACATCTTGATTGCATATTATGCATGCAAGAAACCTGGATTCAATTCCTGGAACCTAGTGGCTTCCCAAACAACCTACAGTAACCTCTGAGCTCAGAGCCATGAATAGACTCTGAGCACTTTCAAGTGTGGCTCAAAAAAAAAAAACATTTAAAAATAGGAAAAAAGCTACAGTACGGCAAAGATTAGTAGATGAAGTTGAAATGAGTAAAAAAGATGAAAGCAGGAGTCCTTGAGAAGGTGCACATTTGTTAAAAAGAAGATCTAGCATTATTCTGGTGAATGGAAGGCTTAAAATATGAATAATTATATGATTTCCTATTTTAATAATTGACAAAATAATTATTAATCAATGGATTCTACCCACTGGAATTTTCAGAATTAAGCATATTAGTTTGCAATATAAGTATCTAGGGCAATTTTCAGAACTAAGCATTTTAGTTTGTATTGTTAAGTCTGCCTTTATCCAGTTAATATGAGAGGAACTAACCACAAATGAAATACAGAAACAAACTGAGTAACTTTTAATTAAAAACACTGAAAAACACAATTTTTACTCACAGCTTTAAAAAATTTTTCTGACAGTTGGCATTTGGACCCAAAACTTTTAGGCTGCAGAGTCATATTTTCCTTGGTCTGAGAATCGAATGTTGGATTTTCAATAAGGCAATTAATAAAAACCCATATGTGGTTTTTCACCTGTTGAAACATAATTTTTTAAAGGGTCAACATCAAAACTGATATTATTTAATAAGCTAACAGAATTCACAAAGCATCACTTACTTGAAATGGTTTCACTGACACACCAGCTTTGTTCTTTTTCTTAACAACTTCAATCAGTTTACCAACAACCTGATCTACTACGTAATCCACATGGCGTCCACCCTAAACACAAAAAGAAATATGCAAAATTCAAAATATTCTGTAATCAGGGTAGCAAAAAGCATAGTCTATTCTTCCCCAGAATGAAGATTTAATCTTCCCAACAAGCTTGTAAATTCAGTATTTTTAACCCTGTTTACCAGAGAAATATTATGAATTAGAATGTCAGGACTGGAATATAAAAAATAATGGCTTTTTGATCACAGAATCAAATAGTCAAATTCAAAGTAAGAACAGAGGCTAGAGAGAGAGTACAAGAATAAGGCACTGGCCTTGCACACAACTGACCTGTATTAAATCTCCAACACTACAGTATGTTCCCCTGAGTCCACCAGGAATGATCCCTGAGTGCAGAGCCAGGAATAAGCCCTCAGTACAGCCCCAATCTCCATTAAAAAAAAAGACATATAGGGGTCTAGAGATAAAGTACATCAGGTAAAGTGCATTCCTTGCCATGGCTGACCCTGGTTTGATCCTGGGCACCTAGTATGATCCCTCAAGCTCAGAAGAAGCAAGCCCTGTGTACAACTGGTGTAGCACCCAAACCAAAAAAAGAAACTTGACCATTAAAAAACAACAAATATTAAACTAACACTTTAACAAAAGCAATACAATAATAAATCATTATAGATTATCCTATAGTACACGCCGTACTGACTAAAATATATTAGTCAATGGATAAATGTTTTATATGAAAATTTTATTTGATTTTTATATCTCCTAAAACATGTAGGAATATTCAAACTCTTCAGAATAGCAGATAAAATGTTCCTCAATTTCACCCTAAAATAAAATCATTTCCTATTATTCTTTCTTCCTTATTCTAAATTCTGAACAAAAAATAATTTATAATTTTTAATTTCATAAAATATATTTATTCAACTACAAATATTAATCATGAACTTATTTCCTAGTCAATGTGTACATAAAGTTTACGACATCTCATAGAGAAGATTTCATGGGCTAGAGGATAGTACAGAGGGCAGAGCACTTGCCTTGCATGTGACCCAGGTTCAATCCTCATCACCCAAGCCCTGAAGGGAGTTACCCTGAGTGCAGAACCAAGAGTAAGCCCTAGGGAGACCGCTGGGCGTGGTCCAAAATCCAACACAAAAGGAAAAGCAAATAAAATTTTATTTTCAGTTAGCAACTTTTCCTGCACATTTTGTTGTTATTCCTAGTTATTCTATTCTTTTGAATGACTATGTTCTAATGACTTGGAAAGAATAAATGAATACACTTACCTTTGTTGTTGCAATACTATTTACAAAGCTGATTTGCTGGAATCCTTTTTCACTCAATGTGAGACATACATCCCATCTTTCATTTGCAAGTTCATGAATAACTTTCAGAGCTACTCCAGTTTCATCCAATTTATCTTTTACATAAAGATCAACATAACTGCGAAATCCATTTACCTATTAATTTAAAACAAAATAATATGCAATTAATCTTATAATGGCAGCTCTACTATATAAATATCTATATTTTGATTTCCTTCATTCAAAACATATCATGCAAATTAGGATTTTTCTCTTCTGCTTTATTATAGTTTCAGTAACATGTCTACAATAGTATCAGTGTTTATCGTTTTGATGTACTACCATCTAACACTATCTAGTCCCTAGTTTTATTTCTCTATATACTACAGATGAGTGAAATAATATGCTCTGTTCCTTGATTTCTACCTTCTAAGGAACAAGTTACTGGGGGAAGAGGAGTGTGGATAGTTACAGGGGTTAGGATGTTTGCCTTGCACATGATCCTCAGAACAGTATATATTCCCTTGAACAGGACTAAGAATAAACTCTGAGCATCACCAAGTGTGGCCCACTTCGGTCTGGGAAAGGAATCTATTGGAGCATAGGATATTAATCAGTGATAAGAGTTTATGCCTTGGCTTGAGACCCTGGTTTCAATCCATGATGACACAAAATACACTTTTGTAACTTATTTCCATATATATAATTCATATAAAGATGTTTCAAAGGGAAATCTGAAAAGTTAATTTATTTACCTTCAAAATATAATTACTGTAAAATCTTCCAAAATTTAAGAATTTACAAAAACCAAAATAAATATTTTGGCATGCAAAAGGTGTGCAAGCCAATAACTGAGTGCAGCTAGCCTAGGGTCTGTAAAGACAGCATAGTGAGTATGGTGCTTGACTTGCCTGTGTCTGAATGGGTTGATCCTTAGTACTATATGTGGTCCCCCGAGTACTACTAGGAGTTAATCCTGAGCACAGAGCCAGGAATAAGTTTAAGCACAGCCAGGCATGGCCCCCAAACCAAAATCATAATGAAAGTAATTTTAATATTCTAGAATAACAAAGCATACTTCAAGTGTCAATTCAGACATACAAAAGTCAAGAAAAAAACAAACAGAAGGAAAAGGAAAAAGGGAGACAGGAGCAAGAGAAAGGAGAAAGAGGAAAAGGATGAGGGAGAAAAAAGAAATTGTTTCTGGCATTAAAATAAAATAGCTGCTCAGACAACGAATTAGTAATTTTCTATAAAACCTCAGAAAACTTGAGGTCATAGGACACATTAGTCACCCAAAGACTAAGAGACATGAGTCGTTATAGGGAGACACTGAGCCTGAGTATTTGTTCACCAAGAGAAAAAGTTAACTAACATCTTAAGTCACCAGAAACTGAAACCAGAAACATTTACAAATTGAAGTGGACAAAGGTGGACAAATGTGAAAATCTGAAGCACCTACAGTACCCAAAGGCTGTGGCACAAGAACTTCCTACTCTTTTGTAGGCTTTTCTTCAAGGAATCCCAGGAGATTTTTACAGGGCAGATAAAAAGAGAGTATAGAGAAAATTTCTTTTCATGAGGTTGGTTAAAAATTGCTCCAAATTCCATGTTCTTTACCAAATAAGTAAATAAATATGCTTAATTGACCGAGGAAATACTACTCAAGAGCACTGATGAAATATCACTATAACTAGAATAAAGTATTCTGCCCAGTCACACCCTACCCTGTCCCACCCTGCCCTTATTTAAGTTTGGAGCAAATAAAAAGATTATTCTGCAGGGGACTCAAGGATACTGAATGAGATCATTGGCTATTACTGACTGCAGATAGAGTAATAAAACTCAAAGACAATAGGATGAATATCTCTCTCTCTCTCTCCTCTCTCTCTCTCTTTCTCTAGCTCTCTTCCTCTCCCCCCCATACACACCCCCAAAATAAACTTCACATCCGAGCATATCTTACTCAATAAACACCTCCCCCCTCCCCCACACAAACACAAAACCCAACAATGAAGGGCCAGAGCAATAGTACAGCTGGTAAACCACTTACTTGCCTTACATGAAGCTAATCCAATTTAATCCCCAGCATTCCACATGGCCCTTCAAGCCCCACCAGAAGTAAAACCTAAGTACTGCCAGGTGAGGCTCCCCAAAACAAACAAAATAGAACAACTTAAATCAACAATTAAAAACTCTTAGGGGCTGCAGGATAGTAGAACGGATAGGACATTTGCCTTACACGTACCCAACCCAGGTTTGATATCCCTGGCACCCCAGAGCAATGCCAGGAGTAATTTCTTAGCACAAGGCCAGCCCCACACATTGACAAAAACAGAAAAATAAAAAAACTTCAACAGACCCAAGGGATGGCTCAGTAGCTAAAAGCATCTGCTTTGTAAGCATATGCCATAAATTCACTCCCCACACCTGCCACCCACATGCACCTAGTGGTCTCAGAGCCCCTGCTGTCCAGAATGCCCACACCACCACAGCGTGCCATCTCTAGCACACACTGAAAGATATATAAGCACCTCAGCCAGGAGCTGTCCCCACAGAGCATAGAGAAAAAGGTGCGAGCAGGACAGTAACCCCTAGCAATTATTAGAACCTGAACATGCACTAGCAGCACAACCAAATGGAGGGGGTCTCCAATTAGCACCTAATTAAGTGTACAAGCCTGTCAACCTGCAGTTACCACAGTAACAATTGCAATAGAGGGATGAAGGGAAAAAACAAAAACAAAAATAAATTTCAAGTAAGTCAAAGGAAAAGGAAACACCTTATCAACAAAAGAAAAGTATGATTTACATATGTCATGCAATCAAGAATACAATGAAACTACCTTGTTAAAGTATGAAAATAAAAACTATCAACCCACAATACTTTATCCAGTGAAAATCTATATCCTTTGAAAGTGAAGAAAAATGCTCTCTCAAAGGAACCTAAATTGTATTTGCTGCCAGTTGATTACACTAAACAAGAAATGTTAAAGAAGATCTCCAGAGAGAAAGAATAAGATTAAAACAATAAGCTCAGATCTACATCAAGAAGCTAATAGGTTGAAAATTAAATAAATGCATGTAATATATATAGACTTACTGTAACGATAACTGAACATTTAGAGCACTAATAATATCACCACTGTAGAAAATTTTATGACATTACTTTTTTATGTATTTCTTCTACCTCCTTTTCCTGGAGTTAACAGCATATGTGAGAATATGTTCTTATAAGGTTCTTTCACTACACATGAAAAATTATTTGAAAGAAAACCCAAAGCAGGATCTGGAGCAATAGTGCAGTGGTAGGACCCTTGCCTAACATGTGGCTAACCTGAGTACGATCCCTAGAATCCCATATGGCTCCCGAGCCTCACCAGGAATGAGCCCTCAGAGAGGAGCCAGGAGGAAGCCCTGAGAACAGCCAGGTGTAGCCCGGAAACAAAACAAAACAGGAGACCCAAACCATTTACAAATGTTTCATAAATCTTAGGGAAATCACTTGAAGGGACTTTGAAAGGTGCAGATAAAAAAGTGAGCTGAGGAGATAAAATAGAATCATTTAAAAAATGCTCAATTAAAAATAGAGAAGGTGAGAGAGAGCAGGGCTGCGAGATGGACCACAGAGAGACTAGCAAGGGGAACGCGTGCTTGAGAGAACCTAGGCCCTCCATAACATAAATTTCTTCTCTGGCATAAACTTCCTTGTAATAAACTGCCACTAAGATCAAAAAAAAAATAGAGAAAGTAGAATAAGAGAAAATATGAAACAAAGAACAAACAGCAAGCACGTTGGTTAATTTGAATCCAATTATACCAATAATCAGTTGAAACATGAATCATCTAAATACACCAGTTAACAAAAGCTTATTAGGGACTAAAAATACAGTACAAAGTAGGATGTTTGCCTTGCAAGTAGCCAACCCAAGTTTAATCCCCAGCACCCTACATGGGTAGGGTACCCAAACACCTCCATAAGTGATTCCTAAGAGCAGAAGCAGGAATAAACTCTTACTACCGGGAGTTGGCCCCAAAGAGATTATTAGGGGCTGGAGCGATAGCACAGCGGGTAGGGCGTTCGCCTTACAAGCGGCCAACATGGCCGACCCGAGTTCGATCCCTCCGCCCCTCTCGGAGAGCCCGGCAAGCTACCGAGAGTATTCGATATGCCAAACACAGTAACAACAAAGTCTCCAATGGAGACGTTACTGGGCCCGCTCGATTATTAGGTGATAACTAAAATTCAACTTTGGGGGCTGGGGCGAGAGCTAAAGAACTAGACATGTCCTGCATACATATGCAAAGCCCAGTCTCTATCACTGTATGCCCCAGAACCCCAACATCACTGGTGTAGCTATTGTGACCCCCGGCACTGCCAGAGCTGAACTTCATCACACTGATGGGTTCAAGTATTTAACTATGCAGCCTAATCAGCCACTACTACCAGGAATTGTGTCTGGGCTCCCTGAACACTGCTTTGGAGACCCCCCCAAAATAAAATAAATATTAGATATAATATAAAATAAAAACTAAGACAGAGGGCCTGGAAAATAGATATGCGAATTAAAATGCTAGTCTGGCAAGTGCAAGAAGCTGAGGTGATCCTACCAACTCTGCTGTATGGGACCTCAAGTGAGGGGAATGAATAGAACAAACAGTAAAGACCACAAGCTGTCTACAAAATAAGAATGGATTTACTACTTTGAAAGATACTTACAGGCAACTTCTTTCCATTAAACATGACCTTAACCCCTTTGCATGAACCAGCCAAATCATAAGCTCTTCTGGTCATCAGAGCCACAATATCCTTGTCAAGTTTTTCCATCTTAAATTTGGACAAGTCTGGCTGGAATGTTATGCATGTATAATCTTCACCATCAAAATGTTTAATCTTGGCTTCAGAAGTCTTCATCATATTATTCATCCATGTCTTTAAAAGAAAAACATTCCAATATTTTTATACTGCTTCTATATACTATAGTAAAGAAAGTTCAGATAAGATATTTCCTTATCACCACTTGAGCCCATAACAAACCAAACCTTCAAATTGATGAATTAGAGGTGAAAACATCTTAAATACAACTATAATGCCTCCTGATGAAAATAAGCAAAATAAACAAATACCTTTATATAATGCTAGTAAAATATCTTTCAAATTCTTCAATATAACTACAGAAAATTTTAGAAAAATATTTTTCCTGGAAAATTATTTAAACTGATATAAAATTTACAACTACTTTCAAAAGCCTATAAGAGAAAATTGAGATTAAAATTCTAAATCATAGAATTGAGAAATTAATGAGAAATACTTCAAGGATACTAAGCATATGCATTTTAGTCCGCATGATTCAACGCTTCACTAATACTTAACAAGATTAATATGGTTAAGTTCTTTAAAGAATTTTAAAAAACAGGCTTATATAAAAACTTCTAGACATTGTGAAGTCTTTTTATACCAGCTTATAAATTTTATACCTGCTTTATAAATTGTATTTTTAAAATTTAATTCCCACCATACCTGCTTAAAACTGTGCTTGTATTCTTTGCAAGCTGTTTCTACTGTGAACTTTGTACTGAAAATATTACAAAGTTTTGCACCATAACCATTGCGACCACCTGTAAGTATAATCAAATATGAAAGATTTAATGAAAACTACTTTAAAGAAACTTTACTGATTTACTACCTACTTGTTTAAAAAATAGTTCTTCTTAGTTATTATCATAACTAATTAAATACACCAGAGTATATTTAAATTTTTCTTTTACATAAAGGAATCACACCTCAACTCAACTCTAAGTCAATGTACTCTAAGTGAAACTTTTATTTCTCTGGAGGAAGGTGTTTAGGGAGGCCACTCTCCTCAGGAGTCACTCCTGCCAGTGCTCAGGGAACCATATTCAGGGGCAGAGATCAAACCACAATTGGCCACATGAAAGGCAATCCTTAACCCCTAATATCTCTCCAGTCCCAGAGTTAAGATTCTAAAATGTCTGTCAGACTACAAACAAGAAATTACTTAAACATTTAAAGTAAAGTAAAGGCCCTCCTGTTGATCATCGATTTGCTCGAGCGGGCCCAGTAACGTCTCCATTGGAGACTTTGTTGTTACTGTGTCTGGCATATCGAATACTCCCGGTAGCTTGCCGGGCTCTCCGAGAGGGGCGGAGGAATCGAACTCGGGTCGGCCATGTTGGCCGCTTGTAAGGCAAACGCCCTACCCGCTGTGCTATCGCTCCAGCCCTAGTTTTAAATAGATGGAAATTCTGGAAAAAATTTATTATAATAAAATTTATTATTTTATTATTAGCACTGTAGCACTGTCCTCCCTTTGTTCATTGATTTGCTCAAGCAGGCCCAGTAATGTCTCCATTGTGACAATTGTTACTGTGTTTGGCATATCGAATATGTCACGGGGAGCTAGCCATGCTTTGCCATGTGGGCGAGATACTCTCGGTAGCTTGCCGGGCTCTCCGAGAGGGGTGGAGGAATCGAACTCCTGGGTTGGCCATCTTGGCTGTGTGCAAGGCAAACACACTATCCGCTGTGCTATCGCTCCAGCCCATTTTATTATTATTATAAATATATTATAATAAAACTACATAAATTTCCTTCTCTGTAATATTTCATGTAATGGAACAGTTTATTGAGAGCAAACATTTTCAATGGCAATTCTGATTTGTCATTTTACCTGTTACTTTTTTCTCATCATCATCATAGTTACTAGATGTTAAAAGTTGTCCAAAGATTAAAGCAGGAACATAAACTTTCTCCACTTTGTGTTCTACTACTGGAATACCTTTCCCATTATTCCAAATACTTATGATGTTAGATTCACTGCAAATAAACAAGCAAATTTTAAAGTTTAGGATAGTTTACACATCTATTAATTTCCATAAATAATAAATACTGAATTGTAAAGTTTTTATTTTACAATTAAAACCTGGATGATTATAAGCAAAACGCCAGTCATTTTCATTTGGAAGATAACTCATCTTTTCAAAAGAGTCACGTCCCTGAGTCATAGGAGGTTCACATAAGGTTTGCAAACAGTACTACAAATTTTTTCAGAAAAAAGAGACTCAAAAAAAAAAAAAAAAAGAGACTCTTCTCAACCTCCCAGAAAACAGTAAAAGTTACAAAGTTCTAGTGAGAAGTCAATTATAGACTCAATTTTTTATTTGTATACATTAACTGCAATGTGCCTATTTCATTCTACCAGTATTCTGAGAACCACAAGCTCTGAAGGGCCAGGGCCATTGATATATTCATTTCTATTAACAATGCTATCTGCTATAGAAGTACATAGTACATATAAAAAAATGATAAGGTGCTGAAGATGTGTTCTATTCTCTGCCTAAATGTTAGTGGGTTATTTGTCTTGTGACAATCAGTGTCATAAGTAAATTTTACTGGCATCAAAAAAAAAAAAAACAAATAAAAAACTGAGTCTTAATACGCTCGATTCTCAACCTAAAAGTTAGAGGCTTTAAAAAAAGTTAGAATTGCAGAAACCATTGTTATAAACTAATTTTAATGGTTTCAAAATATGTAGAGACTATTTTAGGTCTCATTTTTTCCCATGAAAGACCAATCAATTTTAGTATGAACAGCACAGAGAAAGATTCCAATAAATGAAGTCTTACTTAAGAGTCAGATTTGCAATGAAATGCAGCTTCATAAGTAACATTTACATTGGCTTAAAGGCTACCATTTGCCAATCTGGTTCAAATGTATTTTTAGACATAGTTTGACTCACACATATGTACTTCAATCTCTCACATTCTTGGGAGTAGTTTTTATAATGGAAAAGAAAGTTGTTAACTAAGTGAGTAAATAAATCTTTCAAAAGATACTAACAAATTCAGTAACAACTTTCATTAAAAAGCAAAAAAAATAACAAATTTCAGTAAAACCTGAAAATAATTTTGACACATTATCTTCTCACCCAAATCAACAATAACTTTTTCTTTAGATCACTTAAATATATGCTCAACTCTCCAAATTTGCTAGACTCAAACTTTCATACAACTTTCATTCATAGTTAAAATGGATCACTATTTAGTTAGTAATCAAGACTTACTAGTGTCATTTCATGTCAGAATAGATCCTTTCTTCTTTCTAAATTTCAATAGGAGTCTTAAATAGACATCTACAATATTTATTACTGCCAACAGTCACCTTGATAGCCACCCCCATTGAATGATAACAGACTTACAGCTTCCGTAAGAGTATTTGCTACGGAACAGATTTTGACATTTTGTATAACATAAAGCTTCATGTACAAAGTCCATTATCTATATCTCAATAGATATACTGAATCTGCATCTATTGGGTATATACTGAAAGATATACTGAAATGTTATTGCCACTATTTTATAAAATGTACCTTATATTTCCTGTAACATGCAACTTACTAGTCTTTCCTATGTCAATTCATTACCAAAGTCCATTCCCAGTTCTTCAATCTCCTGTTTATTGGACTTTTCCTTGCCTAGAACACCTTTTTCATCTCTGTGTCTATACATTTTTACCCAAAATTTGGTGGGATTAGTTTCTGATTTCAGTGACCCAATTCGCTCTGTTAACAAATTTATGGCAGTTTCCCATACTGAGACTAGCAAGAAATCTAAACTATTCACGAAAGCCATGGGGAAATAAGTAAAAAAGTAAATAAAATAAGTAAATGAAAATATAATAGTATTAAAAAAGCAATGCCATACTTATGTATACACAAAAACATTTATTAAAAGTGAAGTTAAAAAGAGCAATAGAGGCACTATTATAATTGGAGATAGAATGATTCTTTGCCCAGATAAAAAATGTCACCCAAAGCCATTATTCACTTGAGTTGTTTGATAGTTTACTTTTAACTTTGTTATGATAAAATTTTGGTTTGCTTTGTAGGGAGGTTTCCCTAGCAGTACCTGGGGCCCAAGGCCATTCATTCCCAGTGAAAAATCAGCCTATAGATACAAGACTTGAAGGCTCAGTGCTAGGGATCAAAAGTGCTGAGGATCATTGAGGCCATACCTAGCAGTATTTGGGGCCTCACAGAGGTTATACCTACACTCCCCAGTAGTGCTGAAGTGGTTATGTGGTGCCAGGGATAGAAATTGGGACCCCACAACTGCATAAGTTGTAACTTGTAAGTGCACCACACAGCTTTTATTCTCAAGAATATATTCATTATAGAAAGAATTCAGAAGAAAAAACTCAAGAACTTTAACAACATAATTATGTGGTAATATTTTCAAGTAAGATATAGTTAATTTCATGGCATAATGATTATTCATATTTTTATAGAATTAATTTTAACCATGCCATCTGAAATTAGGTTGACAGGGAAGCTACACATGAACAGTTAAATGTTCATGCCTCAAAAATCTTATATAAAATCATAATAAATTACTAATAAAATTTATAAATGATAAAGCAATATTTTGTAAAAGGTCTGGTTAACAACAGGATAAAGGGAATAATGGTATTTCTAACTTAAAACTATTATTTTTATTCTCTTCTAGTTCTGAAAAAATATCAGTATCATGAGATCTAATTAACTAAACATGTAAAACATATTCAATAATATCATTTCTAAATTGTTACAGATAATATAAAACTCAAAATGCCAATCATGGAAAGTATATTTAACCCGTAATGTAAATGGAATAATATTAGTAATAATTTTTAGTCTTGAATCTCCAAGCAAACTTATCAAAGAAAAGATCTAGTGATTAGCAGCTGAAATAGCATCCATAGCATCCAAAAAGAAGAAATAATGGTCTCTAACATTTCCAATGATTAAGTACTTTGGGAAAAAAGATCATGAATAACAGGAAATAGTAAGAATATAGTATACTGGCTAACAAGAATAAAATAAGTGCCAGCAACTAGGAAACTGGATACTAATAATATGCATCATCCACCTCAGAAGTATTAATGAATTTGGCACTACCTGAATAAAACACCTTAACATAAAAAAATTAAACTTAAAATATACTTACGGATCAATAGAAACTTTAATACAAGTCATGTTCTTATCCCTCTGTTTATTGTCAGCTGCATTAACTACAAAATTAAATATTCTGATGAGCAATTACAGTTGCATAAATACAAAGCCACATGTGCATCACTACTTAACAATTACATATGGTAATGGCTAATGAAAAAATTGCTGCTAATTTTTGATACAAAATCTTATTTTCCAAATAAATTCTTAAAATTCATCACACCAAATTACTGTTGTGTCTTTCTTCTACCATAAAACAAAAAGTGCTACAGTTTTAGTGCTACAGATTTATCTCGTAATATATGAATAAAAGTAAATATCTGCATTTAACAACCTCTCCCAAGTCTGAAAGTATTCCTAAACCAGGCCTAAACCACTAAAAAAAAATTATGTTTTTAATGTTGGTAGCAAATATATTTTACCTTATCTTCTTCAGTAAACTCATGCAATTGAAATCAATATATTATTTTTGAATTATAAAGGCAAAGGACTTCCTTAGAAATCAAAATTCCACATATACTGTAATTGCTAGTATGTCTATATTACTCAGTGTCTCAATAAACTTCCACACAGTTGTCAAATTAAAATCAATCAATCATAAAAGAAATATATTACTAATGAAGTGTGTAACCTAAAAGTAAAATCAGCTGGATTGTTGAGAAACCAGAGTGAAAATTATAAACCACAACAACTCTCTTAATCTTTTCCCAAAGACCATGAGAAGAGAGAGATGGTTTATCTCTAACTGCACTAATGAGGTGGCAAAGCACATAATCTCTCAAAAGTCTTGGCTAAAAAAAAAATCCCAGAGAGCAAGCATTGCCTATGAGAGTCAATCAGGCAATACATATTTCATTGTGATTTAATGTCATTTGGAAATTATGGATCTTATAGAATAATGATTGCACAAATTTGGCTGCCCAGCAGAAATATCCAAGTTTTCGATGAAAAACAGTTTTAAATGTCCTACCTTAAGCTGACTAAATCCACAAGGGTCAAACCCTACTGCCTTTGTTTTTAACACTCTCCCATATACAACTGACTATGATGTAAGAAAACCTAACTAATAGCACATATAAGACCACAGACCAACATATGCTTTCACAGATGAGCAAACTTATGCAAAAATACATAGAAAAATATCTAAGCATTTTGTAAGTGATACCTACAAAAATATCACTGCAAGTGATACCATTTTCTGAAAATGCATATTCGTCTTAATTTTACACTGTAAGCCTGACTTTAACCATCGGGAACTATAATATTAATAGAAAGGGTTGAATTAAAATTTAAACAATTACTCACCCAAAATTTCATCAAAGATCTTATATAATCCGGGCACAAAGGTAACCTCTCTGCAATTCATTCCTACATCTTCATCATACACCCACATTACCTGCATTGAGATAAAAACGTAAAACACATTTTTACTTGTCTCTAATACCAACTTTATAGAAGTACAAACCATGTTCTGTCATTTATCTGTAAATACTAAGACCTTCAAAATTAAAAAAAAAAAATTACTTTAGTTGCAGTCAACTTCACTATTTACATGCAAATTCAATAACCTCAAAATTGAGAACTTGTTCATCTTATACTATCTGTATCTTTTTCAGAGACACAACTTTAATATAAAGCACCAAAAAATGACAAGTAGTATTTAAATATGAAAAAATCTTGACAAATAGTATTTAAATATGAAAAAGCTGTATTTACACTTTAGTTCATGGCATTTTTTTCTAACATCATAAGTGTGGAGTAAAATAATATGAGCATAATATGGGGCCAGTGTGCTAGTACAGTGGGTAGGGTGTTTGCTTTACACATGGCCCACCCAGGTTTGATCCCCAGCACTAAATACGTCCCCCAAAACTCTGAAAGAAATAATACCTGAGTGAAGAGCCAGGAGTAAGCCCTGAGCAGTTACCAGGGTAGGAGTGTGTGTGTGTATCTGTGTGTGTGTGTGTGTGTGTGTGTATATGTGTAAATATATATGCACAGATATACAGATATATGAAAACAAAGTAACTCTGAAGTCAAAGAAACTAAGCTTTAAATTCCAGAACCTCCTGGTTAAAAGGTCTCAACAAGTTACTTAAATGTATTTAAAACTTCTCCTTCCTCCTCTGGTAAGATATATATCTTACATAAGATAAATAGATATCTACATCTATACATACATATATATCAAGCCCATAGCAAGCAATTAAAAATTTCATAGTGTATATTATAAATTTCAAAATTTAAATTACAGCATGAATTTGAGAAGTTAAAAACTTTAGGAGTAGGGAGATATTACAGAGGTTAGGCACATTATTTGTAATCTTTACATTTGTGTTTGCTTTACACATGGCCCACCTAGGTTTGATCATAGGCCACCCAAGCATCATGGGTTGTGGCCCCGGCCTGAGCACTGCTTGGGAGGCCAAAAACAGAAAGAAAAAACACATCAGAGAGTACTATTTTATCCCATTCTTTTTTTCTTCTGGGATATTTCTTTTTCCCTTCCTTTTTTTTTTCCTGGTTTTGGGCCACACATGGTGGTGCTTGGGGGGGGCGGTCAGTCCTGTGGGATGCACTGACATGTTCAGACCACTTGCTTGCAAAGCTTACTACCAACCAATTGAATTATCCATCTGAGTGTTGAGCTCCTAGATCCTGTTTTTTTCATGACCATAAAGAAATAAACTTATATACTTACAACCAGATAATCATAAAATTATTTTCCAAAAGTAGATACAATTTTCCAAAAGTAGATACAATTTTCCAAAAGTAGATACAATTTTCATGACCATAAAGACATACTTACAACCAGATAATCACAAAATTATTTTCCGAAAGTAGATACAATTTTCCAAAAGTAGATACAATTTTCATGACCATAAAGAAATAAACTTATATACTTACAACCAGATAATCACAAAATTATTTTCCAAAAGTAGATACAAATACCTATCTCTTCAATGTTTTAACAAATAATTACCTGTGTCAATGGCTCAACTGACCCAATGTATGTATCAGGACGAAGGAGAATGTGTTCAAGCTGGGTCTTCTTCTGATACACTCTTTCCACGGACAATTTCTTTGAAGAATCATTTTTGTTTGCAGTTTCTGACTCTTCTTTTTTTGCAGCATTGTTCTGATCAAAAAGAGTCTAAAATTAACCAAAAAATCCAATTTAAATAATCTCCCAAGGGGTAAACTAAAATGTATGTGGACACATGTCACGGGCTTTCTTTTAAATTTAAAAAGTACATCTTTCAGGCTCAGTTATTATTACATACCAAAGAGACCACAGAGGTTTATATCCTGACAGTCTAGTTCCTTGAATAACAGTGTGGAACCACCGTTTTGACAGAGGCAAAAAAAAAAAAAAAAAATGGAGGCAGACACACACTGAGTTATACACTGGAACAACCTTATCTATTCAATCCAGAAATAGAAATACCAGATTAATTTCTCAGTCCCCAAAACTTCCCAAGGATTGTGAGCTCTGTTCTGATGATAGGCTAACAATGATTAAACTTTGCTGCAGGGGCTGTGGAAGTTTCCAAATTTAATTCCCGTCATAAAGCTCTGGAGATTAAAGAACAAAAAAAGAAACCAAGAAAAAATAGTAACCTATGTAATTAGAACATACTGATATAACTGAGAATAATATGCATGGTTTGTGAACTCTTACATTCCATAATGACAGAAATTCCTAACATATCAGCTCTAGTGCCCCAATACTCAGGCACCCTATGATTCCAGATTTTCAGCCAGTCCAAGAAAATTGAAGTTGATCAACCTAATTCAGACCACTCATTACAAAGATAAGGGTCCCAGATTCAAATTCCCAAGTTCAAGCAATTTCTCTTCTTAATAGTAGCAGAGAAGACACCTTTCTCCATCTGCATTCTACACTGCAAATACGACATCCCACTCTAAAAAATAAAGTCATATGATTGCCTTTTCAGAATTCAAAATACAGTTCAACACAACTCCACCCTAAGACCCAGTGAAAATTAACAGTTAACTTACAGGTCTCTAAATTTTAGTAGAAACACAGAGAGGCTTTGTACTTGCACAAGCAACATACCACTTCATTTAAGTTTCAACGCATTATAACTGGGTAGATATTTCCTCCGAAGATAACATATAGATGGCTCACAGATACTTCAAAAAATACTCAACATTATTTACTAGGGAAGTACATATCAAAACCACAGAAATCTGACTTCAAACCCATATATGGCCCATACCAACAAGACTGAGAACAGTAAATGTTGTCAAGAGTGTGGACAAAAGGGTACTCTGTACACACACAGTTAGTGGGAATATAAACTGGTATAGGTTCTAGAGGCAACAGTATAGGGATACCTTAAAATAAAAAAATGGAGATTCCATACAATACCATTCTTATACGTTCATGCAAATAAAAAAATTCTAATTCAAAAAGTATTTGCATCCCTATGTTCTTAGCATTATTCATTATAGACAAAATAAGGAATCAACCTAAATGTCCATCAATAGATGACAACAAAGAAGCTGTCATATTTTACTCTGTGAACTACTACTCAGCAGTTTAAAAAAAAATGAGATCATGTCTTTGCAACAATCTGGTTGGAAAATGAGGCGATTCTACTTCGTGAAATAAAGTCAGGAAGTGAAAGACAATTACCAGATGGTTCACTCATATGTGGAATATAAATAACCAAAGTACACAAACAGGCAAAACATAACAAAAATAACTCTTAGGTTATGTGACAAAAACAATGGTTGCCAGAAGGAGAGGGAAGGAGACTGGAAAGAATACACTGAGGGAGTCATTTTGATGGTGTAAAGAGACTAGAATTTTGGTGGAGTGTGCAGTGTGTGCAGAGTTGTGAAGTGCTATTTTCTGAAACTGTATTGTATTCTAAGTCAAAGGTAGACCAATAAATTTGAGTAAAGATATAAAAGCATATCTATATGCAGTCTTTAATTGTATGCTTAAAAATCAAACTGCATTACTGAGTTCACAGGACAAAAACTGAATATATAAACCTTACAGAAACCCAAATGCTACAAAATACTCTTCCAAATGAAGTTAAAGACATTTAATATTTCCATATGAATTACTACAAATAATTCATTTTTCTAGATTTTAAACACCATTCTTTTATTTATATAGCTGTTCATTAATAATCCTTAAAGTCAATTAAAAATAGTTTTGGACAAAAGAAATTAATCCTGCTACTTATGACAGTAGTGACAATGATTTTTTTGGCCAGAAATTTCTCACATGTCAAAAATACTAGATAACTGCCAAATATCTAATCACATTCCTTACTTTTTCATGATGAGATGATGACTTCATAAAAGTAAATCTAACAATATAAACAACTGAATTTTTTAAATGGGTCTTCAGAATACTTAGAATAAGCACTGCAATAACAAAGCTCACAATCTTTAAGTACTTCCAGATAATAAATGCTAGAGACAGCTAGGGATGTGGATTAGCAATAAAACAATTTCCGTGCAGGTGTGAGGTCCTGGGTTCAGTTCCTGGCACTGCAAAATTATATGTCAGAGAATCAAAGGTGGGTAACTATTTGCCATTAACTGGGATAGAAAGATCACATAGGGATTAAGTGAGTTGCCATGCATGTAGCCCACTGGTTTGATCCCCAAGCACATCCAGGAGTGTCCCCTGACCACAGGGCCAGCAGACCCTGAGCATCTATCTTCAAGTGTGGCCAAACAAAACATTAATTTAGGATTATCTGGGACCAAATTTCTGGCATGAGGTCAGAAATTTATAACAACCACTCAAGTTAAAGACCTTCCTATCGCAAGCTTTTACTCCAAAATACATTCCATTTAGTGAAATTGTATCTTTCAATGCTGGGATTAAATCCAAAGCTTCACACAACGTCTGCACACCACTGAGCAACATTCCCAGACTCTAAAATGGAAAGTATTTTTAAGATCAGACTCAGCCAGAAATTCCTAATTTTAGCTTTATTTGGTTAGTTTTTTTGGTTTGGTTTGGTTTTGGGGCCACAGTAGGAGGTGCTCAGTGTGGGGTCATTGCGGTATTAGGTACAAGAGATCAAACCCAAGTAGGCCACATGCAAGGCAAATGCCCTAACCACTGTACTATCTCTTCAGTCCCACTAATATCTGCATTTGGACATGATGAGTTACAATGAACTCCAGTGACACATAGTTAGGAAAACTGGTTAAATGCCTTCTCATGACTTTTTCAAAAATCTACAACTTTTTCTACATCCCCTTACTACCTATCTCTTCCTCTTCTTCCCAAGTGCATACATAAAAATGAAAAATTATTTGATGGCACTTACCAGAGCCTACCAAGTTCAAAAACTGTCACTCTAATCAGGATAAGATCTCAAAAAATTAGAGAACACGTAAAGTATAGTTGGCTCTGTCAGATCACTGCCTATAATTTTATTTAAAAGGCTTCAATATTAAAAAATAAGTTTGACAAATTGCTTAAAACATTTTATTCCAAATATATTATCCTAAATATCACGACAGATAATAAATAAAGAAAAATGAATACTATTCCCTATCAGGTCATAGAAAGAGGCCAGGGAGAGAGAGTACAGGAGTTACAGTGCTTGACTTGCATGCAACCAACCAACCCCAGTTCAAACCCTGGCACTGCATATGGTCCTCTGAGCACTGTCAGGTATCACTTCTAAGCACAAAGCCAGGAACAGTTCCAGAACATACCAGATGTGCCCCAACCATTCCCACAACAAAGAAAAGGGGTCAAGGAGACTACCCAAAGAAGTAGAGCACGTGACTGACATGTGGAAGTCCCAGGTGCAACCTCTTACACAGGCACTAGCACTGTGCGGTCCCCAGTACCACCAGGAGCAACCCCAGAACATCAAGCTTGCAGCAGCCACAGTCAAGCATGGCTCAGAAACAAAAAAATAATGAAAAGAATTAAGGGACACAGAAGAATACTTATAGAATGCCACAAAGAAATGTCACCTGTTTTGAGGTTAATTTGTAGATATTTCAAATAAACTTTTGTTTTTACAGTTCTGGGGATCAAACCGAGGGCCTCAAGCATGCAAGGCAAGTACTCTATTGCTGAACTATATTCTCAACCAATAAACTCTTAATTATGATACTAAGTAATTCCTAAAACATCATATAAACCTTTAAATCTGGCTATTTCACTGAGTAGTTATTTTCTGTTGTACTGAAAATATTTTATTATAAACTTCTAGTGTTACAACTTACAGGCTGAAGTTAAGATAATAAAGGTAAGCTATTAGTTTAAAAGCACTTTATTGTTAAAAGTATATCACTGTAGCACTGTCCTCCCATTGTTCATCGATTTGCTAGAGTGGGCCAAGTAACGTCTCCATCATGAGATTTGTTGTTACTGTTTTTGGCATATTGAATACGCCACGGGTAGCTTGCCAGGCTTTGCCATGCGGGCGAGATAGTCTCAGTAGCTTGCCGGGCTCTCCAAGAGGGGTGGAGGAATCGAACCCAGCTCAGTCGTGCCGGCTGTGCACAAGGCAAACGCCCTACCGCTGTGCTATTGCTCCAGCCCGTTAAAAGTAGCAAAAATCAACAAAGTATTTTTAGGTGTTTATTCTCATCAGGAAAAGTTATATATAGAACCAGAGAGATAGTAGAGGAGTTAAGGAGTTTGCCTTGCATGCAAACAATCCTGGTTCAAGCCCCCACACCAAGTACTACCAGGGGTCACTCCTGAGCAGGGTCAAGAACAGTCCCCTGAGTACCACCAGGTTTGGCTGAAACACCCCCTCAAACCCACCCAGATTAAATGCAATATAAACATTCACAGAAAAAAATAAAAAATAAAGCCCAACATTATCAATAAAATATGTGAAAAACAGAACTACAAATCATTTTTATTTCTCTGGTCTGTCTTCTAATTTCCTGCAATGAACACATACCTGAAGTATTTGGTTTTGGGGGAAGGGGCACACTCAGTGATGCTCAGACCTTACTCCCTGACTCTGCACTCAGAAATCAGTCCTGGTGAGTATTGGGGTGCCAGGGTCAATCCTGGGTCAGCAGAGTATAAAGCGAGCACCCTACCCACCCAGTACTATCACACTAGAACCTAAGTTTTCTCTAATGTTTGCTTCTATTTGTTTTGCAGTGCTGGTGATCAAACACATGGTCACAGCCATGCCAGCCACGTGCACTATCACTGAGCCACATCCTTAATCCTGGTAAGTTATTAGCCCAGATATGTGAAAACATAATTAAGCTACATTAAAACAGAACGTTTTCTGGAAACACTGCCACACCACCTGCTCCCGCCTTCCAGAAGCCCCAGAAGTCCCGTCCACCACCCATGTCTGCCACCTTGTCTACTGTTTGGCCTAGACCATAGATTTGGAAAGTTCTGGACCTCCCAGCCATGCAATACCTCCTGAATGCAATAAACGGTCACAGTCCTCCCGTTATTCATCGATTTGCTCAAGCGGGCCCAGTAACGTCTCCATCATGAGACTTGTTGTTACTGTGTTTGGCATATTGAATACGACATGGTTCTTAGACAAGACTTATCAACCCTGCAATCTGATATAACCATTTCTAGACCTATTGATATTAATAATACAACTTTGTGATTAATTTTAATCCTAGAATTATATCAATGCTTGTCACATTTTTTCTATATTAAATAAAATTTTTAATAAAAATAAAGAATGTTTTTACTAGAGGTTTACACCTCCTTATTCTACAATCTCAACTTTCTCACTAAAATCTGGGCAAAAAGAAAAGTGAACCTAAAATAAACAAGGGCAGGCAGCATTGGCAAAGAACTTGCAGTCAGATGGCCTTTACTTTTCCATTATAAACAAAATGGTAGTTTGCTGTTTGCTGACTCACTAGCAGCTCACTAGAGAAATTTCTCTCCTGAGAAATTTATAGGGTTTTTTCTCACAGACACTTGGAAGAATAGTTTTTTCTAGCTGGGCTGTTCTAGCTACTGTTTATTAGTATAAAATTACTCCCAGTAAGTAATATCCAAACTGCTAAAATATCAAAATCTAGGAGGAAAGCGAAAAAGAGCAACTACCCCTCATTCCTAACACAGGTGTGAAAGCAAACACCAATGAACCAAATCAGAAAAGTTAAACAAGGAATCTGTTGATCGCCTTCCCTCCAGATGTAATAGCAACCATATTTATCCTGGGGTAGGGGAAGAAGACTTCCTTTGTTTCTTTTTCCCTGGTCAAGCATGTAGCTCAGTGGCAGAGCACTTGCCCTGTATATGGGGGCCCTGTCCTACCATTGTTCGTCGATTTGCTCGAGCAGGCCCAGTAACTTCTCCATTTTGAGACTTGTTGTTACTGTGTTTGGCATATCAAATACGTCACGGGTAGCTTGCCAGGCTTTGCCATGCGGCGAGATACTCTCGGTAGCTTGCCGGGCTCTCTGAGATGGACGGAGGAATCGAACCTGGCTCGGCGGGACTGGCTGCGTGGCAAGGCGGACTTAAAATCAATCCCCCTCCTCCACAGACACACACACACACACACACACACACACACAATCACCCTGAGTAGTTCTTCAGTCTTAATAGTGGCTGATAACATTCAGAAATTAACTCAAGAGACTAGTTTGAAAAAACTTGCAAACTTTCAATCCCAAAAATGATAAATGAATAATAAATAATTGATACCACTAGAATGGGCTGGAGCGATAGCACAGCAGGTAGGGTGTTTGCCTTGCACATGGCCAACCCGGGTTCAATTCCTCCACCTCAGAGAGCCCAGAAAGCTACTGAGAGTATCCTGCCTGCACAACAAAGCCGGGCAAGTTACCCCTGACGTATTCGATATGCCAAAAACAGTAACAAGTCTCACAATGGAGACATTACTGGTGCCCTCTCAAGCAAATCGATGAACAACGGGAGGACAGTGCTACAGTGCTACAGAATGGGCTGGAGCAATAACACAGGGGGTAGGGAGTTTGCCTTGCACACGGGCAACCCAGGTTCGATTCCTCCGCCCCTCTCAGAGAGCCCGCATGGCAAAGCCTGGCAAGCGACCCGTGGCGTATTTGATGAACAGGAGGATAGCGCTACAGTGCTATAGTGCTACCACTAGAATAAAAGAATTATGTTCATTTTTAAAATTGAGAAGGAATCTTTTGATTCCAAATGATTTAATGGTTAAATTTATATTATTTTTAGTCATAGTAATGAGATATTTCATAGTAAAGTTATTGTACTAAGCTTTCCACATTGAATAATTAACAATCTGCCTTTAAAATAATAAATTCCTAAGAACATTCTTAATAAATTTTCAGCAAGATTTTACAAAGTAAATTTTTGTAAAATTTACTCTGAATCTTAATTTCCTTGTGTGGTCATCTTTATTAATACAATATTTCAGCATCAAATCAGAAGACAAAGCATTTTCATTCCCACATAAAACTAAAGATAATGAAGAAATCTAAAGATAATAAAAAAAAAAGTGGGGCTGGAGTGATAGAACAGCGGGTAGGGCATTTGCCTTGCATGCAGCCAACCTGGGTTCAATTCCCAGCATCCCATATGGTCCTCCAAGCACAGCCAGGAGTAATTCCTGAGTGCATAAACCAGGAGTAACCCCTGTGCATCGCTGTGTGTGACCCAAAAAGAAAAAAAAAAGTAAAAAAAGATAATAAAAAAGTAAAATAAAAACCCCATATTCAGATGTCCATACATCTAAAAAAAGTTATTATAGACCTATTCTTTGTGATATACAAATATGATTATACCATAATAGTTTTTCCCTAAAGTTCAAAAGTTGACTAACAGATTCTTTTTTTTTTTTAATTTTTAGGCCACACCTGGCCATGCTCAGGTATTATTCCTAGCAGTGCTCAGGGACCATATGGAATGCAGGGGATCAGAGACTGAACTCTTGTTGGTTATGTACAAGGTAAGTGTAATTATCTCTCCAGCCCCTAACAAATTTAAACAATGCACTATTGGGGACTTTTAAACGATAACAAAAACACAAACATAAAAACAAAGTTTATTTTAAACTATAATAAAAATATTATAACAATATTTATAGTGAACAACTGGGTGATAGTGATAATAAAAATATATTTTAATATGAATGTCATACTTTCACAATATAGTTAGTTCCTATTAATGTGTAAAATAAATTTAATAGGCATCCAAGACTCAATCTTCATCAAGAATATTTCTTGACCATCATAAAAAAAAACAAAAATATTTCAATAAAAACAACAACAAAAATATTTTCCCAGAATGAGTATGTACCAAGATCATCCTGTAAAAAGGAAGATTCTTCCATGCACAGAGCTGTCACCTCAGATAGAGCATTTGGGGCAGTCATCCACAGTTCCTGCTTTTCTGTGGAAGAATGAATCACTGACAAAGAGGGGAGAAGAGATGGTTTGCCAGTTGGTGCTAAAAAGGAAGTGAAACTCATTGACATAAACAGCACAGAAATCTCACCATCACAAGCCAACCAGAGAGGACTGGTGAGGGAGATCAGCAATAAGGCCCTTCTATTTTCTATACCCTCCCATACATACATACACACACACACACACACACACACACACACACAACCACCACCACCACCACACATACACACACGAGATTTTACATTTCCCTTCTGCAACATTTCCTCCCCTTCTTCCTCAACACAGTCATGCTTTGATTTTGGTTTAACCATCTTTACCTTCAAAAAAATGGAGAGGGCCATATTAATAAATCATTTTTTAAAAGGAAGAGAGGGATAGCACAGAGCAACAGCCTTACATGTATCAGAGGCCATGAGTCCCATCTCCAGCACTGGTCCACATGCTGAGTTTGAGGGCACTATACACGGGATTCCCTGTATCACAATAAAGCGTGCAATTTTGGAGCACTCAGTCAAGTGTGTATGAGCAAGTCCTGGAGAGCACCACAACTCTCTCCAAACAAAACTAAAAGAGTGGTCAAGTACTCACTCAATCAAATGGGTGAGTCCGGCGAGCACTACAACCAAGTGTCCTCCAGTCATATCAGCAACAAAAATTACAACAAAGGAAAGGGAAGGAGAAGAAAAACATTTTATTTTCCATCTGTGTTCTACCAGAAATGTCCTTCCAAACCAAAGCGTAAGAGAAGATGAGGTATACCTGACATCATAAAAAAATGCTTGGGGCAGGGGGGCAGGGGGAGTGGAGTGGAGGTGGGGGGGTTAGAGATAGCAAGGTAAGGCATTTAACTTTGCATGTGACCCACACCCAGTTTGATTCCCACCAACACACAAGGTCCCAGGAGCATCACCAGGAGTGAGTCCTGAGCACAGTCAGAAGTAAGATACTGAGTTCAATTCCTGACACTACATTTTAAAAGGGGGGTGGGGGGCACTGGTGTAACAGTACAGCCAGTGGGGTGCTTGCCTTGCGCAAAGTCAACCTAGGCTTGATCCTTGGCGTCCCCTATGGTCCCCTGAGGCCCATCAGGGGTAATTCCTGAATATAGCACCAGGAGTTACCCCGGAGGACCATCGGATGTGCTCCAAAAAAAAAAAAAAAATTTTTTAAAAAAGTGCTGGGATCTGAGGAATAGTTCAGTGGGGGGGGCGGGGGGGGGATTAAAAGACCTGCATATTCAATCCCAAGTTTGATGCCACTGCCACCTACCTCTGGCTTTTCTGGGAGCCTCAATACTGCCAAAAGAGTTTTCAGTCTCTAACATTAAAAGCAGGTGTGTGCAACCCTGCCACCACAATAACAAAGGGAAGGGAAAATGCTTAAATACACAGAGTGAGAATTAAAAAATAGCTTGACGGCCAGATGGCCCAAGAGGGCAGAAATACATAGCTGGATAGGCTGAGTGCACCCATTGCATGCAGACAGCACCCCCAAGACCACACTGCCAGGAGCAGTTCCTAGTACCACCAGGTGTGACAAAAAGAAAAAGAAAAAAAAAAGCAGCATCTTTGTACATTAATAGCAAATTATCAAATAAAGAAATTGAGATAATAACCCCATTTACAACTAAATCCAAAAGGACAAAAATTTTAGGACTGGGGATGTGGTTTAATGGCAAAGCACATGCTTTGCATCTGACTATTCCTGGGTTCAATTATTGGGCACTACATAATAACAATAAAGAAACAAAATCTGTAGGAATTTAACCATGGAGAATACAGACCTATACACAGAAAACTGCAAGCCATTAATTTTTTAATTTTTTTTTAATTTGTGTACTGAAACGTACACAAATAAATGGAAATATAATCTGTGACCATGAGTTGGAAATATTAATACAGACTCACAGCAATTCCTATCAAAAGTCGAAGGTCACTTTTCACAAAAATAAAAGAAAGACCTAAGTTTGTACAAAACCATGAAAGCCTCCAGATATTCAAAGCAGCCTTAAAAAGAGCAAAAGCTAACGACATTACACTTTCTGATTTCAAATTTATCACAAAGATACAATAATCAGAATAGACATATACTGTCATAAAAAGATACACAGATCAATGGAACAGGACAGAGCCCAGAAATAAACCCCTGCATATATAACCAAGTGGGGACAACATCAAAATTTAAAACGTTTCTAAGAGAAAGCGAATCATAAACAAATTAAAAAGGCAAAATATTAAAAAGGAAAAAATATTTGCAAACCATGTATCTGGTTAATATCCAAAATATCCAAAGAACTCATACAACTCAATAACAAAAATTCAATCCAATATTTAAAATGGTCAGAGTATCAAACAGACATATTTCCAAGGAAGAAATATAGATGGCCAAATAAGTACCTGGAAAAAATGCTCGTTATCACTAATTAGAGGAAAATTCTATTCAAAACCACAGTCAGCTGCCACCTGAAAGTTGTTGGAATGACAATTATTAAAAAAAGATAAGTTGTAAGTATTGGTGAATATCAGAGAAAAGGAGATCTCTGTATAGCTACTGGAAATTGATGCAACCACTATACAAAACTATATATATATATTAAAGAAAAGAAAAGAAAAGAAAAGAAAAGAAAGAAAGAAAGAAAGAAAGAAAGAAACTATATAGAGTTTCCTTTAAAAAAAAATTTAGGGACCAGAGAAATAGTGCAGCTGATAGGGTGTTTGTCTTGCACTCAGTCTTGTATGTGTGTCCAAATTACCATCTCCTGAACACTGTCAGGAGTGACCCCAGAGCACAAAGCCAGGAGGAAGGAAGCAACAGAGGGAGGGAGAGAAAGGAGGAAGTGACCTCACAGATACAGAAAACAAAATGTTGGTTGGGTGGGGAGTTAAAAGGTTGAGTGAGCAAAATGAGTGAAAAGACATGGAGTTTCAGTTATATATGGTGGGGGGGGCAGATACACAGCGTGGTGACTACTGTTATTATTAATACTGTTAACCAGTACTTAACTAATACAGTGTATTTGAAAACTGCTGAAAGAGCAGCTCTTCAAAGTTCTCACCAAAAGAAAGAAAATTCTAATTGTGATGGAAGCCAACTGGACACTTGACACTATTTTAAAAGCACGTTTCCAGGCCAGGGAAATTGCTCCAAGGGCAGGAGAATATGCTCAGCATGCAGGAGTCCCAGGGTCAATCCTCAGCATGGCATGGCTGCCAGGCACCACCAGGAGCAGCTCCCCAAGCACACAGCTGGAAGCAGCTTCCAAACACTGCTCCTGTGGCCAGAAGGCCAAAACCAAGTAATAACAAAAACACTCTTCTTCAGACAAAGTAAAGAAAATACTTGCCAAAGATTTTTTTTTAAGAGGAAGATGTCTGAGCCATAAACAAAGCTCAGAGGATATATGTGTGTGTGTGTGTGTGGGGGGGGGGGGGGGTAGGGGGATATGTAGGGGTACACCCCTCTTAAAGCTTATTATGTGCCAAGCATGATGGGGATTATATGGATGACCTCATTTAATCTTGATGAGTCCTGATAATAGCCTCAGGAAGTAGACATCATTATTTTGACTTCTTTGTTACAGATAAGGAAATAGAGGTCTGCAGAAATTGTTTTCTCAACTCTAATAGAGCTAATACTAGGTAAAACTGAGTTATGAAACGAATGGTCTTATAGTCTATAAACATAAGAGGAATATGATACACAAATTGCATATATGCCAGAAAGAAAATGTACTCCATAGCTTTTTGTATGTAAGTGGGAGGTTATAGAAAAATACTAATACCTATGACCCAGAAAACTTTTTCTATTCTGTGATATCAGGGTGAGCTGGAGCAATAGCCTAGCAGGTAGGGGTTTGCCATGCATGCAGCTGACCAGGGTTCAATTCCTCCACCCCTCTCGGAGAGCCCGGCAAGCTACCGAGAGTATCCCACCCGCACGGCAGAGCCTGAAAAGCTACCTGTGACATATTCGATATGCCAGAAACAGTAACAAGTCTCACAGTGGAGACATTACTGGTGCCCGCTCGAGCAAAACTGATGAACGGGAGTGCAGTATAGATATCAGGTTATTAGAAGAGTTTTTTTGCTTTTTAGTATTAGTGTTTTCTAAATTGAGTGCTGTAAAATAATCACTAAGAACATAAGCCTGGTTAAAATATCTGCCATAGTCATGTGCTTAATTATTAATCTATAAACCCTGTTTCTGAGGACAGGAATGATTTTATATTGATCTCTCTTAACTTTTCTTTAAAACAGGGTCTTGTATTGGGGGCCAGAGCAACAGTACAGTGGGTAGGGCACTTGCCTTGCAAGCAGTCAACATAGGTTGGATCCCCGGAATCCCATATGGTCCTCAGCACTGACAGGAGTGATTCCTGAGTGCAGAGCCAAGAGTAACACCTGAGCATCAGTAGATGTGGCCAAAAAAAAAAAAAAAATTAATTACATAAAATGGGGTGCTAGGAGCTAAAAAATGTGTTTCAAGTGTCAGAGCTCATGTCTTGCGGATGGAGGGAGTACCAGGAGTGGTACTAGTAGTGGAAACCAACCATAGACCCCACAATCAAAATAATAAAATGGGGTTCCAAAAAGATTTTTTTAATACAAGGTTTTTTCCCCCCAGTCCTATTTAGTAAATGGAACTTCTGCCACTAAAATACTTCAACGAAACAAGAGTGAACAAAGTATTTTTCATTGGTTGGCTGACTTAAAAAGTGTTTCTAAATATCACTGTGTTGTCTTAACTATGATAGAAACCAGGAAGTTTCAAATATCCAAACTGTTAACAACTGAAGGTGAGTGCTGGGATGCAGCACTGATGTTACAAACAAAATACATCAGTTCTCCATTTGTCTAACTCTAAGCTAAACACTGAAAGATCATGAGCTTATGATCTAATTGTTAACACAATATTAAAGTGCTTGAGTGTAACATTAAAAGAGATGTTTTCCCATCAAGAAAACCTTACAAGGGAGGCCTGGATTTGATCACACAGCATAATTCATAGGAACAACAGGGGGAAAAAAAACCTATAAACAGGGAAAAGATATGATCAGGAGAATAAGATAGGTGAGACTAAGTCAATCTTGAAAAGATTTAAACTAGTAAGGAGAAAAGAGGCTGATGGAAAAAAGGCTTTCTATGTTGATGGAAAAGAAAAATACAAAGACAAAACAAATGACATGCCAAGACACTAGACAAAACTATGAGAGGCTGCAAAAATAGTACCGCAGGTAAGATGCTTTCCTTGCACTTGGCCAACCCGGGTTCAATCCCCCACATTCATAAGGTCCCCCAAGCTCTACCAAGTGTGGCCCCAAAACAAAAACAGAACAAAAAAAACTACGAGAACCATATGAAATCAATTTCAATCGCAGGCATGTATTTCATGAAAGAACTGGCTTAAATTATGGCTAAAGCGGGTTTGAGAGAGAGTACCACGGGTAGGGAGCTTGTCTTGCTTGCACAGCAGATCGGGTCTGTTCCCCAGCACACCATATGCCCCCCCCAAGCACCCCCAGGAATGATCCCGTGCACAGAGCCAGTAGTAAGCCTTGAGCACCACTGGGTGTGCTCCCCATTCCTTCCCCTCCTCCCCCCCCCACACAAACTCTACAAATATATAGGACCGAAGAGTTCAGACTTGTGTCAATGAACCACACAAGTCTAAAGAGTAGTCATATGTTCTGAGCTAAAAATTGTCACAACTGAAGGGAAATGTGCTTTTTATTTGAATGCATTTTACTTAAAAACAAGTTACAAGAACCAGGCGACAGTACAGCAGTTAGGGCACATGCTAGACATATGCCCAGCCAAGTTAGAGTCCCGGCATTCCCTGGCACTGGGCATTTCAGGCTCCTAGCAGCACAGCATCCTCGGGCCCTCGCATTGAACCACTGATTGGCCAAGAATCACTAGTGGAGCACCTGGACCTCCCACGTGTCATTTGGGAGCCTTCCCCACAATTTTAAAATTAAAAAAAAAACTACAATTAACTGTAATTTATATTGTTTGAAAGGACTTGTGTCTTTTCAAATAAATACTGAAAGAGGGATGAAGTCATATAATTCTAGGATTTGCTTTGCACCAAAATAATGAGAAAAGTGGGTGACTTTGAATTAACTATTGAAGCTCCATTGCAATATTTTTAATCTACCAAATCAAGCTATTACTAAGAAAAATATTAACCGTGACTAAATGTATTCTAATATTTACACAAACTTACTTTTTTACAGTCAATGTAAGCCAAAGTCTATCTGAAAGTCTACTAATCAAAGTTTAATAAATTAGAAGTTCGTTCAAGAAATTCAAAAAAAAGAAAAAGAAATTCTGCTCGCCTCCAAGAAGTCGTTGCAACTGTTGTCAATTTTAATTAATTAATATAATTTTACTGAGGATTTTTCAATTTATTTTTTTATATTCTAAAAACACTGCAAATCACCAGCAAGTAGGTGGCAACATAACACCAGTTTCAATAAAGGAGGCAAATCATCTCAGATAGATCACTACAACAATCTCCCCCCCCCAAAAACTTTCACGAAAGAAACATACACCAAAGGGGCAGAAGAGAGCTAAAAGAAAGGGCGAGAATTTATGCTTTGCATTGGAGATGTCTGGGTTCGTCACTATGTATCACATGGTCCCCAAAACAACACTAAGGGTGACCCAAGAAAAGAGCCAGGAGGCGCCCCTGAACACTAATAGCCCAAAAGCCAACAGCAATAATAGCAACAGCAATAATAGTTAATACCAACGTTCCACAATAAAAAAAATTTAAAAAGACATTTCAAATAAAAGCAAAATAATCCATTTTTTGATTGTACATTTCCTGAACCTCACCAATAATAACATTAAGCTCAGCATCGTGCTATGTATATCACTTAATTTTCAATGCAATCTTATTTTACAGATGGAAAAACAGAAAGGTTAAGTTCCTGGTACCAAGATCCATTAAATGTTGGAGACAGGATGTGAACGATCTCTTATCAGTCTGATTGTTCATTCTGTGTATCAATCTGATATCAAAGCCTATGCGCATAACCACTTCACAATATTGTCTTCCATTATTATGATTAGTGTACAGATTTTACACTACACTATAGTATACCAGGCTTCAATTTAACGGAAGTATTAAATCTTTAAGGATGACTATCTTTTTAAAAAACATGTAATTCAGGAGCCAGATGTGCTTGCCTTACAAGGAGACAGCTCAACTTCAATCCTCAGAACCTCATAGTCCCTGGAATCACTCCAGGAGTGATCCCTGAGCACCTCTGGTGGGGCCCCCAAACCGAAACAACAACAAAAATCTAATTCAAAAAGATACAACCTATAAAAGAATACGTGATTTTTACCTCTTTGTTCCCAATACTCACTTTATAATGAAAAAAAGCTTTAATAAGTCTATTTAAAATTCAACTGAATTTTTCTAAATTCAAATGACATCCTCAAGTTCACAAAATATCGCGTTAAGTGAGAGTCACCTAGTAAGCTTTAAAAAATGGCCCATTTAAGAGCCAGAGAGAGAGCTCAACAGGTTGAGTGCAGGCATGTGGAGACTGGGATTTGAACCCAGGACTACATGGTCGTCGTTCCTTGCCTAATTTCTAGGAGCACAGAACCTGGAATCATCCCTGAGCACCAAAACCCCAATGACGCAGTAACGAAGTAAATAAAAGACTGCTATCAAATATTAAAGCTAATTAAACTTGACCTTAGAGCAAAATATTTACCATTCTAGAGTCAGAGCTCCTCAGAGGAAACCCTGTTCAGGTACCTACACTTCCAACAGTAAATGAGAACCACCTGACTATACTGCTCCATTTCAGTTGAGTTTTGTAACAGGGATAAAGCCATCAATTTTAAAAGCATTCTTTGATATTGATGCATCTCGCAGGTTGTTCACATAGACCATAAACTCGTCACTGGACAAACTCCAGTGTTCAAAAATCCCAAAATAGTCCATCTGAGCCTGGCAAGTTATTTGGCAAAGCCCTTTGCCACGAACGGTTCAACTACCTTTTTTATTTTTTTCCTTGCTCTCAGTCATCTTTAAAAACAAAGAAGAAATAAATTCAGGTCAATACAGCACAACTGCTACTCAACTCATCTAAACCTCACCCAAACAAGCAGAAATCAATTCATTCAGCAGTAAAAAGGTTAACAGACAAGTTACTTTTTTTTTTTTGGTAACTTGTAACACATCTTAAAGATGTGAAAGCCAGAAAGTCCCGGGAGGGGAAGTGGAGGGGATTAAAAAAATGCGATTACTTTTTTCCCCACTTTCCCCCTGGACCCCTGTGGTGCGTAGCATCAACTGGGCTTTCCGTGCGTGGTAGGAAGTGACCCGGCTCTGAACTCTCGGCTGAGCCAGTGAAACGCCGGGGAATTATTGATCGGCCGTGGGAATCGGCTCTCCGAGGTCTTCCCTCCCCTGCTCCGACTTTCCCCAGAAACTCAACGCCGAGAAATCCTGGGGAGAACCGAGCCCTGCAGTCACCTCCCCAGCACGCTCCATTTGGCCCGCGCCCGCCTTCACCTGCGAAGCTGCTGACGCCGGTAAACGGGTTTTTTTTTTTTCCTTGCGCTCTCTCTCTCTTTTGCTAATCCCCCACCCTGACAGATGGGGACTGGCCCGCAGCGCGAATGCCGCGCCGCCGAGCCCCGCAACACGCCGGGCTCCTGGACAGGAGCTTCTGCCCGCGCGCGCGCGCGCGCATCCCCCGCACCCAAACTCCTTCCCCTGGCGCCCCCGACTCGGGGGGACCCGCAGCCCCGCTGCCCTCTGCAACGAACCACAGTTGGAAGAAAGTTGACGCACACAGACACACCCGCCTTATTGTCATCCCGACCGCCGCACGCCCCACTGCCCAGGAAGAGAGTCTAGGAAGGGGGGGGGGGGGGGAGCACGGGAGTGAACTGGGGAGGGAGGTGGGGGCTCCCCGGCACGTTCACGCTCTGTTCACACCCCCCCCCCCCCAAACGAAACACAAAAACAACTTTCCGATGTACAGTGTGCTGCAGCCGCAGGAGCCCCTCCGGAGAGGTAAAAGAGAAAGAAAAGGGGGCGGAGAGCCGAGGTCCTCCCGGGAGCAGCCCCCCGCCCGGGCGCGCGATCCGGATTTCCCTCCTCCACCCCCCCCCCGCCCCTTCTTCCAAACCCCCTCCCCGCCCCCCCATCCCGGACCCCCGCCCCCGCGGGCCCGGCGGAATTCCTCCCCGGTCGCGGGATTGGGAACAATGCGGCAGCCCGGACCCCCCACCCCCATCCCGCCCGGGACCCCCCCCCCGCCCCGGGTCGCCCGCCCGCCCGCCTGCCACTCACCACCCAGGTCAGTGCCCCGTTGCCCGCGCCGGCTCCGGCGCCGCCGCCGCCGCCGCCCGCCTTGGCCATGGCGAGCGCCTCCGCTCACAGGCCCCGAGACCGCGGCCGCCGCTCCCGCCTCCCCGCGGGCCGTCGGGCCCCGCCGCGCCGCCTCCTCCGCACCGTCCGCTCGGCTGCTAGCCGGGCTCCCTAGCGGCACCGCCCCCCGCGCCCCATCGCCCAGAGCCCGGGTCGCGCGCCCGGCCGAGCCCGCCGGGGAGGCCGCGCCGGCCGCCCGCCGCCCTCAAACTCGAGGCGCGGCGGCCGCGGCGCCCGGGCCTAGCGCGGCCGCGGAGAAAAGCGGCGCCGAGCTGCAGGGAGCGGGCGGAGGGGACGGGCGGCCGAGCCGCGGCGCCGTTTCCTCCACACGCACGTCGGCGGGGGCCGCGGCGCGCGGGGCCGAGGCTGCGGAGGGGCGAGCGCGGCGCGCGGCCGGCGGGGGCAGCCCGGGGCGTCCGGACGTGGCGGGGACGCAGCGGCGCCTTGTCCTTCCTCGCACTCCAGCGAAGGCCGGTCTGGGGAGCCGAAGTCCTGCCGCCGCCGCCGCCGCCGCCGTCGCGGCCTCCGAGACCGCCTTCGTCAGCCGCGTTGCACCCGGCGTTGCACTCGCTCACATCCGCACACCGAGAGGGACAATAAACAGAGCCGCCGCCGCCGCGGTCGCCTCCCTCTTGTCCGGCATAACACCGCACACACACATTCGCACACCCAGGGAGGGCGGGCGGGAGGGCGCGGCGGCCGTCCCGCTGTCAATCAGCGCCCTGCGTCCAATCGGGGCCTTGTCGCCGCCGCCTCTCAGCCAATCGTAAAATCCCGAGCCCCCGAAGGGGCGGGATCCGAGGAGGGGGAAACGTCATTGCGGGTAGCAACCGAAAGGAAGACTTGGGGGGTTTTTTTGTTGTTGTTGTTTGCGTGTGTGTCTGTGGGTTTTCTATCGGAACGGAGAGCGAGGGGGGGTGGGCTGCTGTCAAGGGTCATTTAAGGGCGGCCAAGGGAAAAGGGTCGAATCGGCTTCGGATCGATTGCAACCCTCCGAGCGTGGTGTGGACTCGAAGACCTGCCCTCCCAGCCGCGGCGGTTCTTTGCTCCGGGCCTGCAGTGGGGGAGGGGGGCAGACAGCGTGGGGAGGGAGCAGGAAGAAGCCTGGGCCCGTCCCAAAGGGAAAGTATTTTAAAAGAGCAGTTGTAAACCTCAGGCAAGACGTTATAGATCACTGGTGCAAGGAAGGCCCCGTGACCCCGGCCTCCCCAAGGCCCCAAGTGGACGCTGCTGTCAAAAGAATCCTTTGCTCTGATCTCTCCTCCATCTCGTTCCTACTTCTCCCCACCCCCCCAGCGAAAGCGAAAGGGTCAGTTTCAATTCTAGTGCGTTTGGAGAACTTAAAGGATACGGGACGGGACGCCAAGAGAACGTTCCAAAAGAATGCGGGGTGAGTTGAGGGTTCCGTAGCCACTCTCTAACCTTTCTCCGTACTCTGAACAATGCAGATATGTCACGGTCACTTTTTCGTGGAACTCTGCCTACTACCTGGCAGCACGGTTAATTTTTTTTTAACTGCTTTCCGTGGAAATTGCAAATGCACACGAAAGAATCATTTCATTCACACGAAATCTTTCCAAGAATGAAAATTACCGGTAGAGCTGCACTAAAGTCTTTGCAGATGGAAGGTGACTTTACACTGTTCTGGTTTTCACCGCAATTCTCTTCCACACGCATTTATTGGGTGCACCCTCTGCCCACCTTGTGCCAGGCCCCTGATTGGGTTCAGCATAAAAACAGGCCCCCTGATTTCAAGTCATGTGTAAGCTGGCTTGTGAGAAACTGAAAAGTTAACGATCACCAAAATAAGTATTTGAGGGCATGAAATGCCACCAAGTCTTTGTGCCAAGAAAGCTTTTTATAGAAGATGAAAACATATTGCTGCTTTGTGAGAAGATGTTTTTGTGAATTTCTCTTCCAACTGTGCATTTCCTCTCAAGGGAAAATAAAAATGTCTAGGGTCATGTCTATCAAATACCTTTGGAGCCCAGAGGTGGGCAACTCGGAAACGTGGAAATAATTTAAACATTTTTTTTTAATTAGCTCTCTAGAGGCCCTGTGATTTTGGCATATTTGGGACTTTGACTCAGAACAGTAAAACCTTTCTTTACCTTGAACTTGAAGTGCAAGGTTGTAAATCAGACCAGCCAGGGTCTAATCAGGACTCTGAATATGACCAACTAAGTATCCTGTGCCCTGCACAGCACCTCATTAAAAAAAAAAGATTTTTGCCTGTGTATTTACTGTAACTTTACACCTTAAATGTACACATATTTTATGTTTGAAAGGTATATGATTTTTAAGGTTGTGAGGAATTTTTTTAAAATGATATATGCACTAAGTAAAAGCCAACTTATTAAATACATACTTTTTCCCTTTTCAAACTTCCAGGTTTCAAAGCTTATCAGTCTCCAATTTTAAAATTAATAAAATACATTAAAAAGTAAAATCGATTAATAAAACTCATGTTCATCTTTTCTCTTGTCCCATATGTGAGACATTGAGTATTTCAGCCTTCAAGTGTGAAAACCCTCTAGTAAATACATCTTATTTTCTTTTTAGCAAATTACTGACCTACCTGGGGAGTAGGGGGGAATCTTAATTAAAGGAGTTGCTCAATCTACATAAAAATCAACCTTTTAAGCAGAAATTCATGATGAATGGGAGAAGACTATGTCAGAAAAATATCAGTTCTGAAAGGCCTTTTTAACCATGTGCAGATTTCACAGATCTGCATGATGAATTTGATTGTACCCTACAAGGTCAAGCACTGCTTTTCCTTCTGGAGTTTTGTAAAATAATTTTTGCTTACAGAGTAATTATAGCTATAATTGCCACATTCAAAAGATCTTATATCAGGCTTCTCTTGTTTAGAATACACTTTATTCATATATACATGTTTCAAGACTTAATTTCCATCATCTAAAGCAAGCACCAGTCAAAAGGAAAAACCATACAAATCAAAGTCAATTGCATAAACTATAATAGTAAAGGCCTTTATAATTAATACAGCTTTGAGTAAATTCTATTGGATTTAAAATGTAAAATTTCTGACTTCAAAAATTTCTAATTTTGTATGTTATGTATTCCTATTAGTGTGATCCAAAAAAACATTTTTCAGGAGACAGAGAAATAATACTGCAGATAGGGAACTTGCCTTGAATGCAGCCAACCAGCATTCGATCCCTGTCCCACATATTGGTTCCCTTAGCAGAACCAGGAGTGACCCTTGAGTGTAGAGCCAGGAGTAAGCTCTGAGCACTGCTAGGTGTAACCCAACAAAAACAATACTAAGAAAAATTATTACCTATTGTGCTCCAGCCCCATGGAGTATTCGATATGCCAAAAACAGTAACAAGTCTCACAATGAAGACATTACTGGTGCCTGCTTGAGCAAATCGATGAACAACGAGAGGACAGTGCTACAGTGCTACCTATTGTGCATTTGTTACTCAGAATATATTAATTCAAAAGGAAGAAATCAGGTCTTTGTCCTGAGTTCTTGTGTTAAAAGAGAATATTCTGGGGATAGTGCAGCATTCGCTTTCACAGGGCCAACACTGGATTTGGTTCCCTGCATCCTGTCTGCTCCCCCAACCCTGCCAGGAGTTATCCTCGAGCCAGGAGTGAGCCCTAAGCATGAGTTGGTGTGATCCTGAAACAAGCAAGAATAGCTCAAGACTGTAAATCAAAAAAAAAAAAAAAAGCAATTTTATACCTCTTTGCTCTTTAACAATTCCTGATAAGTGTCAAACTTGTCCTTCATATGGAGGTGATTTAATCAATAAATAAAATCAACAATCTAAGAAGATAGTAACTCCAAGACCTGGGCTATGTATGGCTCAGTCCCTAGAACACCTGCCTGCCTTGCAAGCATGAGACCTGCCTTGTAAGCAAGAGTTCCACCCTTGCCACCAATGCCACTGCATTTAGAATTCTTAACTCTACAACGAAGTGTGTGATCTTCAGTGTACTGCAATCAAGTGTGTGCTAACAGCACAATTAAAACGTAAAACCATCAGTGAACGTTGCAACTTAGTGTGTGAGCACCACAACAAAGTCTGAGTCCTAGCTAGATAAATGCAATCCAGTCGGTAGCAGCAAGAGCAACAAAGGAAAAGGAGGGGAGGGAGGGAAAGCGGGAAAGAGTAACTTGAAACTCTGTTTCTAGGCACTTGGCAAAGTTTCAACTGAGTTTCCATTTAAATCATGCATTACTCCAACATTGAGATTCCATGGAAGACTAAAGGATTAATCTTTAATCTACACATGCCTTAAGATAAGTTAATATTTTAATTCAAAATTTGGTAACTGCAGTTTACCCTTCTTCTCCGTGTTAGTTTTTAATGAATTCTTAAAAGGTAAAAGCTGCTAAGAATAAAAATTCATAGTAACTGGTCTACAGTAAATTCATTAAGTGATTGTCCAGATAAAAACTATTAAGAGTTTTAAATATAATCAAGTGTATTATATTTCTTTAGTAAGTTCCAGATAGAGGAAGAAAGCTATTAACCATGTGCCTGAAGGTTTTTAGTGTTTCTATCATAAATATTAACTTTGATTCAGTGTTTTTTAATTGCTCCAAATCGAAGTACAATTTTACTCTTAACAAGGTACTTCCACACTAAAAGTAATGTGTTGTTGGCTGACTGAAGGTATCGGTGAAAACCACTTTCCCGAGTATCATCATCACCGGGAAGACTGGTCTAAAGGTTTTCCAGAAAATTTAAAACGTTTCTGTTAGCTGTTTTTGTTTTGTTTGTTTGGAGGAGTTTGCTTTGATTGGTTTGAAGCAGGTGAGCTATTATGCTACTCTGGCAATATCTCCAGATCGAAGGGACATTTCACTTACTTTACATCAGCAGTAATTCAGAGCTCTTATCTTCTCTACAGAATTATACAATTTGGTGAATTTAACAATTACATGGTTTAGTTAAGAAGACTGTTTCCAGGGGCTTGGATTGCTGCTCAGTTAGAACACTTGCCCTGCATGTGTGAGACCCAGGGAAACATAGGGGTGGTGGAAGAGAAGGAGGAAGAGACCATTAGCCTTAGAATTTGGAGAGCGGTTGGTTGTGATTTGGGCCAGGGTTTGCTCCTGTCTCTGCACTCAGGGATCACTCCTGGTAAGACTTGAGAAAGCATATAGGGGTACCAGACTAAAGCACCTTTCTGCTGTACTTTCTCTGCCCACTCCCATCACCGCCAACCTTAAAACTTCAAAAATATTAAATAAAGCATTTTGAACTCTGATTTAAGAGCCTTCTCATCCAACTTTCACCAGACTATTTTGCAATCCTCGCATGTGAGTTGCCAAGTGGTGTGTGTTTATTCAGGTCTCATACAGTGGCTGTGATGGTGGGAGTGGTACACACTTGGTTGTGGAGCAGGCTTCACTCTGCTGGGCCAAGGAACACCCCAAACAGCAGTCCTGCTGATATGACACACAGCGTGGGAATGGTGCTGGGAACCAAACTTGCTGCCTTAAGCCTACAGGAGTCACTCTGCCTGGGCCATTCCCAGGACCCTGCTTTAAATTGTGTCTTAAAGTTTCTGGTTGCCCTGAGTGATTCTGATTCAGTTACTCAATAGGTTTCAAAGACTCAAAGCTAAAGAAATGAGATAGTAGTATCTTTTTTCTAACCCGAGTGTTTTCATTCCAGAAGAGCTGAGAATTTTTAAAACAGAGCTGTCTGGGGTCTTAGCAATAGTGCAAAATGGAGGGCATTTGCCTTCCAAACAGCTGACATGGTTTCCATCTCTGGGACCCCATAAGGTTCCCCTGCATATACCGGAAATAATTCCTGAATGCAATCAGGAGTAAGCCCTGGGCACTACCAGGTGTGACCCAAAAACAAACAAACAAAAGAAATAAAATGAAAGCTATGAAGTTGTTTTCATTCTGCAGTATGTAAAATGTTTGAATAGGGGAGAGAGAGGACCCAGGAGGACATGCAAGATAGGAAATATTTCTAGTTTAGTGCTGCTTAGGCAATATATAAGTATTAGGCCAACCTGATCCATGAATGATTGAACAGTTGACTATACAATGCTAATTAATCCTGAAAAAAGCTTGGCATATGGGTGTTCAGTTAACAACTGTACTTGGGGTGCTGGAGAAATAGTATTGTAGGTGAAGTGCTTGCCTTGCCTGCAGCCAATGTGGGTTCAATCCCATCATCTCATATGGTCTGAATACCATCAGGAGTGATTCCTGAGTACGGATCCTTTATTAACCCCTGAGTATCGCCAGGTGTGCCCCCAAAACAAAAAGAATTGTGCATGCGTTTGAGGGCTAGGAAGCTAGCTCAAAGGGTTAGAGTACATACTTTGCATGCGGGAGCATCAGGTTTTATCCCCAGTACTTCAGGGTACCCCAACACTGCAGACAGTGGCTCCCAAACATTACTGGGTATGACCCAATAAGTAAAAAATAAAAGAAGACTGAATTTGAGACATATAGAGAATTTTCCTTTAACAGAACATCTACCCTGTCATGTGATGCTAAAAATTGCTCATTTGTTTATGCCTTTTTCCCCATAAGTGTTCTTCGTTGTATAGACCTTAAACTCTCTTATTAACCCATTATTAAGAATTACTTAAAGTACTGAATGAAAAACAGGATGTGGGGGCAGAGAGTATAGCAGGTAAGGCACTTGCCTTGCATGTAGCCAACCTGGGTTCCATTTCCAGCACAGCATAGGGTTCCCTTCCACCCTGCTGGGAGTGATCCCCGCAGACAGAACCAGGGGCAAGCCCTGAGCACAGCTAGGGAAAGGGAGGCAGAAGACATGATGTGAAGAGGGGAAGAAGAGAGGTGAGGGTAGAAATGTGACGGGGAGACGATAAAAGCATCCAGTTGTGTGAAAGCGAGGATAGACAGTAAAGACACTGATGACAGCAGTCAAAAGAATCTGTGGCCTTGCCAACGCCCAGGCTTCATTTCATGAAGTAGGAAAGCCCAGTGTATGTCAAGCTCTATGTGGTATAGTACTAACAAGGAACTCACACAGGTAATTAGTTTAATTTTCAGAAATCCAAGAGAGAGAGGTTTTTATTTCACAGTCAAGAAAGTTAAAAAGTCATAGAAAGTCACAGAGCTAAGTGAGGAAGCTGAAATTCAAACCCAGGACTCCTTCCCTCCAAACCACACCCTGTTCACACCCAGCCAACTTGGCTAACATACTTGGCAGAGCAGTGTATCTGGCAATGTAACAGGAACTTGGCAATTCTGGTAAATAATCCTGGCCTTTGGCCTTGAGTGAAACCCTTTGGTAGGTTTTATTGTTGGGCTATGATGACAAGTATCACAGTGCTTTGTCTGGAAATCTTTCTGAAATCAGTCTAGACCTTCTTCCTTTTTACTTTGTTGCAAAACAAGTTTCTTTGTGAAATGCAAAGAAAACCCCAGGCCCCAAATCCTGCAGGTACTTTGGCATCTCTGAATCCATAGGATTTTAAACCTTCTCATCTAAATCCAGCATTCTTATGATGGAAGACACTCAGCTAGCTTTCGAATACAGAAGGAAAAATACAGATCAAGAAATCAGACTCTGGGATTCACATTTTGGATCACGTCAGATTCACCATAGAAGATACCTGAAACAGCATCAAAGATCTCAAAGAATTCTGGAATACTAGAGAGATATATTCATGAACACTCCATTGGTTTTAAGGGTTAACTGCCTTTTTTTTTAATAATCTAGTCTTATGTTACATTTTGCTTTGCACATGCCAGAACTTTGGAAATGCTTCTCAGTTAGTTATACTAGTTCCTTGAGATATGAATGAGCAGTTTGGTTGCAGAACCATGCATATTCTGTGGAATTGGAGGTATAGTACAGCAGGTAAGATACTTACCTTGTACACAGTCAACCTGGGTTTGATTCCCAACACTCTGTATAGTCCTCTGAGCTCGCCAGAAGTGAACCCTGAGTGCAGAGCCAGGAGTAAACCCTGAATTAACACAGTTCCCCCCGCTCCCAAAGAATATAAAACCTTTTAACATGCATACTTTTGTATAGTACCCGTGTATTAGGGAATCCTAAGTTTTGTTAGCATTTTTTTTTTATTTATTGAATCACTGTGGGAAAGGTTACAAAGCTTTCAGGTTTATGTCTCAGTAATGCAAATATCAAACACATTTCCCTTTACCAATACTTATTTTTTACCATGAAGAACCCCAATAAAACCCCACCCCCCACCCCTCCCCGTCCCTGTGAGGCAGATGAATTCTAGTTAACACTCTATCTGCTTTGATTAGATTCATTGTTTCAATAAAAGATTCACCACTATTATTTAGAGTTTACCCCCGCCAAATCAGACATGCTGAAAAAGCATTGTGAAGTGATTTGCTTTCTACAGCTGGGTTAAAGAATTAAATGTTGGTTTTGGATTTCTGCTATTTTACCTATTGACCCTGGAAGTATTTCTACTGAAAGTCAGATAGTTAAGAAACTGGTTTCTGTGTTCTGGAGTCGTGGCCGTGCTGGAGAGCCACTCGCGGGGGGCAACCGGTGGCCTCGGTAGGGCGTGAAGGGCGGAGCGAAACGCCCCCCTTCCCATGAGGTTTTAGTCGCCCCCAGACTCCCGGCTCATACCTGCTGTCCACAAGGCTCCCATGTGGCCGCCATCTTTCTTTCCAGAGAGGAGAGGGCGAATGGGGCAACACCCTTTCCCCTCCGGCAGACTTGATGGCCTGGGTCAACGCATAGTCCGTTCACTTTTCTGCTCCAAGCTGCTGGGTTCTGCATTAAGTCCTTGTGCTTCTGGGGCCATGGCCGTGCTGGAGAGCCGCTCGCAGGGGGCGACTTGTGACCTCGGTAGGGCGTGAAGGACGGACCGGAACGCCCCCCGACCCATGAGGTTTTAGTCGCCCCCACTCCCCCGGCTCATACCTGCTGTCCACAAGGCTCCCATGTGGCCGCCATCTTTCTTTCCAGAGAGGAGAGGGCGAATGGGGCAACACCCTTTCCCCTCCGGCAGACTTGATGGCCTGGATCAATGCATAGTCCGTTCACTTTTCTGCTCCAAGCTGCTGGGTTCTGCATTAAGCCCTTGTGCTTCTGGGGCCGTGGCTGTGCTGGAGAGCCGCTCGTGGGGGGCAACTGGTGACCTCGGTAGGGCGTGAAGGACGGACCGGAACGCCCCCCTTCCCATGAGGCTTCAGTCGCCCCCACACTCCCAGCTCATACCTGCTGTCCACAAGGCTCCCATGTGGCCGCCATCTTTCTTTCCAGAGAGGAGAGGGCGAATGGGGCAACACCCTTTCCCCTCCGGCAGACTTGATGGCCTGGGTCAACGCATAGTCTGTTCACTTTTCTGCTCCAAGCTGCTGGGTTCTGCATTAAGTCCTTGTGCTTCTGGGGCCGTGGCTGTGCTGTAGAGCCGCTCGTGGGGGGTGACTGGTGACCTCGGTAGGGCGTGAAGGACGGACCGGAACGCCCCCCTTCCCATGAGGTTTTAGTCGCCCCCACACCCCCGGCTCATACCTGCTGTCCACAAGGCTCCCATGTGGCCGCCATCTTTCTTTCCAGAGAGGAGAGGGCGAATGGGGCAACACCCTTTCCCCTCCGGCAGACTTGATGGCCTGGGTCAACGCATAGTCCGTTCACTTTTCTGCTCCAAGCTGCTGGGTTCTGCATTAAGCCCTTGTGCTTCTGGGGCTGTGGCCGTGCTGGAGAGCCACTCGCGGGGGTCAACTGGTGACCTCGGTAGGGCGTGAAGGACGGACCGGAACGCCCCCCTTCCCATGAGGCTTCAGTCGCCCCCACACCCCCGGCTCATACCTGCTGTCCACAAGGCTCCCATGTGGCCGCCATCCTTCTTTCCAGAGAAGAGAGGACGAATGGGGCAACACCCTTTCCCCTCCGGCAGACTTGATGGCCTAGATTAACGCATAGTCCTTTCACTTTTCTGCTCTAAGCTGCTGGGTTCTGCATTAAGTCCTTGTGTTTCTGGGGCTGTGGCCGTGCTCCAAACTTAACTCTGACTTTCAGGGAGAAAGATTGGGTGGTTTACTTCTCATTGATCACTTTGTATATAGAGAGATGTCGCGCGGCCGCATAAGCGGCCGCGCGGTTTTGAGAAAAAGTCCTCGTTCCCGCATACTCGAGCTGTGTTTGTAGAGGCTTCTGGTCACCGGGGTTCCATCTGGGGGAGGCGGGATGCGGCACCTACTCCATCTGGAACTTGCGGGTGATCTCGGCTCTTTTTGGAACCTGTTTTTTCTTTTTTTTTTCCTCTGGGATCCCGCACCCTCCATGTGTTCTTTCTCTTATGCTGAACGCTTCAAAGATGGCGCTGGGGGGCGGGCTGTGGGCGTGACTTCCGGAATCAGAGGTTACCTGGGAGGTGTAGTCCGGCAGATTTGAGAAAAAGTCCTCGTTCCCGCATACTCGAGCTGTGTTTGTAGAGGCTTCTGGTCACCGGGGTTCCATCTGGGGGAGGCGGGATGCGGCACCTACTCCATCTGGAACTTGCGGGTGATCTCGGCTCTTTTTGGAACCTGTTTTTTCTTTTTTGTTTTCCTCTGGGATCCCGCACCCTCCATGTGTTCTTTCTCTTATGCTGAACGCTTCAAAGATGGCGCTGGGGGGCGGGCTGTGGGCGTGACTTCCGGAATCAGAGGTTACCTGGGAGGTGTAGTTCGGCAGATTTGAGAAAAAGTCCTCGTTCCCGCATACTCGGGCTGTGTTTGTAGAGGCTTCTGGTCACCGGGGTTCCATCTGGGGGAGGCGGGATGCGGCACCTACTCCATCTGGAACTTGCGGGTGATCTCGGCTCTTTTTGGAACCTGTTTTTTCTTTTTTTTTTCCTCCGGGATCCCGCACCCTCCATGTGTTCTTTCTCTTATGCTGAACGCTTCAAAGATGGCGCTGGGGGGCGGGCTGTGGGCGTGACTTCCGGAATCAGAGGTTACCTGGGAGGTGTAGTCCGGCAGATTTGAGAAAAAGTCCTCGTTCCCGCATACTCGAGCTGTGTTTGTAGGGGCTTCTGGTCACCGGGGTTCCATCTGGGGGAGGCGGGATGCGGCACCTACTCCATCTGGAACTTGCGGGTGATCTCGGCTCTTTTTGGAACCTGTTTTTTCTTTTTTGTTTTCCTCTGGGATCCCGCACCCTCCATGTGTTCTTTCTCTTATGCTGAACGCTTCAAAGATGGCGCTGGGGGGCGGGCTGTGGGCGTGACTTCCGGAATCAGAGGTTACCTGGGAGGTGTAGTTCGGCAGATTTGAGAAAAAGTCCTCGTTCCCGCATACTCGGGCTGTGTTTGTAGAGGCTTCTGGTCACCGGGGTTCCATCTGGGGGAGGCGGGATGCGGCACCTACTCCATCTGGAACTTGCGGGTGATCTCGGCTCTTTTTGGAACCTGTTTTTTCTTTTTTTTTTCCTCCGGGATCCCGCACCCTCCATGTGTTCTTTCTCTTATGCTGAACGCTTCAAAGATGGCGCTGGGGGGCGGGCTGTGGGCGTGACTTCCGGAATCAGAGGTTACCTGGGAGGTGTAGTCCGGCAGATTTGAGAAAAAGTCCTCGTTCCCGCATACTCGAGCTGTGTTTGTAGGGGCTTCTGGTCACCGGGGTTCCATCTGGGGGAGGCGGGATGCGGCACCTACTCCATCTGGAACTTGCGGGTGATCTCGGCTCTTTTTGGAACCTGTTTTTTCTTTTTTTTTTTCCTCCGGGATCCCGCACCCTCCATGTGTTCTTTCTCTTATGCTGAACGCTTCAAAGATGGCGCTGGGGGGCGGGCTGTGGGCGTGACTTCCGGAATCAGAGGTTACCTGGGAGGTGTAGTCCGGCAGATTTGAGAAAAAGTCCTCGTTCCCGCATACTCGAGCTGTGTTTGTAGAGGCTTCTGGTCACCGGGGTTCCATCTGGGGGAGGCGGGATGCGGCACCTACTCCATCTGGAACTTGCGGGTGATCTCGGCTCTTTTTGGAACCTGTTTTTTCTTTTTTTTTTTTTTCCTCCGGGATCCCGCACCCTCCATGTGTTCTTTCTCTTATGCTGAACGCTTCAAATATGGCCTTTGTTAGCATTTTTACCCCTGTGGGTCCAGGATTCAAACCCAGGTCTTGCCTGTGCACTTGTGTCAGCAGTCACATCCCTAGTCCAAAAATTATTAGCATTTTAAAGTATATGACCAGTCCTGTAACAAATAAGTCAAGCTTATTTAGCATTGAGACTGTTCTCAAAAATATCTACTAATATATACTTGGAACATATATAGATATATAGATATAGACTTTTCAATTGGGAGTGGGCACAGCAGGCTGTGCTTGGGAGCTATTCCTGGGATTGTGATCAGGAGCGAGTGATTCCTGATGGTGCTTGAGGAACTATATGCTGTGCTGGTGATCAAAGTGGTGTCACCTTGAACAAGATAAGAATCTTTGCTCTTATACTATCTCTTCAGTTCTGGTACCTACACTTTAAAAGACTGGGAAATATGGTGACTTTTAAAAATGTTTTTATGTATTTATTGCTTTTTGGGTCACACCCAGCAATGCACAGGGATTACTCCTGGTGGTGCTCAGGGGACCATATGGGATGCTGGGAATCAGACTTGGGTTGGCCGCGTGCAAGGCAAATGCCCTACCCACTGTGCTATCACTCCATCCCCCAATTTTCTTTTTTTAATGAATCACCATGATGTGCAGTTACAGACTTACAAACTTTCATGATTACATTTCAGTCATAAAATGATTGAGTACCCATTCCTCCACCAATGAACATTTTCCACCCCAGTATCCCTCCCGCCACCCCCACCTTATCCCCCCACCTGCCTCTGTGGTAGGCATATTCCCTTTTACTCTCTCTCTCTCTCTGTGTGTCTCTATCTCTGTGTCTCTGTCTCTGTCTCTCTCTCTCCTTTTGGGTGTTATGGTTTGCAGTGCAGGCATGGCAACTTTTTTTAAAAATTTTTTTGGAATGGTGACTTCTTATACTGTTTTTGTTATTAGAGCATATATTGCAAGTTTAGATGTATGGATAAACAAAAAACATATTTATAAATGTTCTTTATAAATAAATAACATGTATAAGTGGTGCACCTTTTATAAAGCATTATATTATCTGCATCACTCAGATAATTACTATGAACTATTTGGTGAGTATCTTTTCATTCTTTAATAAATAACTCAAGAATGTGTTCTTCTTGTCCTTCATTTTTCTTCATGGAAAAGGCAAGATCCATACCCAGTGCTGCTGAGGAGATGCGTGGAGGCACATGGAGTGAGCCGGGAACATGGAGTTCAACCCAGGACTTCACACATACAAGGCATTTGCTATACATTAGGCCACATACTTGTCCCAAATATGTGTACTTTTTTTAAAAAAAAGAAACAATGAACTAATAAGTTGCTTAAGTTTTTTTAATTGAGTTCCAAAGCAGGGAAACAGCTCATAAGATTGGAACACATGCCTTGCATGAACACGGCCCTGAGATGGGTCCCCAGCACCATGGTCCCCATCTCAGGATCCAGCCCTGCCAGGGGTAGCCCTGAGGGCCCAGAGCACTGCTGGGTGTGGTTCTGGACATGGCACCCCAGCCACGTGCATGCTACATCTTCAGACCCAAATATTACTGGGAGTCACCCAAGAATCCTAGGCTCTGCTGGGAAGGACCTCCCCAAACCCAAAGTCCAAGTTATTTTAGCTACAAAAGTGGCTAAAATTAAGATATTAACTCTGGAGAATGTGGAACTAATAGAAACTTACACACAATTTGTATAATGTGCTTAGTAAAACCACTTTAGAAAACTATTTAGTAGGTTCTACTAAAGCTAAACACATATCTTGTGTGAACCAAAATTTTCACTTCTACACATAAAAATACAGACTGACGGACTGGAGCGATAGTACAGCGGATGGAGCATTTGCCTTGCACATGGCCAACCTAGGTTCAATTCCCAGCATCCCATATGGTCCCCCGAACACTCTGCCAGGAGTAATTCTTGAGTGCAAAGGCAGGAGTAACCCCTGTGCATCCCTGGGTGTTACCCAAAAAAAAAAACCAAAAAACAACAACAAACTGATTTGTACTAAAAGACACAAAAATGTCCATAGCGACATTTGTAGTTGCTGCAACTGTAAACAATCCATGTCCTCATGAATGATAGAATAGATATATTGTATGTTGCGTATGCATACAATGGAATGCTGTTCAGCAATAAAAATAATATGCCACATTTAACATGAATTTCACAAGCAATACTATATTACAAAAATTAAAACAAATACTGCTTGATTCCGAACTTCATAAAATTGAGAAACAGGCAAAACTAATGTATAATTCTCAGACGGCTGGATATGGTTAGCTGTAGGAGGAAGAGTCTGTGTGTTGATAATGTGTATTTTTGTAATGAGGTGACAGAGACATGAGAAAGTTCACTTTGAAAATTCATTCAGTACTTTCAGACGTTACAATTTTTTGTGTTATTCTTTAAAAGTTTAAAAATAGTGCTATATCACCCAACATGACAGAAATGGGTTGTAGGAAGACATAAAGACATCTCCAAACTGGTCCGCTATGTTTTGATTTTGTGGCTATACTCCTCAGTACTCTGGGACTACTCCTGGCTTGTGCTCAAGAGTGTTCCAAGTGGTGCTTAGAGTACTATGTGGATCAAATCCAAAGCTCCTTGATGCTTGCACTCTAGCCATGTGGGCTGTGTCCCTAAACCCTGATTGGGTTTTTGTGTATATGTGGTTTTTGGCAGTGCTGAGAATTGAACCCAGGGCCTCATATATGAAAGGTAAGTATTCTACCACAGAGCCACAGCCCTGGCCCCAAATTAGTCAGTTTTTTAAAAGAAGGTTCATACTCTGAATAAAAAATGTCACAAATGCCTTAACCAATTTCTTACACATATGTTTCCATTTTATAAGTACCAAAATGACAGAGTATTGAAAACTCCGGTAAATACAACAAAACTTATGTGATTACAAAAAAATGAGTGGTGTCACATTTTAAGTTCTACAAAGTCATTTATGAAATCTTTTAATGAACATACTTACCTGCAAGAGTTTACTTTCTTTTCATTTTTAAGAATATAGACTTTCCCTAAAAGCAAATAATAATTTAAAACTATTTATTGATTCTTAGTGTATATTGGCACTGTGCTAATAGTTTACTTGTAATTTTGATCTTAGTCCTCTCAGAAACTATATGAATAGCAATTTATTTTCACAAGTCTTAGAAATTATTTAGATTATTTAGAAAAGCATTTAGAAAGTGGTAAGTTCTGGTTGTAAACCCCAATAAACTATGTAGAGTAAGCAATGCAAACACACCTTAATATATTTTCCCTTTGGACAATACTGATTAAAACTTTATATGTGGAGGAAAGGGTGGGGTGTGCAAGATGTCACTTAGCCATCAAGCAGTCGCCTTGTATATGTGAAAACTTGGGTTAAACTCCTAACACCACAAGGGGAAAAATTTATGGCCATTGATGGAGCTCAGTGTCAGAGCACTTGCCTTGTATGTGTGAGACTTTAGGTTAATTTCTCAGCACCACATAGTCCTCTGAGGACCACCAGGGGTATCTTCAAAGCACTGTTTTGCGTAGATCCCCAAAACAAAAACACTTGTATGTGTCCTTCCAGGTCTTTTATATGTACATGAAAGCATGCACACAGAAAAGAGGGTACTAATTAATAGGATTGTCTTGAAATACATTTTTATTGAGTTTAACTGTCTCAGGTTTCAAACAAATTCAAAATTAAAGTAGCCGTTAATATTGAGTGCTTAGTAGTGACCAAATATTTGTCATCTGTTATTCCACTTAATTTATTCCATAGATATTTAAGCCCCTGCTATACACCAGATGCATCACTGGGTGATAAAGTCTAGTCAACTAAAGACAGACTACAGTTCTATGAAGCATGTGGAAAACATTAAAATCTAGTTGCTTAAATAAATAACAGTGATTTGTGTGGAAGAGTAGAGGAAATGCATCTAAGTGGGGGGTGATAGAGAAGGCAATTCTAGTAAAATTATGTTGAGTTTTGAGAATGAATTACTGAGTAACATTTAAGACTAACAGTAGTATGTAAAACTTATGCAAGATGAATCATAATGTAGTTGAGAATGTAGGGCCAGATCACGCAAGACATTCTAATTCACATTTGATTTTCATCTTTGATTCTTAAAAAAGTTGATAGAAACATAGTGATGAGGCTTTCTTACACAAAGGAAATTAGAATCCATGTCTTTGAAATTAACTTGCCTACTGTAATATATTTTCTCTTACTACTAAAACTGGACTGGAGCCATAGCACAGTGGGTAGGGTATTTGCCTTGTACATGGCCGACCCTGGTTCGATTCCTCCTTCCCTCTCGGAGAGTCTGGCAAGCCACTGAGAGTATCCCGCCCTCAGGGCAGAGCCTGGCAAGCTACCCATGGCATATTCGATATGCCAAAAACAGTAACAACAAGACTCACAATGGAGACGTTACTGGTGCCCGTTTGAGCAAATCAATGAATGGGATGACCGTGTTACTACTAAAACTAAAATAAAGTGGGTCTGGTTATATAGTCTCCTTACTAGTACAACATCCCCTTCAAAAAGTTCTGGTCTTAAAATTTTCATCCTTTCAAAAAAATTTTTTACATTTATTTATTTTTATTTATTGAATCACCAGGGGATACACAGTTACAAAGTTGTTCACAATTGGTTTCAGTCATACAATGTTTCAATACCTTTTTCTTCATCGGTGCACATTTCCCAGCACTAATGTCTTCAGTGTTTTTTTTCCTCTTCTTCCTTCCTGCCCCCGACCCTGCCCCTTTGGGGCATTATGGTTTGCAATACAGGTACTGAAAGGTTATCATGTTTATCTCTTTACCTACTTCAAGCATTCGGTTATCGTCCAGCGTGATCATTTCCAGATATCACTGTCATAGCGGACTCCTCATCCTTATTGCCCTCCCTCCTCCACCATTTGTAGCAAGCTTCCAACTGTGTTGTGAAATGAGTCAGAAGGAGAGGGACAGATGTAAAATTTTCATCTTAGGAGGGATTGTGGAGATCTGATTAAAAAATGAACCAAGATCTTAAAAGCTTACCAGAGGATATTTTCCCATTGATTCTCTATTTTGTTCATTAATTTTCGTACCTGTAAAATAAGATCCCCACTGATAAATGATGTGAAGAATGATATAATGAATAGAGAATGATTGCCAGCAAGTTCTACATACAAAAAATCCCCACAGTCTTTCTTATATTAAATTCAGACAACCACCACTGTCATTCTAAAATCTCCCTGAACACATTATCCATAAATTCCTGGCTTGCTCATATTACTGAGAGAGAGTAGTGGTCTCCATCACAGCTGACCCTTCTCGGAGGGTCTGACAACCACATAATAATTGCTTCACCTGATTATGAGCAGTTGATTATAAGGGATACTAAAAGCATGAAGTGTTTTGCCTCGATCATGCATTTCTCTCAGGAATTTCATACAGCCCAACCATCGCTTTTTAATTAAGCTTTTTCCCACCTGTACTTTTTTTTTCATATTATATTTCTTGTTTGTTCAACTGTCTCCGGGAATTAACCTCCAATGATATATTTCACAGCTGTTTTGAATTCCCTGGTTTCAATTTTACAGATTTTATTTGTTTAATCACTCATTTCAAAGTCTCTAGTTTCTTTCTCTGTAAAATAGAAGAAATTTGGATTCAAGACTCTCTTCCAGCACATCTCTCTCATTTCTTTTGCTCTTCCCATTATTCAAATGTAAGTAGTGCTTTGGGAACTGTGACCAATGAGTCACATTTGCCCCTTCACAGCTTTAGAGAACCTTATTTTCTGTAACTTGATACCAAACATTTTATATTTTGCCCACACTTTTGGCTTTAACTGGAATGAATACAGCCAAGTATCTTTCAACAGCACTGAATGAGAGCATCCTTTGTTTACCAGTAGGGCTCCAAAATAAAATATTCTAGTTTAACAATTAGGAGAGAGGAACATGTCACTAGATCCATTTTGTGCTTGGCCTTGGTGAAATAAAAAATTGCCTTTGGCTGTTTTCAAAAAGTTATTTTGCTGCCCTGCCCTTTTATTAGTGTCCTCTTCGGAGAAGTTAGGGCAGGGAGTCAAGCTTCTGTGAAACAAGTTACTTTGGGGGAGGATGGGTGATTTGGGGTCATACCTTCCAGTGTTTAGGGGCTACTCCTGGCTCAGTGCTTGCGAGTTTCACCTAGCAGTGCTCAGCAGAGCATCAAACCAACGTGCCATGCAAATACCTTAACCCTAGTACTATCTTTCAGGCCCCTTCTGTGAGACTTGTTTCACTTAATCTCAGCCATTTAACTGCTCTTTCCACTCGAGAGAGCTGGTCCTGAGTCCTAACAGCTGTACCTTAACCTGATGGCTCTTGGGATCCATAATGAACTAAGCAGTCAGAATTTCATTTCTGAGGAAGAGACAGCCAAGTAGGTTTGCCCTGTCTCTTAAAGGCCTCCCAATGGATGGGGCAAATTTTTGTTGGATTGATTTATTTTTTGAAAACTCTCTTGTTTTCAATTCCCTTTACCAGTTTTCAGATTTTTGTCAACTTAAAACATGTCACCAAATCATTTACTCATAAGCTAAAATTATAGAAAATAAATGAGGAAGAAAAAAATCTATGTCATATCCTCCAGTAATTTGCTATAATTTTGTTTTCTTATCAGTAGATATGATTAGGGAGTTATTACCAGTTTTTTTTTAAATTACACCTTCTGGGGATTATAAAAATAAATACTAGCAACCACATTTTATGCCTTATTGTTGGGCCTGGTGTCTATTGATATTTTCCATCTGTCTACACAGTCTCTGTGTAGCTCACTATCCTTTTTCCTCTTCTCCATCTCTACTTGTTAACACCAGACTGAATGCCAAGCAAGCATCAAACGACACAATATTGAAGTGGTATTCACCAGAAAGTTGTAAATTTGGATCTAAATAGAAGCTGTATAATTAACTGGTCATCAAGAAACATTAATTAAAAAATTGAAAAATCAGGCGCATTAGGAAGGATCATCTTTTAAAATTAGAATTCCTAATCTTGCTGCCTTCCATGACCAAGATGCAACTTCTAAAAAAAATTTACAAACTGACTTCCAACCCCAATTTAGAGAGGAGCAAAAATTGCAACTATTTTTGATACAGATGACTTATTTTTTACTTTATGTTATGCTATGGTTTGAATATTTGTGACCCTTCCCAAAAAAATTGTGTTAAAATTCTAATGCCTAATTGATCATATCAGATTATGTGATGTCCTGCGTGCAGAGCCTGTTGTAGAAGGGTTAAGTTGATTGCCTTGCATGTGGTCAACCCCAGTTCTATCCCTAGGATCACATGTTCTCCTCTGAGCACAGAGCTAGGAGCAGACCCTAAGCACGTTCAATATGACACAAAAACCAATCAATCAATAAAAGAGAACCGATAGCATCATAGCCCCTTTTCATCTCATGAGGTCACAGCAGATGTTAGCAGTCAACAACCCAGAAAAGGGTCTTTACTAAACAATGAATCTTCCCACAGCATCAGACTGGACTCAGCCACTGCCAGCTGTGCTTATTTTGTTAGAACAGACTGGCCTTTAAGAAAGAAAGAATAGGAGTTATAGTGCAACTAGATGGAAAGAAGTGTCAAAGGAACATCGGAGATAAAGCTAACTTTATCTGTAAGTGTAGTGCAGACTGGTGCAGTGCCCGAACCCACGTGTTTATACAGGCTCTAGGGGCCAGACAGAGAGATAGAACACGAGGGAAGCTGTTTGCCCCATATGCGGCTGACCCTAGTTTGATGCTTTAGCACTACATGTGGTCCTCTGAGGACCACTGGGGGTCATTCCTGTGTGAAGAGCTAGAAATGCCTCCTACCCCAATTTAAAGCAAAACTACTCAAAAAGTGGTACCCAAATATAATCTCCAACGTTCCTTGAAATTTATTGTAAATCTGAAGGATATAGGTAAAACATATGCAAGGTATAATTATAAGTACCATAAGTACCATATCTTCCTAGGAAACAAAGCTGTTTTGCATTAGTATCATAGATATTCACACATATATGCATTTTTTATGTATTTCACAAAGTAATATTGCTATTTAATGTCATGTTAAAGTGATGAGACATATTCAGGGAAGCTCAAGTGTCTACATAATTACTCAAATAATATACATAGAAGTGAAAATTCAAATCATGAATGTGTTTAGTTTCTTAGACCATGTTCCTTTAACTTTACCCTCCAAGTCTTAAAAATTACTATATTCCTATTCATTTCGTACTTCCCGAAGGCTCTGATTATCCAGCCTTAAATATCCTATTGTATCTCTGTAAAGTGTTGATGTAAACATTTTCTTTTGAGTGATTTTTGGGTCATACTCAGCAGTACTCAGATGTGTCCCCTGGTGATGTTCAGAGCCATCAAACTATGGTCTCTCACATGCTCTACTGCACTATCTCTCCAGCCCTGTATAAAGATTTACTATGAAACTTTTGAAATTCTTAATCCAAAGAAAAAATCAACAATAACCAAAAGCAACATTTTGCTGATTGAATTTAAACATTACTATTTTTAAAAGGATACTGACAGGGTGAATTACAACAAATCTGACCAACCATTAATATTAAGACCAGGGTAAATCATGAAATAGTTGCCTTTTTCTTCAAGATTAAGCCAAACTCTGTGCCACCAGACCTTCCGGAGGCTCCAGCCTACAGGTCCAGCTGCTGAGGATAGGGCCACACACATGCCCATGTCCCAGATCTGGGGCAGATTTTCTCATCATTTACTTTAGAAGTCTCTCTCTGACTCATTTACTAAATACAACTATTTATTTAAAAAAATCCTAAAAGTTGTATGTATTCAGGATTACATATTAAAGGGTTTTGCTTTTTTTAAGTTCATTCATTTATTTTGGTTTGGGAGCAATGCCTGGTAGTGTTTAGAGGTTACTTCTGACTATAGGCTCTGGGCCTTTTTGGTGTTTGGGGAAGCATGTGTTGCCAAGATCCAAACCAGGACCACATAACAAAACACACAGCCAGAGCATTTGCTTTTTATGTAACGGAAAGTTTCAAGGTGCTGTCTGACTTTCCAAACCTTTCTACAAATGTACAGATATCTTGAAACTCTTAGAAAGATATCTTAAGCCGAAAATATCTTTTTAGCCAAAAAACACTTTTCTTCACAAAGAAATGTATTTTGGGAGTTAGGGAGATACATCAGTGTGATACTTGGCACTGCTGAGAGCAGCCCTAGTGGCCTCCAGCACCATGAGGCCCAAATAACACTCATCATTCAGCCTAGTACTGAACCATTCACCTCATCATTCAGCCTACCACTGAAATGTACAACCCAGTTGGCAGATGATCACAGGAGTGACAGAAACCCCTGAGAATTACTTGGGACACTCCCCCAACCCCCTCTCCACCGACCCACATCCCCACACTAAAAGAAATGCATTCTGGAAAATTCTGGTTCTTAGAGCACTCTGCATCTGCAACAGCTGAGTGTCCCTCTGTAGCTCTAATAATACAACTATAAAAGAATGATCTAAACGTGACATTAAGAATTTCATTATGGAAGGGAGAAAATGAATTTTTAAATTTATTCTCTATTTTATAAAGTAGTTCACAATATTTGATTACACTTAATATTCGAACACCAATCCCACCACCATTACACTTTCCCACCACCATATACAGATGTTTCCATCCTGAACCCCAACCCCTGCCCCAAAGCAAACCAAAATAATTTATTTTGTATTGTTTGTTATGAAAAACCACTGAAAATGCATCAAAAAAGTTTCCTTAGAGGATACAGTGTGAAGATTGTTTTATTTCAACCAGGGGCCATTAAGCCCTCCTATAAGAGATCACTAACATGTTGTTAAAGATTGAGCCTTGTGTGGTGCTTATGTATGCATGTATACACACACACACACACACACATATATATATAAATAATATATGTATCTGTATCTGCAAAAAAAATATTTCCCTCTAAGATTGGTTGCATCCTATTTTTTTTTAATTGTTATTAGTGAAACACCATGAGGTACAGTTGTAGACTTAAAAATTTTTGCGCTTGGGTTTCAATTATACAATGATCAAATACCTATCCCTCCACCAGTGCCCATTTTCCACCACCATGGGTCCCAGTATGGTTGCGTCCTATTTTAAACCCCATCAAATGTGGTGTGGTGTTCTTGGAGTAAGGGTGGTATGAGATAGGAATTGTCTCGAGGTCCAGGAATTTGTTCACTTGTGGGTGAGACTTGGCCTGTGCTTGTGGAGAGTGGCCGAGAGCCTGGCAGCGGTTGAGTTCTGGAGGTTTTCGTCTGCGGTGCTGGGTCCCTTGGGGCTGGGAGGGGTCTCACCCGCCCCCCTCCAGAGCACTCCAAATAGAACAGCCTGGCACCCTGGATCCGGCGGCATGGTTATAAAAAAAAAGAAGTTTATTTATGGTGTTGGAGCAATAGTACAGCAGATCGGGCACTTTCCTTGCATGCAGCCAACCCAGGTTCAATCCCCCTCATCCTGCACTACCTTTGCACCACCATGAGTGACTGCTGAACACTGAGCCCAGTACACCATCAGTGTGGCCCCAAAATAAACAAAAACAGCAACAACAAAATAATTCAATTTATATTAGTATTGAAAGTATTAAAAGCAATAATTTGTGAACAACTTTATAAAAATAAAATTTAAAAATTCAAAAAGGAAAAGTAATGTGGAGTTCATTCCTACTTCAGTCAACTTAATCAGTGGCTGAATAAATAGCAGTACTCCTACATTTAAAAAAAAGAAAGGTCTCGAGAGGGAAATGCCCTGCCACAGAGGCAGGGTGGGATAGGGGCTGCGGGGGGGAGGGGATGCTGGGATCCGAGGTGGTGGGAAATGCGCACTGGTGGAGGGATGGGTGTTTGATCATTGTATAATTGAAACCCAAGCACAAAAATGTGTAAGTCTACAACTGTACCTCATGGTGCCTCACTATTAAAAAATTAATTAATTCATTAATTAATTAAAAAAGATTAAAAAAGAAAGGTCTAAATAAATGAAAAAATAAATAGAAAGATATGTTCATGTATAAAACTTACTATTATTGGGGTTGGAAGTTTAGTTTAGTGGGTATGTCACTTGCCTTGCATGCAGCTGACCTAGGTTCAACTCCCAGCATGATATACTGTTCTCTGATCCCTACCAGGAATGATTCCTGAACACAGTTGGAAAAAGCCTAACCACTCCCCCCCAAAAAAGAAAGAAGACTTAAAAATGTTAAAATGACAATGATTTGCAAGTTGATTCTGTAGTCAGTGAAAGTCTTAGTAGAATCCCAAATCATTTTCATAGAAGTTAAGCTAATTCTGACAAACTGATTCTATAATATATGCACAGTTCAAGTGACCCATAATACATAATATTCCAAAGAGGGGCAGCATGCCCAGCAAGCAGACTCAGGGAACTGCAAGACCCCTTCTCGGCTAAGGTGCCTCCTCGAGCACAGAGGCCAGAGGGATGCCAGCAAGTTTTAGAACTGCACCAGAAGTGGGACTTTAATCCTGCACAGACACCTATGTGGCCAACTCCCCAACAAGTACAGCAGTAGTAGGGGGCGTGAACTCCGGGGCATCAGTTATTTTCCCCATAATACCCCAGAGATCCTACAACAGACTAAAGTTAGAAGTGCCAAACATCTCAATTTAAAAATGCACTATAATGCAGTAATGATCAAGTCAATGTGGAGTTGACTATGGAACAAAAATGTAGCACTGTAGCACTGTCCTCCCGTTCATTGATTTGCTCGAGAGGGCCCAGTAACATCTCAAATGTGAGACTTGTTGTTACTGTGTTTGACATATCGAATACATCACAGGCAGCTTGCCAGGCTTTGCAATGGGGGCGAGATACTCTTGGTAGCTTGCCAGGCTCTCCAAGAGGGGCAGAGGAATTGAACTCGGCTGTCCTATCACTCCAGTTCAGAACAAAAATGTAGGTGATAGAAATATAAGTGTTCAGAAAAAAAATCAATCTGTCAGTTGATTTTGGAGGTGTGGGCTCATCGGGCTATTACCAGCATTGTTCAGGAGATATTCCCAGCTCTGCTCCGGGGTCATTCCTAGCAGTGCTCAGGGGATCCTGTGTTGCTAGGGATCAAATAGGTCTTGGTCACATGCAATGCAAGTACTTTAATCTCTGTACACTTGGACAATGCCCTGATGACCACCAGAGCACCACCTGGGAGAATACTGTTCCTCTGGTCTGTACAGCCAGGCTGAGCAGGGTTTCCTGGACACCCTGAGCACTGCTTGGGAGCACCTCCTAAAAAATAAGGACTACAAATAAGACTTTGTTTGGGGACCATACTCCCACATGGTGCTCAGAGCTTGCTCCTGGCTCTGCACTCAGAAATCACTTTTTTTTTTAAGTTTTTTTTAATTGAATCACCTGAGAGACACAGTTACAAGGTTGTTCATTATTGGGTTTCAGTTTTCAACATCAGAGATCACTTCTGATGTGTTTAAGCGACCTTATGTACTACAAAGGATCAAACCTGGGTCAGCTGTGTGCAAGGAGACCACTCACCCATTATGTATCTCTCTGGCCTCAAGACTATTTTTAGGACTGGAGAGACAAGGCCATGGGTAAGGTGCCTGACTTGCATCAAATCAAAACAAAAATAAAAGACTATTTTTAATTCAAACATTTATAGATTGCTGTCTCAAAGATGTTAGGCTGTAATAACAAAAGTTTAGTAAAACGTAATAATTTTAAAGCTATGAAATGGTAGTTTAAATGAGTTTCAATTTTTCTCAAATTAGACATGTAGAGATATACTTCATCGATAGTATTTTACAAACAAAATAATTTCAGTTAGGTTAAAGAGAGCTGTAAGTTAGCTATAGTTCGCATTTATTTTTTACTAATTTTTACCTTTTTATGTTAAGGGACTGTGATTTACACAGTTATTTATAGTTGAGTTTCAGGTGTACAATGTTTCAACACCAATCCTACCACAGTGTTCACTTCCCTCCACCAATGTCCTTAGGTTCCTTCTTGCCCCCTAGTCTGTTTCCTTTACTAGCACATTTTAAAATTTTGTTGTTGTAATTTGGATTTTATACTTACAGTATTGTTGTCTCTATAGCTTAGATATATATACATATACCACTCCTCTGTACCATCAATATGCTTAAGGTCCCTGACCCCTACCCCATTGCTTCCTGTTCCTCTCTTGTCCCGCCACCTGTCCCAACAGCCTCTCCTGTCCCACCACCCTATCCACACTTTGGTTTTTTTACTTGCCTGTCTTCATTTCTATACTCAAGGGTCACGGGTAATTTGGGCATCCACACCCATTGATACCATGCACTTCCTTCTCCTGCTATTCTTCTATGTAACACAGATAAGTGAGATCATCTGGTATTCGGTATTTGTCCTTCTGACTCACTTCACTTACATTCCATTTCCTAGGGTTTATCTGTGAAGACAACTACAGAAAGGTGATTTTGAACAAACCAACCAAAATGTATTTACTGAGCACCAATCATATAACCATCATCAAAAAAAGCACCTCAAAAATATAATCTTTTAACATTGTCCTTGATTCCAAGGGCACTATAAATATGGAGGCATGGCACTTAATAATAAATGAGAATCATTTATTCATTCAGCAAACATTTACTGAGTGCCTACTAGGCTGAAACTTATGCATGTGAAAGAATAAGTATTTCATTTTTGGATTTTGTTATTTTTTATGTCTGTATATTTGCAGTGTGACAGATGATTTTAAATCAATGATTGTTCAATTTTACTGTTTGTAACTAACAGCCGCTACTAGTATTGATTTCACGTATTGAAAAAAATAGGATAGTCAAGACAGAATTAGTATTAGTGCTAATTGAAAAGCATGTCCCCAAATTGATCTTAAAACAAAAAAAAACCCAGTAACTGCTTTTTGTTTTTATTCCTACAAGTTACTTTTTCTTGAGAAAATAAAAAAATTAAAGAAAAAGTAACTACAAGGAATAAAAACAAAAAGTAGTTACTGGGTTATTTGGGCTGGAGCGACAGCACAGTGGGTAGGGCGTTTGCCTTGCACATGGCCAGGTTCGATTCTTCCGCCCCTCTCGGAGAGCCCAGCAAGTTACCAAGAGTAACCTGCCTGCACGGCAGAACCTGGCAAGCTCCCCGTGGCATATTGGATATGCCAAAAACAGTAACAACAAGTCTCACAATGGAGACGTTACTGGTGCCTGCTTGAGCAAATCGATGAACAACAGGAGAACAGTGCTACAGTTACTTTTGCTAAGTGCTTTCAAAAATAATTATTACTCATTTCATTAATTCTAATTTATAACATAGTACCTGGTCTTAATCATAAGATTTTTACGCATGAGAATCTAAGACTTTCCAGAGACTGGAGTAGGGACCTTATCTTCCACCTCTTTGTATTCCTGTCATGTAACACTAGGTCCTAAAAATTAACTGTGACCCCCCTGAAGGTCAAGGGACAGGGCTCAAAGAGGTAGAGTGACAAAGGCCAGAGTGACAGTACTATGTGTAGGGCTCTTGCCTTGCACAGAGTTGACCTGGCTTCGATCCTCAGCACTCCATTTGTTCCCCTTAGCTTGCCAGAAGTGTTCCCTGAGTGCAGTCAGGGGCACAGCCCTGAGCACTGCCAAGTGTGACCCAAAAAACAAAGAAAAAAAAAACCAAGAGCTATAGCACCTGGTTTGTCTGCCAGAGAATAGGTTTGATCTAGGGCACCTGAGCATCACCGAAAAACTAAAAACAAAAAACCTAAAGATCCACTCAAAACTGAGAACTTTGATACAGTAACAGTATAATGGGCAGTGCAAAACTTATATATTATGGACTTCCCACAATGTTTCACGTTTTTACTGAACAGAGAGTTGTGTTTCCATAAATATAGATAATACCTGGCAAGCTACCGAGAAGTATCTTGCCCGCACGGCAAAGCCTGGCAAGCTACCCATGACGTATTCAACATGCTAAACACAGTAACAAGTCTCACGATGGAGACGTTACTGGGCCCGCACAAGCAAATCGATGAACAACGGGAGGACAGTGCACAATGCACAGTGCACTAGATTCAGATGGAAGAATAAAAAGCAAAACACAGCTACTAAGGAAGATGGTAACTAATATTCCCGATAAATCATATTATAAATCATACTAGGGCACTGTGATTTATAGTGCCTTAAAAAGTAATCATAAAAAGTATAATGTGGCTGAAGAAATAATATAGAGGGTAAGCTTGCAAGTAGCTGATATCTGTCAATTTGATACCTGACACTGCCTGTACTTCCCTGAGCCTTTCCAGGAGTGATAACTGAGCACAGTAAAGTAAAGTAAAGTAAAGTAAAGTAAAGAAAAGTAAAGTGAAGTAAAGGCCCTCCCGTTGATCTTTGATTTGCTCGAGCGGGCCCAGTAACATCTCCATTGGAGACTTTGTTGTTACTGTGTCTGGCATATCGAATACATCACGGGGAGCTTGCCAGGCTCTGCCGTGTGGGCGAGACACTCTCGGTATCTTGCCGGGCTCTCCGAGAGGGGCGGAGGAATCGCACTCGGCTCGGCCATGTTGGCTGCGTGCAAAGCAAACACGCTGTGCTATCGCTCCAGCCCTAAATGTTCATCCTGAGGTAGAGTTCCTGCTAAGAAGAAATTTGAAATTCAGAGCAATGATAGGAAGAGGAGCTGGAGCGATAGCACAGCGGGTAGGGCATTGGCCTTACACGCGGCTGACCCGGGTTCAATTCCCAGCGTCCTATATGGTCCCCCGAGCACTGCCAGGAGTAATTCCTGAGTGCAGAGCCAAGAGGAACCCCTGTGCATTGCCAGGTATGACCCAAAAAAGAAGAAGAAAAAAAAAGACAGGAAGAAAAGGAGACTTTGAATTAATAAGAGGATAAAGATTTTAGTGCAATCAATTTAGTTTCTGAGTGATTAGGAAATATTATAAACTGAGGTGGGAGTAGTTTCCCGTCCGTATTTCACCCATGCCAATATCAGGGAGCTGAATTAGCATCTCAGCCTCTGTATGTTGTTTCTGATCTGCCTCGCCAAGCGCATAGGTTAAGTCATGCTCATCTTTAACTGTGTGGGTTGTCTACTGTTCATCCTGTCTGGGGTTTACCTGGGCCTTTGACTTCTTTAAATCACACCATGAATTCGCTCCTTGTACAGCTCCTTCCCTTTCCCTTCACCCCACTGTCCTATTGAACTCACCTGGCAAAACTTCTCTTTGCCCGGAAGCTGCTGATGTAAATGTCATACACCTGACCTTTTCAAGACCACCAACTACAGCAGCACCTGGGACTGGTAGGTGCTCATCCTGGCCCCAGAGCCATGGAATCAAAATTTGCATTTTGCCAAGATCCTCACCTGGCTCCCAAGCACAGTGAAGCAGAGAAGCAACAACATTAAACACTATTCAGCAAAAAGAAACTTCGTCTCCAGTTACAAATGTCCTCTGAAGCCTCTTCGGCAAATTCCCTTAGGCAACGTGTTATTTCATTCTCCAGAGCTCTGATTTCACATTTGATAGTCTCTTTGGAAGTCCACCCATTACTTTCCTTCATTTGTCGGCTAATTTCTTTCTTTCTTTCTTTCTTTCTTTCTTTCTTTCTTTCTTTCTTTCTTTCTTCCTTCCTTCTTTCTTTCTCTCCTTCCTTCTTACTTTCTTTCTCTTTTCTCTATTTCTTTCTCTTTCTTTCTTTCTTTCTGTTTCCTTCTTTCTTTTCATCTTTTTTCTTTCTTTCCTTCCTTCTTTCTCTTTCTCTTTCTTTCTTTCCTTCTCCTTTCTTTCTCTTTTTTCTCTCTCTTTATCTTTCTCTCTTTCTTTTTTCCCCCCCTTTTTATAAATTCACTTATTGAATCACCGTGAGAGCAGTTACAAAGCTTTCGGGTTTAAGTCTCGTTCATACAATGATGAAACACCCGTCATTTCACTAGTGCCTATTTCCCACAACCGAAAACCCCAGTATACCCTCCATCCTACACCTTCCCCCTACTTGTGGGGCAGATGATTTCCACATTACTCTCTCTACTTTGATTACATTCAATAATTTGACATCAGACCCACCATTATTATTTGGGATTTTACCCCAACACTCAGATCTGCTGAAAAGGCGACCATAGACAATTTTTTTATATTGCTGATTATGAATAACATGATGTCACTTGGCCGCAGTAGTGGCTGCACGATTTTGGAATTCGAAAATTTTAACAATTAAATCTGGAGGGATTTCTGACAAAACCTGATGGGTCCCGGGATTTGTTTCTGAGTTTCTGGGATTATGGATGTTAAGCAGCTTGATCAGAGGCCGTTCATGGGTGGTAACCCAGATCTCTTTGGGGCGGGGAGGAAAGGACTGGTTCCAACCCCGTCCCATGAGGCCCTGCATGTCTCATCACTATGGGCCCAAACCTGATTGTCCAATGGCCTCTGAAGGATGGCAGCCACTGAGCCGTCAGGTGGGACAGGCCAAGGCACGAAACCTATTCCCACCTGGGGTGGTCCAGCACTGGTAACCTACTGTGATAACTGGACGCATTTCTGCCAAAAGCCGCTGGGATCTGAGATTTGTTTCTGAGTGCCTGGGATCATGGCCGTTAAGCAGTTTGATCAGGAAACAGAGAGGCCTTGCTTCCAATTATATAGCTGAGCCGGAGTTGGTTTGTGGGTGTGTCTCCCACATACCTAACTTTTGGCCATTTACTTTCTTTGTAAACTTGGCCCCAAGTTGTTGGGGTTTGGCCAAAGGCACAGCAGCAATGTAGAGGTATCTAGAAGTCTGAAGGCACCATCAGTCTGCTGATGTACTCGCCTCACAGGTACAGATTGACCTGCTGGCGGCACTATACCTTCCTTCCTTCCTTCCTTTCTTTCTTTCTTTCTTTCTTTCTTTCTTTCTTTCTTTCTTTCTTTCTCTTTTGTGCCAGGGATCAAACTCAGGACCTCTTACATGCGAGTCAAGTGCTCTACACTCAGGGCCCCTCCTTGTGTTTTAGAAAACATACATGGCTATTGCAGAAAGTCTCCCTTTGCAGCCTAAATTCCATCACATGTTTGATTACTTCTTTCCCATTCTCAGGAACAGAAGAGGTGGTTGGTATTTAAATATGTTTCTGTTACTGCCTCAACTAACACCTTTCCTTTCCTTCCTGCTCACAGAGTGACCTTTCTATCTCTGGTTCAGTCCTCAGCTCACTGCAATCTGGTTTTTCCCTTCACCTTCAAGGAACCCTGTTCTAAGGACCAATCTCACTCAGAAACATTTGTCAGTTTTTCATTCTTGAGGGTCCCCTCTATAGCTTACTTTTCAGGATAGCTCTTCCCCTGATTTTGTCTACCAATCTCTTGCTATTGCATCCTAGTCTAGTTCACAAATTCATTTTCCCTTTTCTGTCCCTTGGGCATTCACCAAGGATGCCTGCTAGTTTTTTTTCCCTTTTCTTAGTCTTTGCTGCCTGACCTTATTCACTCTCACACCGTAAGCAGATGATTCCCAATCTATAGCTCAGGCCTCTCTAATGAACTGGTCTTCTTCAATTGCTTGTATGTGACTTCACTTAGATAGGCAGAGACAACTCTGATTCAGCATGTCTCAAAGTGATTTTGAAACCAACCTAAAAGAAATTAAAAGCCAGACTCAGAATGAAAACTGGCGGACTCCTCTGGTTTGGGCTGTTGAGAATATAAAGAAGGTTTCTCTTATCTTGTCTTTCCCCTCAAAAGGCTAGTGAAGAAAGATGATATACAGGCTGAGCCCTTAATGAGAAAATTTTGTTTAAATGTGTGATATATCTGAGCTTGCATCAGAGAATCAGTCCACAACAGAATGTATTGACCATTCCACATCCATCAGCCACAACTTGGCCTTTCTAAATATAAAATTCAGAGTTCATTTTTGGTAGAAAGTGTTGCTTGTGGCTGTGCAGACAGGATGATTCTCTAAGATGAAATTTTGCTCTCTTCCAACCACTCAGTTCATTTCATTAAGTTTTTTTCTCAAAGCTTCCTCCTTCCTCCAAACTGATTGAACTCATCAAACAGTGATGGAATTGGACTTCTGTACTTCCACTCTCCCTTACTGAGCAGGTGAAAGAGTTGGAGCACATGGTTTGCATTGGGGCAGTCCAGGGTTCAATCACCAGCAAAGGTTCAATCGCCCTGAACACTGCTGGGAGTTATCTTTGAGCACTGCACTGGGGAGTAGCCCCTCAGCACAGGTGGATGAGAGGGACCCAAGTAGAACAAAAGTAAACCCTTTTCACTTGTTCATTACATTTCACTTGATGATCTACCACGAGTCACATCCAGTGCAACGAATACAATGATAAGCATGCTGTCTCCAAGTATCCAAAAAACTTTTCTGGTGAATGAAGGGACATAGAGACAATAAACAAAGAGATATGGAGGACCAGGAAGTGCATGAAAAAAATAGATGCAGGTAAGGGAGAGAGAAGATGCTGAAACCAAGAGAGTATGAGATGTGTTCTTTCCTCTGTGACAGTCAAGAAAGGCTGCAAGGATGAGCTGGCACTGAAATGGAAACCTAATGAAAATGAGACCATGAGACACGGGGGCAGCGAATTCAGCAAGGAGGGAGCAGCCAGTGCTGAAACTTGGAAGGAGAAGTGTGCCAATCTGTTCAGAAATGGGAGATTGGCAAGTGGAGGGAGGCTTAAAGTGGGTGTGGAGAAGCAGAAAATCCAGGCAGGCCAGACTTGCAAGAACTTTCATTAACCCACAGAGCATCAGGAGTCCTTTGGTTTTGAGCAGGAGGGAGCCATGTGCTGGCTGAACTCATACCCACCCACAGCACACTCTGCCGCCTGCACTCCAGCCTGCCTCTCTGCCATTTCAGTCTCACCGAAACACACACCTATGCTCTCCACTCTCCCGTTTCTTAAGGTTCAGAGATCCCAAATAGATAATTCAATTGAATACATACCATTGTTCTGGAGCAGAGAGATAGTACAGCGGGTAGGGAGCTTGCCTAACACATGACTGACCTTGCTTCCATCCCCAGTACCCCATATGGTCTCCCGATCCCCACTGGGGAGTGAACCCTGAGTGCAGAACCAGGAGTATGCCCTGAGCACCACAGGGTGTGGCCCATCTTCTTCCCCGACCCCAACCCACAGAAGAAAACTAAATATCACTGTTCTACAGAAGAGGTTCTGGGTGCCAACAGCACGTGTCTAAATGCCATAATCATGGTTTTAAAGTTCCTCTTACAAAAGCAATCAGCTGTTTATTTTAGTAATAACTTCTATTAATGAAAACTTATTCTCATCCAGAGATATCCAACGGAAAGAGTTTTTTTTTAAATATAGAAATTATCTGCAGATCAAAGTAGCACAAATCTCGATGATAGTTGCCTTGTTTGTATCTTTAAAATACATTTGAATTTCATGAAGATTTTTGAAAGCTAGAGCTCTGGAGGACTTGGATGTGAAGCACAAAAACTATCATTTACCATGGAAATGATAGGAAACAAAAAGTAGGGAAAACAGTGTGACTGGTCCAGATTCCATAGCTTTCAGTAGCCTAAGCCTGACTCCCCCTTTCCCACTTGAACACCTCTCTGCAGGAAGCCATACCTCAACAGGTGCACCTTTATTTGGGTGATAATCTTTGTTGATGAAGTAAAATCCAAATCACCACATTGTTGGTTTTTTTTTCTTTCTAGAGACAATGGCAAGACATGTTGATTGCAGAGGAGAGGGTGAGGCTGCTCCAAGGCCCTTGGCACAGTTTTCAGAGGAGTCTAAGCAATCATAGGAGTCAAGTCACAGCACGGAACCTGGCCCGCAATGGGAAATCAAACACATCAGTTCCCAAGCAAGGTTTAATCACAATTAATCCCATAGTTCTTTCCTGTCTGAAGCATCTGATTCTTCTATTTCATATGATGTTTATTTTATATCCATCCTAAAGGAAATCATCAGTAGTCTTCTCTGTCAAACCCACTCCCTCCTATTCAAAAGGTACACATTTGGGATAACGTCTTCAATCCAGATCACTCAGAGGTAAGAGGGGAGAAGGTGGGTGGTAGAAGTTCAGAAAGAGTGTTCATATACCAGGGAAACAGGTTATTCAAGAAAGGTTTAAAGTATCCCGGGCAGATTTAAAAACACACACGTAGCACACCCAGGCATTATTTACCTAAATAACTCTTCTTATCCCAGACCCATATCTGGCACCTTTAATGATGCTGGATAAATGGACAAGCATGTTCCATCACGAAACCCTGAACTTCTGTACACAGCGATTTAAATCGTGATGACATGAAACAATGCCAGCCCAACTTTGATGCACTAGGGCTCTAATTAGCTCTAGTGAGAGAATGAGGCAAAGGATTCGAGGTTCTTGGACTTGTGATTTATTGGCTTCCTTCAATCCCCAAGAATACTACAATCTTGATTATAGAAGGAGATGTGAATTTCAAAGAGAAGTAGATGAATTCAACTGAATACTTCCATGAAATGGGAGGTGATGGATCTAGAACTCAGGTCAGAGACTTCAGCTGCAGATTTGAGCTGCAGATAAAAGGTCTGCGACATGCCAGTACAGGCCTATGAGGTGCAATTATGAAGATGGGTGTACTGGTTCACAGAAAGAATGCACCAAATGGGGAAAGGCTGTAAGGCAGAATAATGATAGGGTTGACGGTGTGAATTTCTCCAGGAGCAACACAATCACAGGTAAAATGCAGTAGAGAATGGACTGTTGAAGTGTTAGGAGTTGCTAAAGTAAGTGAAGCTAAAGATGAAATGATTAATTAGATTTTAGCTGAGTGGGAAAGTTAGAAAAATTATAAACAGGTTCAGAGACTTAAAGAGAAGACAAAGGATCTGGTTATAGCTACAACCTTCTGTAACCTTGAACCTGTCACTTAACATTCCTTCAAATTTGCCCCACTCATGTGCAACAGAGTCAAAGTTCTGTCTCTGTCTTTGAGACAAATAAGAAATAATAAGATGGGCATGCTAAGAGGACTCCTTAAAATACATTGCTTTTGTCTCCAAAGAAGTCGCTCTCTCCAAGAGTAGAAACTAGCTTATTTGTAAAGAATGGCAACAGGGAAGAGGAGATAATATTGCAGAAAATGTAAACTTACCATTCCTCTTGCCAAAATAGATTACTTGCAAGTGTTTTCTATCTAGGTAGGCTTGCTTTTTCCTATCAACTCGCATGGTTCCTTTTATAACATGTCTTGTACAAAATCTAGGAATTGCAAGATACACATTTCTGGCAGCAGCTAGCACAGAGGCCCCTACTCCCATAAACTGCACATTCTTCTTCCAGCTGCATGCCAGACCAACAATAACCAAACTATACTACTCCCTCAGGACTAGCAGGAATGTGAAAATAGAACAGAACTGAAATCTATTAAGATTCATATCCACAGAAGTTTTTATGAGGCTAACAAAGGATGTTAGAAAAAACTACGACCAACTGTAGCAGAACCCCCGTCTTTAAATTACTTAGAGGTTGAATCAAAGTGCTTGGATTAATTACCGTTTCCTTTCTAAAAAGAGAGCACAATTCAACAAAGCTATTAGCTGCTTGGATAGTGGAAGAGAAGCCCAGTAATATATTGTGTTTTTCAGAAAGGGAATAAAACCCATTCATGATTTGAATCCGTGAAACCTCAAAACCCCAATTTAGTTCATCGTGGATTCTACTCCTTAAAATGCTGTGAACTCTGAAAAAACAAAAGGGAAGGAAAAAGTTATACTTTTTGCTCTTACTAATAAAAAGAACAATGAGTCTCACAATGGAGACGTTACTGGGCCCACTTGAGCAAATCGATGAACAACGGGAGGACAGTGCTACACTGCAGTGCTACTATAAAAAGATCTGTCCTGGATATTTGCACCCTTGTGCTAAAGCACTCACAAATTGGATTTTAAAAACAATTCTGTTTACCAAAAATATTATTTATTTGGGGGGAGAGGTGTTTTGAAAACTTTCTCTTAATTTTATTTTTAAGCAGCTGGAAAGTTTTTTTCTTCTTTTTGATTTTTAGGCCACACCTGGAAGTGCTCAGGGGCTACTCCCAGCTTAGTTTTTAGAGGTTGAAATCCTGACAAGTGCCAGAAATTGAACCTGAGGCTCCTGCTAGCAATCCATTCACCCAGTCCTTGGAGCTATCTCCCAGACCTGGAGAAGATTTTTCAGAAAGGGAAATGATTGGTCAGAGAGATAGTACAGGGATTAAGGTGCTTTCCTTGCACACAGTCAACCCCAGTTTGTTCTCTGGCATTGTCAGGAGTGACCCCTGAGCAAAAAGCCAGGAGTAGCCCCTGAACACCACCAGGTGTGGCCTCAAAACAAGACAGGAAATGGTTTACCATTACAATGTCACTGAATGGCAGAAAATAAGATTCATTAACTTCCAGCACTTACCAGGCTGGAGATGTAACTCATAGCACACCTGTTATGCATATGTGAAGACCAGGGTTCTATCTCCAGCACTATCAAGATCACAACCATCCTATTATTGGTCGATAGCCTTGAGCAGGCCCCAGTAACATTTCCTTCATCCTAGCCCTGAGAATTTTTAAAAAGTGTCATACTCAAGGCTCTTTCAGAGTTAGGAGAATGAGACCCATCATTGTTACTGGTATTTGGCATATTGGGTACGCCACGGGGAGTTTGCCAGACTCTGCCGTGTGGGTAGGTTACATTCGGTAGCCTGCCAGTTTGTCCAAAGTAGGAATGAGATAATAAGATGTCGCTTCTGGGAGCTGGGTTTTATAGTCTCTGAGTCTTGGTCGTTGATGGGATTACATGGCGCCAGGGGAGCCAGTTGGTGGGTGTGACCCCCTCCTACTGGAATTTGGAGGATCTGGGTGGAGGATGCTCAGCCCCGATCCAAGTAGGCTTGGAGATCTCAGCCCCGGGACCCGCGTGTCTTTGTTCCTCTGCCAGTACCTTCATGTGTGCGAAGAGTGGTCTCAGTATGGTGGTGGCTGGTTCTGGAGGTCTTCGGCTGCTGGAGCCCTGGTCAGGGCGGGAAGGAAAACTCAACCTGCTCCCCTCCAAGGGGCCCCGGTGAGGACAGCCAGGCGTGGGGGCAGGAGACTGCAGCACTGCAAAAAAAAAAAAAATTTTTTTTAAATGTTATTGAATCACCATGAGACAGTTACAAGCTTTCATGTTTGGGTTGCAATCACACAATGATCAAACACCCATACCTCCACCAGTGCACATTCCCCGGTATACTCCCCCTTTCCCACCCTCCACCTGCCTCCATGGCAAACATCATTCCCCATAATCTCTTTCTCTACTTCTGGGCATTATGCTTTGCAATACAGACCCTGAGAGGTTGTCATGTTTGGTCCTTTATCTACTTTCTGCACACATCTCCCATCCCGACTGATTCCTCCAGCCATCATTTTCTTAGTGATCCCTTCTCTATTCCAGCTGCCTTCTCCCCTTTGCTCAAGAGGCAGACTTCCAGCTATGGAGCAATCTATCTGTCCTATGTATCTACTATTCTTAGGTGTCAGCCTCATGTTATGTTGTTTTATACTCCACAAATGAGTGCAGCCTTCTATGTCTGTCCCTCTTTCTCTGACTCATTTCACTTTGCATGATACTCTCCATGTCTATACATTTATAAGCAAAATTCATGACTTCATCTCTCCTAACAGCTTCATTGTATTCCATTGTGGAGATGTACCAAAGTTTCTTTAACCAGTCATCTGTTCTAGGGCACTTGGCTATTATGAACAGTGCAATGAACATATAGGTACGGATGTCATTTCTACTGTGCTTTTTTGCATCCTTGGGATATATTCCCGGAAGTGGTATTGCAGGGTCATATGGAAGCTCAATTTCTAGTTTTTGAAGGACTGTTCATATTGTTTTCCAGAAAGGCTGGACTAGTGAGCATTCCCACCAACAGTTAAAGAGTGTCCCTTTTTCCCCACATCCATGCTAGCACTGGTTGCTTTTGTTCTTTTGAATGTGCGCCAGTCTCTGTGGTGTGAGATGGCATCTCATTGTTATTTTGATTTGCATCTCCCTGATGGCTAGCGATGTGGAGCATTTTTTCATGTGCCTTTTGGCTATTTGTATTTCTTTTTTGAGGAAACTTCTGTTCATTTCTTCTCCCCATTTTTTGATGGGGTTGGAGGTTTTTTTCTTGTACAGTTCTACTAGTGTCTTGTATGTCCTAGATATTAATCCCTTATCAGATGGGTATTAGGTAATGGACCAGAAAGATAGCACAAGGTTGAAGTGACCTTACCTGTCTTTCATTCATACAGCCAACCATGGTTCAGCTCCCAGAACCCTGGGTCTCTCCTGAGCACAGATCCCAGGAACAGTCCTTGAGTACCACCAAGTGTGGGCTCCCCACCCTCCAAAAAAGGAGGAAACTAAAATGGTTTTTAATCTCCTTAGTTTAACTGTTATTTAATTAATTAATTTATTTATTTATTGGTTTTGGGCTACACCTGGCAGTTTTGAAAGCTTACTACTGGCTCTATGTTCAGGAATCACTCCAGGAAGGACATGGGGGACCATATGTGGTGTCAGGACTTAAACTCAGGGTGCAAGGCAAGCATCCTACCTACTCTACTCTCTTGATGTCCTCACTGTTAATTATTCTTAAGAACTTATCCATAAAAAAAGAACTTAGCCATAAAAATAACCTTATATTTAGTATGTATACTTTTGTCTGTGTGTATGTGTGTGGTGAGCATATATATATGTATATATACTTTTTGTATAATTATTGCATATGTATGCTTCATAGCTATTTATAAATCAGTGTAATACACAGCATGTAAATTTTTATATTTAGTATAGTTACTGAATTTCATCGCATAATTAAAGATTTAATGCCAAAAATTTTTTGCAAAATAGTGGGGTATGACCATTATGTGAAGGTTTTCTAAAAATTGTGCTGGTTACGTCTGTGCCCAGTAACGTCTCCATTGGAGACTTTGTTGTTACTGTGTTTGGCATATCGAATACATCACGGGGAGCTTGCCAGGCTCTGCCGTGCGGGCGAGATACTCTCGGTAGCTTGCCGGGCTCTCCGAGTGGGGCGGAGGAATCGAACTCAGGTCGGCCATGTTGGCTGCGTGCAAGGCAAACACTCTACCGCTGTGCTATCGCTCCAGATGGGCTGAATGCTCATGGCAGATGCTCCGGAGATCCCGGCAAGCTAGCGAGAGTATCTCGCCCGCACGGCAGAGCCTGGCAAGCCCCCCCGTGACATCGATATGCCAAACACAGTAACAACAAAGTCTCCAATGGTGACGTTACTGGGCCTGCTCGAGCAAATCGATGATCAACGGGAGGGCCTTTATTACTATTTAAAAGCAGGGTGCAATGATGATGCAGTGGCAATGATTATTTGGCGAAATATGGTTGGAGTTTAACCAAAATCCAGTCTTAACATTTTGGAAAACATTCAGTGAACTACTTTATCAGGCATTTAAATTTGTTAAAAGTGTTTGAGGCATCTAATTGGTGGAGAAACAAAGACAAATTTAGACTGGAAATAGAACTGAAAAAAATTGATTGATTTATTTATGTTTTTGAATTGTGGGTCATAGCTCATGAGTATCAGGGGTTACTACTGGCTCTACACTCAGGAATTACTCCTGGCAGTGTTCAGGGGACCATATGGGGTGCCGGGAATTGAATCTGGCTTGTTGGAAAAGGAAATCAATTGGGCTTTGGTTTGGTGGCAAATAACTTTACTTTGTATGGTGGATCATCTAAATGGTTGTTGGATTAATTAAATTTGTCATAAGAATCTAATGTGCAATTTCTTCCCAAAAGTTACAATTATATGTATGCAGTTATTTGTTCAAAAGGGGCCAACTCCTATAAATATATATGTATATATATATACATATATATATATATCTCATACATATACAATACAGCTAGTTTTAATTAATTCTAGTCAGGCCTAAAATCTATTGCAGAAACCTGTGACTTAGTTGTAGCTTTATAATCTTATTTTCTTCTACAGTAACTATTATCTATATTGCATCACTATTCAGTCAACAGGTTCAAACTTAGGCAGTGCTGGCAGCTGGTCAGGAGACTGACGGTACACCTGTCTTACAAAAAAACTGAGCTAATCGCAATCTGCAGTAACCTTAAAACATCTCACAGAGACTAGTATATTCACTCAATGTTGTTCTCAATTCTAGAAATCACAGCTTCCATGTATATGTTTTTGTAAACAGGCTGCAGCTTCAGAACCACTAGATGTATGATATATATTTATCCACCAAACTCTATTTTAATTTTCCTTCTTCAAAATTATTGTCATCCTGCAAAATCAGATACCACAGTATGGCAGTCCTTTCCAATACTCACAATTCTCATGGCATTTGACCAATCTCTTTTTTCATTTTCTTTTTGGGTCTCACCCAGTGATGCACAGGGGTTATTCCTGGCTCATACACTCAGGAATTACTCCTGGTGGTGCTCAGGGGACCATATGGGATGCTGGGAATAGAACCTGGGTCGGCTGCATGCAAGGCAAATGCCCTACCTGCTGTGCTATCACTCCAGCCCCGACTAATATTTGTATTCACTTAATCACTTAACTTCCCGTTAGTCGTCGATTTGCTCGAGCGGGCGCCAGTAACGTCTCCATTTGTCCCTGTCGCGTGCTAGTGTAGCCCAATGGCATCTCTTCGCTCCGGGAACATGGAGGGCCTCAAACCCATCGTTCATGATCTTGACAAAGAAGTCTGACCATCTGGTAGGTGGGCGGCCACGCGGTCTCTTGACATCCCGTGGAATCCAATCAGTAACAGCTCTAGTCCAACGGTCGTCTTTAAATCTCATTACGTGACCAGCCCATCTGATTTTCGACACCTTGGCAAATGAGACAGCGTCCTTGATCCTTGATCGTCGACGGATGTCAGAACTCCGGATTCCTTCTCTCATTTGAGTGAAACGTGATATTCCAAGCATAGCTCTTTCTATTCTAATATTTGTATTAAGTGAGAATAAGTGTTTTGATGGTGTTTCTACATTTGGTAGTGTTAGGGGCCTACTTCTGTCTCCGTGTTCATTCCCAGAGTGCTCAGGGGATCATACAGTGCTGGGGACAGAACCTGATACTCCCACATGCAAAGCAGGTACCCCACCCTTTGCCTTTGAGCCATCTCTTCCACCCTAGTGTTTTGTTTTCTAAGCATCTAGAAATTAGGACTTTGAAAGGATGTGTCGAATGACCTGTATATTTATTCTAGTTAATAACATTGAAATTTTGGAACATGTTATGAGTATATTTATTTATTTAGATATTTATTTAATTTGGGGCCTCACTTGGGCCTCGATCAAGGTTTTTACTTCTGGTTCTGTGCTCAGGAATCACTCCTAGCATTACTGAGAGGATCATTGGCAATGCTGGGGATCAAATAGGGTTGACATTGTATAAGGCAAGGGCTTTCACTCCTATGCTATCTCTCTGGTCCCAGAGTAATATTTTTGTTTAGCTTTTTGGGTCACACCTGGCGATTTTCAGGGTTTACTCTTGGCTTTGCTCTCAGGAACTACTCCTGGCAATGCTCAGGGGGCCATATGGGATGCTGGGGATCAAATCGGGTTGGCTTCATGCAAGGAAACGTCCTACCCACTATATGATTTTTCCGGCCCCTCCCCAAGTATTTTTATTTATTTAAAATACAGAGTTCCTCAAAGTTTCTTTTCTTTTCTTTTTAGTTTGCTTTTGTTTTGTATCACATCTAATTGTGTCAGCACCTCTAGCTCTGTTCTCAGGGATCACTCCTGGAGAGTTTTAAGACCATATGGAGTGCTGAAGATCAGTGCTGGAGACGGAATTGAGGTTGGCCATATCCAAGGCAAGCAGTCTAACCCCTGTACTATTGTTCCAGTCTTAAGTTATCTTTCCTGATCACTTCTGGTTTGTTTTCTGGTCATTTCTGATCATTTAAAAAAACTGGCTGAAAAAGCAAATCAGAAAACTAACCTATCTGTATAAACTTCAAAATATGTATCTTTATATAAAAGACACATACACAAATCTAATCAGTGAATATCTCTGAGGAGGAGTATAGGTAGTTTTTAAAATTTTGCTTATCTGTATTTTAATGTTTTTCTGTAATAAATGTATATTATTATTATTGGCAAATTCTGAAAATATTTTGAGATGAAAAAGGCCAAAAAACTTCCCTATTGTAATTACTTTCATATTGAAGTATTGTTATTGACCCTCAAATTTACAAAAAGATGTTCAAAGGAGAGCACATTTATGAATGAAGGTAAAGGTAAAGGTAAAGGCCCTCCCGTTGATCATCGATTTGCTCGAGTGGGCCCAGTAACGTCTCCATTGGAGACTTTGTTGTTACTGTGTCTGGCATATCCAATACTCTCGGTAGCTTGCCGGGCTCTCCGAGAGGGGCGGAGGAATCGAACTCGGGTTGGCCATGTTGGCCGCTTGTAAGGCGAACGCCCTACCCGCTGTGCTATCGCTCCAGCCCAATGAAGGTAAAGGCAGCTAAACAACAGAGACCAAGACAAATCCTCTGGATGAGGGCCCTCCAAGGAGAGGAATTTATCCTGATATCCTGAGTTCTCAGTCCATGAATGTTACTTTATCCAAGTGTCAATAAAGTTTTCTGTGACATCTAATTCTCACGACATCCTTGAAAGATTAGAATTAGCCCCATGCCTCACACAGTAGCACAAACTCAGAAGGAACTCACTTAAAACTATACAATTGTCTCATAAAGTGACCCAGCTAGAGGTGACAAAAGTGAGACCAAGACAAAAGAACATATTTTAGTCATGGCAGGAAAGATGAGCACAGAGTTTCACTGTCATGTTCTCCTAATTGGTGCTGATTCACTACCAATTGGCCCTTCAAAGTGGGACTACCAATAACATCATTTCACATCAGGAGAGAGAAAAGAACTTTGTGAGGTAAGTTGGGGTAGGGGGATCAGTGAGGAGGAAAGGTGCTTTGGGTCCTATACTGAGGGCACTTGTGGATAATCAGCGTGATAGTAACAGGGATGCTTGCTTGGCTTAAGGAATTGTGCAAAATTCATGGCCTGCGTTATTTAATGCCTCCAGTGAGAGATGATAATGGAAGGCATATCCTCACTGAAGACATCTGTAAACGACAATAAGGGGTCATTCTTTTTTTTTTCCTAATTTTTATTAGTGAGACACCATGAGGTACAGTTGTAGACTTACAAATTTTTGTGCTTGGGTTTCAATTATACAATGATCAAATACCCATCCCTCCACCAGTGCCCATTTCCCACCACCACGGATCCCAGTATCCTTCCCACCCCCCATCCCACCCTGCCTCTGTGGCAGGGCATTCCCTTTTGTTCTCTCTCTCTCTTATTGGGTGTTGTGGTTTGCAAAAGAGGCAATGGGTGACAATTATGTTTGGTCTATAATCTACTTTCAGCATGCTTCTCCCATCCTGGGAGGATACTCCCAACACCCTTTATTTGGTGCTCCCTTCTCTATCTGAGCTCGATAAGGGGTCATTCTTAAGGGGGGCATGAACATGTATTTCTTCAGTAGGGATAGCGGATATAACAACAAAAACAGGTCAGAATTCCTGGCATTAAGGGGCTTGCAACTTGTGTCTTCAGAAGAGTGGAGAGGTAAAATATAGGCAGTAGAGGATTCTTTTGAACCTCTGGAAGCAAAAAAATGGGCTCAGTTCATAGAAAACAGCATTTTTCTTTCTCTCTCTGTTCCTCTCCCAATTGGGGGTAAATTTGGTCTGCCCTGAGTCAAGAAGACAGAAAAAAATGTATATATGTATATGTATACTGAATTGGGCTGGAGCAATAGCACAGTGGGTAGGGCGTTTACCTTGCATGCGGCTGACCCGGCCGACCCGGGTTTGATTCCTCTGCCCCTCTCAGAGAGCCTGGCAAGCAACCAAGAGTATCTCGATTGCACTGTAAAGCCTGGCAAGCTACTTGTGACGTATTCTATATGCCAAACATAGTATCAACAAGTCTCACAATGGAGACGTTACTGGGCCCGCTCGAGCAAATCGATGAACAACGGGAGGACAGTGCTATACTAAATCAAAAGGTTGTTAGCACGTAATAGTTAAAAAACTAAACCAGCTCATGTTGGTAAAGGTTCAGTATAATAGAGGCCTCTGAGTATTAGGTGTTGGCATGAGATTACTGATTTGTGTGATTCTGTCCTCACTTGAGATACCACCTAAAAAAAATCATTGTTTATGATGAACTGCCCTTTCCAAAGCAAGGGATTGTACATATACAGCTTATAATTTATTTTCTTCCTGTTTCTATTTATGTATTCCATTGTATATGTTCAAAAGTATTATTTCATAAATAGCATCATTTAATCCATAGGCAACTCCTGCAGTGAATGAAAGCCAAAATTACTTTGAACAGAAAACAAGGCATTAAACACAATACAGCACTCAAGCCAAGAAAATAACTTGGACTCACATGAAAAGTTTCCCCCTCAAAATAAAATGATTTACATTGTGGAGAGTGGAGTCTAAACTCAAACGTAGAGTATTTCCAGCTACCCACTGAAATGTGTTTTGGGAGTCCTGATTATTTAATAGGCATGACTATTTGTTAACAAGGCATTCGTGTAGCTCCCGGGTGCGTGAAAGTATTCTAAAGAAGTGGAATGAGAGCAGGATGGAAACTCCCTGCCCTCAGCTGGTGACTGAAGCAGAACAGGAACTTGTGACATCTGAGTGGATACACTCATACATCTGGATAAAGAAAGAATGGTACTTAGGCTTACATTCTTTCATGCACGTCCTGAATTTTTATGCTGATATATTATTAAAATGTTGTATTTTTCCTTAGTGGCAAAGAGGTGATTTGATTGCACAGCTATTCAAGTGCTAACACTCCCTTATCTGAGAGGAACTGAACCCATTTGAAATTACAGACTTCTTCATCCATAAATTTTTGAAATTCAATTGCTTCCTTACTCATTTTTACAAACTTTGGCCGTCATTCTCCCTAAGTATTGGATCTGTTTCAAATTTAAGTTTACAAGAAGTGCTTTGATGGCTTTATATTTATTAAGTGAAGATCAAAGACCTCCATTGCTATTTTTTTTCAGTCTTTTACATCTGCAAGGGATGACATAACATTTCAGATCACAGTCTATGCTTCTACCAAAGAATTCGGCATGTGAATGCTTTCATTTTCAAACAATTCTTTCGATGCTTAAATGTTCTCCAAATTATAAGCATGCTGCCATCACACATGGGATTTCAGTGTCATATTTCAAGAACACAAGGAATTTAACACACCATTCTTTATTTTCATCAGATATTGCCTTTTCTCTCTTTTTTCCCCCCAAAAGTGCTGTGCCTTTTGAGTGCAGCTTCAGGACTTAGAAAGCATTCAAGTTGTCATTTTTCTAAACAGATCTCATAGAGAATATGGCTTTTTTTGGGTGATATTTAAGGATCATGTAGAAAATTTAAAATATGAATCACATGTGGAGGGAATATAAACACCAAATATACACCAAAGATTATTGTTCAGAATATGTAGACTAAGTACCAGTAAGAAAAGAACAAAACCCCAATAGGAAGGGGAGGAAATATCTGAACAATCACAGAACAGGGAAACCAAATGATCAATGAATGTGAAAGGATAATCAAACTCACCAGTAATCAGGAAAAGTATAAAATGAAGCAATAATATACCACTTATCACAAATTACAATTTAGTAAGACTGTAAGCCAGGATATTGAGAAGGAATTTGAGTAAGCTGCACTTTAAATTGGCACCAAACCTCTTGCATAGTTGGCAATAGATTTGAAAACAACTAGTCTGTGGTCTGTGAGTCAGCACTGCTATTTCTAGGAATATCTTTTAGAAAAAATGCGCTTACTTATACAGGGCTATAGATAGCTGTGTTTTTTAATGGTAATAACTGCTTCTAAAGAGCATTCAGATTAATCAAACAATTCATCAGATTGGTAAAGGAGAAAAAATAAACTGTGGTACTGTTAATGGTGAAATCTATGCAACAGTTAGTATCTATATGTATCAAGCTGGGCACAGAAAATGACTGAAAAAGGCATCCCGTGGGACATTATTATTATTCATAGCCCTATCCTGTAGTATTTTTAACTATTAAACCAATATCATATGCTATTAAAATTTATAAATACATAAATCATGAAATAAAAGTAAAGTAAAAAGTAAAGGCCCTCCCGTTGATCATCGATTTGCTGGAGCAGGCCCAGTAACGTCTCCATTGGAGACTTTGTTGTTACTGTGTCTGGCATATCGAATACGTCACGGGGGGCTTGCCAGGCTCTGCCGTGCAGGCGAGATACTCTCGGTAGCTTGCCGGGCTCTCCAAGAGGGGCGGAGGAATCGAACTCGGGTCGGCCATGTTGGCTGCGTGCAAGGCAAACGCCCTACCACTATGCTATAAACTTCAAAATTTTTATTATAGTTGCCTCTCTGCAGGAAGGATGAATAAGTGTCCATACGAGACTTCAACTTCTTAAGTGCTATTTTGATTTCCACAAAAGATGAAAAAAAGTGAAATAAAATGTTAATATTTCACTTTTGAACAGGGAAGTTTACTGAGTTTTGACTTGTCATTCTTTGCACTTGTTGATTTTTTTTAAAAATCCAAATATTAACTAGTAAGATCAGGCTATTTCTGAAGAGAAAAAAGATACCAAAGACAATCCTTTACAACTGTGAGTGCAATGATGGGTGTAGGTACTCTGAAGAGCTTGTTTAACAACTGCAGACTTAATATTTACATTTTGAATATTATACAGACCCAGGGACAACCCCCAAGAACTTAGTATGTTTGCCTCAAAGAAAAAATGGTGGTTTTTCCTTTGGTTTTTGGGTTACACCCAGTGGTGCTCAGGGATCAATCACTGATGGAGTTCAGGGGACCATATGAGGTACTGGGGATTGAATTTAGATTTGCAGCATGCAAGGCCTTGCTCATTGTACTGTCTGGCCCAGCCCTCACGAAAAATTAAAAGAACCTGGGGAAAGGAACAAATGACAGAATTAGATATAAAAACTTGGCTAGTCTCCTACATTTTATAACAGAAATCATTCATATAATGTAAAATTACTTGAAGATTCTAAGACAATGACCTCCCAAGCTATTCAATGGTGTCAAATAATCTTGTTTTAAGCAAGTTGTAATTTTGAAACAATTACTTTAAACTTGGCTAAAACATGTGCAAATGAAACAGTGCATTCCTTATTGTAGTGACAAAAATCAAACATGTACAGGCAGATTACTTTTTATTTTGGGGCCACATTTGGTGATGCTCGGGGCTTACTCCTGGCCTGGTTTGGGGGCGACATGAAGTGCCGTGGACTGCACCTGGGTTGGCCGCATGCAAGGCAGATGCTCTGCCGTTGCACCATTTGTCCAGTCCCCTAGGCAGGTAACTTGTATGAGCAAAATGACAAATGACTGGGTAAAAATGGACTAATAACTAAAACATGCAATCCATTTTAACAGTCTATCTTTGATTTTTATTATCTCAGACGACACAGAAACAGGAATATTTTTCTTAGCATGGTCAACAAGTATCACAATAAATGTTAACAATAGGGCTTTAGCACTGAAGCTGATGCAAGGGGTTTATGGTCCCCATAAAACCCCTAAAGGGAATACAAGTCTTATCTCACAGGAAGCACAGCTCTAAGTCAGGCTCAGCTAACTGCTCCCGTTATGAATGCGGGGTTGCCACACTGAAACCCCACAAAAGTTTTACTGTAGCTGGGAAAATCATTGGTTTTAGTATCAATTTTTACTGTCTCAACTTGGAACATTCTTGTTTGATGTATCTGTATTTTTGAAACACCTACTAAAATAGCAATCCATAAATGACTATAATTCTATAACCCTGTAACTGAAGGAAATCGATATTAATGCCTACATCATCAATCCATTGTTTGGACAGGTAGTTTAACTTCTCTGATTTTGAGTTTCTTAAGCAAAAAATGAGTTTGGGTTAAATTATCTCAAAAAAAAGAAAAAGCCCATGATCTCTCAATCGAGGTACTTCTTTTGGTCATTGTAAAGTGACCAAACCCTCAGGTTTAACATTTTGTTTATCGTGAAAATGTAATTTCCAGCAAAGGACTAATTGAAATAAAACAAAAATCTGCAATAGAAATTAAGACGTTAAAACACCATGATACGATCTCACCTAAAATTTCATGGCATAATTCTTGGTCTTTTGGAGGGTTTTTTTTTTTGGCCACACCTGGTGGTATTCAGGGGACTGTATGTGGTTCCAGGGATAAAATGGGTCAGCTGCAAGCTATGCAAGCACCTTATTGGCTGTACTAGCATTCAGGCCTATAAATCCTTTCTGAACAATGAACATTGGCAATGGGGAGTTAAAGAATCATTTCAAGCACTTGGTGTGGTTATTCCCTCAATGGTTTAGCATTATTTAAAAAATTTTTTTAATTGAATCACCATGAGGTATTTATGATTGAGTTTCAGGTGCACAATGTTCTAACACCAATTCCTTCATCAGCGTTCACTGTCCTCCACTAATATCCCATTTGCGGTCTGTCTTCCAGGCAGCCACTTTCCCCTCCACCATGACCCTAGTGTTCCCTTCTCTAAGTATTCCCTTCCCCCGCCCACTCCGCACCACCCTACCCCAGTAGTAGCAAGCTTTCTACTGATCAGATCTGTTGCTCTTTATTCCTATTAACGTTTATTCTTTAGCCAAAATAGATCATATGTCATTAAATGAGAGAGTTCTAAAGGACTGCTATGTTCATAGCAGCCTAATATTAATGGTGCCAGTTCACTGCAGGGTTTGTACTATTGGTCCCTCTTTGCCTAAATTACTTTATCTTACCAGTGTGTGGTTACTGAAGTATACACATTACAGATACTTATTTTGCCCCACATCTTCTGTATTATTTCCGATCCTTTCTGTCTCCTGCCCCCGTGCCTGGTTGTCCTCGCCGGGGGCCCCTTGGAGGGGAGCGGGTTGAGTTTCCCTCCCCGCCCCAACCAGGGCTCCAGCAGCTGAAGACCTCCAGAACCAGCCACCACCACGCTGAGACCACTCTCCACACGCATGAAGGTACCGGCAGAGGGACAAAGGCATGCGGGTCCCGGGGCTGAGATCTCCAAGCCTGCTCGGATCGGGGCTGAGCATCCTCCACCCAGATCCTCTAAATTCCAGTAGGCAGGGGTCACACCCACCAACTGGCCCCCTGACGCCGTGTAATCCCATCTTTTCTGTAGAATAAAAAAAAAAAAATCTAGTAACATGTTTCATGAATCCCTGGGGTTAAAACTCTAATGAAATGTATTTAAGAAAAAAAGGGCAACTACTTTTTCTCTTCAATAGTTTAATTCTATAAAAACACAGGACATTTGTATTCTATAATGATCATTTTGTTTTTGTTGAAAGCTATACCAGAAATTAGAACATCTTTTTCACAGATCAAGTACATTCAAGTGAGCTCTCACATTTTCATTACCATCTTTATAAAACTGAAGTTCTTCAGATTTTCTCATGCAGGTTAAGAGGGTTATATCACTTAATCATCAAAATACCCACTATGCCAAAACCAGACACTTTGAAACAGTCAAGTATCTTCAATTTAATGTATCTGGCCAATATCCAATGCTATGAATAACTTAAGAACCTGTAATTCTACAAATCTTTCAAGACATATTAATAACATCAGATGCACAAACTACTTTATTTGAAATGTAGCATTTTGGCAAGAAAGTGATCCTTAACAGTTTGACTATGATTCAAAACCAAGTATAAAATACCTTTATTTTCTGTTTCTTAGTACACATTTTTATAATTTTAAAAGTGCTCTCCTGATTTCCTAGGGTAAGAATTTCTAAGACTTTTCTTGGATGAAGAGTTAAGAATTCACTTTGTAGAACATCACCAAGACATTTAAAGGAACGGCATCTTTTTCACCACTGTCTCCTTCACAACACTATGAAAAAAAAAACCAAAAAACCCACAATGCTTCTGCACACAAATCCTCAGTAAATGTTCACTAAATTTAACTGGAGAGGATAAATGGAACACACAAAACAAAAAATATAAACACTGTGCAATAGTTACATAATTTCAAAGACAAGAATAAGTATTTTATTCAATGAGGTAGATAAAAATATTCAAAAGTAAACTTAAAAAGTAAAGCATTTTTCAGAAATGTCCTCATATTAGGGATTCAAAATGTACCTCTGAATTTATGTGGTCAATATTAAATGTTTTCATAATTCTCAGATAAGCAGTCTCCATTGTTTTTCAATTTTGGGGGACAGGGGCACACCAGATGGTGCTCAGGGCTTACTTCTCGGTCTTCCTTCACAGGTCATCCCTAGCAGTGCTCGGAGAACCAGAGAACCATAAATAGTGCCGGGGACTGAGCCCGGGTTGGTGGCATGCAAGGTAAGAGCCCTACCTGTTCTATTATTATGCCGGCCCCTCTAACCAGTTTTTAATGTATATTATCCTTAGTAAAGATTCTTTTTTAGTCAAATAACCACTAAAAAAATAAGGCAAAATAATTAATTTTATTTCTTAAATGCTTATTTACAAAGATAAAAATTTCCGTGCATTATATAACTTAAAAGGGACTTTCCCATTTATTAACAATTAAAGGCTTAGAAAATTTACTCATGAAGAAATTAATGGCTTATCAAAAAGAAGTCAACTATTATTAGCTCAAAACTTTCTTGTAATCACGAATAGTCAAGAATTCCTTCATTTACTTCCAAAACTATACTTGTCAGGTTTTCAGATTTAAAATCTCATTTTGGTGCAGGAAGATTTTACTCGATAGTCACATAAGGAACGGGGCTTTTAATTCACGGTTTCATTATGGTCCATCATACAAAGATATAGTTTCATGAGCGTTACATGATGAGGAGCTAGCAAAAGAAATACGCGGCAGAGGGTAATTGCCAATTAAGCATGCACCGAACCAACAAACTATTTTAGAATGCAGTAAGGCTTTGATTATTGCCAGCTTTTTGATAACGTTCCGGTCCTTAAAGGTCACTGAATTTTATAATGATCTCCAAACATTTCTCTTCCTGGTCATTTAAGCTTTGTCTAAACAGCTGGGTATGCTGCCATGCAACACCACCATCTCCTTGGCTTAATTCTGCTTCCAGAATAACTTCAGTGGCACCAGAAAAGTCCTGATACGTGTGAAGAGTTTTATCTGTTGGGAGGGAAAAAAAAACTTTGTTTTTGATAACTGAAGGAATGGAAAGAGTTTGAAATTCTTTTTATACACCTGATTTGTAAGGAAAGATCCTTAAACTGTACTAATTATTCATTATGGAGGAAATGCTTCCTTTCGGACGAAAGAATATTTCCTTTCTCTTAGGATTTCACAATAAAAAAAACATAAGCTCTTCTATAACAATAAAACTACACAGGTTTAAATTAAACTTTAATTCCGATAACTTTTTAAGTTTTCTTTCTTTTTTACTTTTTTATGGAATAACTGTGAGACAGGCCATTGCAAAGATGTGCACAATTGGATTTCAGTCATACAGTATTCCAACACCCATCCCTCTACCAGTGTACATTTCCCAGTACCAGTGTCCTCAGTTCCCTCCAATCACCTCCCACCTCCTGCCTGCCTCTATGGCAGGCGCTTTTCTTCTCTCTCTCTGCCCCCTCATTTTTGGCATCGTGGTTTGCAATATCGATACTGAAGGGTTATCGAGAACAACTCTTTACCTACTTTTAACTTTTAGATCTTATAAAAGGGCTTTTCTTTTTTATTGCAAACATACAAATACGTTTTGAGAGTGAATAAATTCAATACTTCCCCAGTTATCAAGCACACACTTTACAATAATAATTGTCCAGTAATACGCTTACCTCCTGTAAGTTCTACTTGTGCTGAATTAGATCGCATTTTCCATTGTATTTTTCCAGTCTGAAAGGTTTGGCTACTTGTTTTAATGGAAATGCTATCTACTTTCAAGCCAAATGCTCCACACTCAAACTTCCATGAAATATACGCATAAGAAGATCCTTCCTTTCGGGCTAAATACACCTACAAATTAAGAGAGGTAAAAAGACTCATCAGAAATAGTAGTGCAGAAAACACATATAGTTATAGTTGAAGTGTAGCATTAAAACCAAAACTTTTACCATGTAAGTTTTTTTTTTTTTAAGGTTCTGGGCTACATGTGGCATTTCTCAAGGGATCATATGAGGTGCCAGAGATTGATCTAGCATTGGCTGCAAGCAAGTACATTAATCCCCGTAAAATCTCTCTGGCCCAGTCATCAGAAGATTATTACTGACAACATTTTAAAATTTTGTTAGGGGTTTTTCTTTTTCTTTTTGCTTTTTGGGTCACACCCGGTGATGCACAGGGGTTACTGCTGGCTCATGCACTCAGGAATTACTCCTGGCGGTGCTCAGGGGACCATATGGGATGCTGGGAATCAAACCTGGGTTGGCTCCGTGCAAGGCAAATGCCCTACTTGCTGTAATATCACTCCAGTTCCAGCAGTTTTTCTTATAGTTTATGTTTGTTTTAGAGCAAGGCTACTTACACTTACTTATTCTATTAGCAACCCCTTTTTGCCCAGGAAATTCTTTTTTTTTTTCCCTTTATTATATTTTATTTTTTTTTAAAGTTGTAGATTTACAATTTTTTGTGCTTTGGTTTCAATTATACAATGATCAGATACCCATCCCTCCACCAGTGCCCATTTTCCACCACCATGGATAATATCCCTCCCACCCCCATCCCCCCATCCCCCCTGTCTCTGTGGCAGGGCAATCCCCTGTGTTCTCTCTCTCCTTTTGGGTGTTGTGGTCTGCAAAAGAGGCATTGAGTGGCAAACATGTTCAGTCCATAGTCTACTTTCGACATGCATCTACCCTCCTGGGAGGATCCTCCAAACATCCTTTATTTGGTGCTCCATTCTCTCTCTGAACTGCCCTTTCCTCTAGGATACCCGGCTGGCCTCTAAGTTATGGAGTAATCCTTGCCCAGGAAATTCTGACGTCCATCCGAGGTATACAGACATCAAAACCAGGAAAACAAATCTAACATCTGCTGATAATAAATTAATTTAAAACAGTCTTCACATTTAGTTATATAATCCCATGTGGGGTCATGACCCCACTTATGAAGCTAGGTCTTAGTGAAAAATATTATTTGAATGCTATGCCCCAGTAGCCCAAATGGCACGTACTATCCAATATTTGATTCATCATACTCTGAATATATCCCACTTTACAATGAACTTTACAGGGAATCCTTTTAAATGTAATTTATTCCCCAATTTATTTAAGTTTGGATTTTCAGATAAGTTTTCTTTCATAGGACAAAAAGCCCATGTCATAACTAAATAAAAAACATTTATATATGCATTTAGGTTTATAAGCCACACACTGCTGTGCTCAGAAACTCCTGGCTTTGCATCCAGGGATCACTCCTGGTGGTACTTAGGGGTCCATTATGTGGTGCCAAGAACCAAACTGGGACTTGCTGCATGTAAGGCAAGGTCCTCGGCTCCTGTATTCTCTCTGAGTCTGACCACTTTTAAGGTCTACTAAAGGCATCCAAGTTCACACTGGCTGCTTGTCTCCTCTCAGTTTCAATTACATGCTTTCGAAATGTTGACATGAAGTACTGCCTGGCAACCTCAGTCAGATGAGCCTGAGACTCTTAAAATGATGACATGAAAACCAACATACACACGTTGGTCTTTCAAGATCATTCTATTCACCCGCCTCACCCAAGAATCTGAATTTTGAATCAAATTCTCAAGATAATCCATACATTTCTTTGAAATAAGTTCTTCACTCACCTGACATTTTGCATTCCACAACAGTCAAATTAATGCTATTTCTTTTTTTTATTGGGGGTGGGGTGGGAGGTTCCTAAGCAGATATCAGGGGGCCTGGTGCCGCAAAGGACCAGTGGTACCAGGGTCCACCAGGGGCACAATAGCAATGATTTCCTTGTCATCTGCTCGGGGCCTAGTATAGTGTCTCTCTCTTGTATTAAACCCAACATCTTTTGTTTTTGCTTTAAAAATCCTCTAGAAAAATAAATCATTGTTGGCATTTTATTTATATCTGGCAACCGATATTTTTTTTCCCAGGAAAAGAAATGGAGTAAGAGTTTTAGAATAGGCTCCAGAGAAAGAGTACAGCTGGTAGGGCGCTTTGCCTTGCACATAGCCAACATGGGTTCAATTCCTGGCATCCCATATGGTCCCCTGAGCCCACCAGGAGTGATCCCTGAACACAGAGCGGGAAGTAATCTCTGAGTACTACTAGGTGTGGCCCCAAAACAAAAACCAAATAAAAATACCACCACAAGTTTTTAGAATGAGCTACAGATTATAGAATTAAGCAATCCTTCACGGAAAATAATTTGAATTCCCCAAACTAGGTATGTATAAAGATTGCTCCCAGTGACAAGTTGAGGTGTAGGGCACTGTGAGATCTGTGACTATTCACCTTACACTCAGGGCAACAATGATATCATTTGATAAATATGTGGTTCCTTTTGTAATTGTTTGGAACAAAAACCTGGGCTCAGATTTGCATCAATACTCCCTGGGAGTCATTAGCATCACCTACGCTAAATGACTAGGCACCAAGGGGTTCTCTAAAACTTACTCTGTTAAAGGAAAAGCTGGTAAAGGGAATGAATTGGAAAAGACAAGTCAATCAGAATACTACTGGAGGGTGGCTGGAAGGAACTAAAGGAATAGAGGGAAATTCTAATCTGTTTTAATATGTACTTCTGGGTCTTTGGGAGGGGGGCACAGCTAGTGATGCTTGGGGTTACTTCTGGCTCTGCATAAGGAATTATTCCTGGGGGTGCTTGGGGCACAACATAGGATGCTGAGGATGGAACCTGGGCCAGTTGTGTGCAAGGTATTAATGCTTACCTGCTATACTATTGCTCTGGCCCCAATAATTCCTTATTGTATATGTTTTCAGAGCTCAGCAGTTTCAAATGTTCACCCAAATGTGTGGGTATAAAATATGGTAGGCGGCTGGAGAGATTACAAAGATTGAACTTTTTTTTTAAAGTATGTGGCTGCCAGTGTGACTCTGGCTCCTAGGACCCTAAGCAACTCCTGAGCACTGCTGGGTAAGTCCAACAAAAGGAAACCAAACAAAAAGCCTCCCATACCCAGCAACAGGGAAAAAAAAAAGACAGACTAAAGTAATTTTAACTTCAAATGTGCTGATTATCCCAAGAACAGCCTTCATGATTACATATGGGTCTTGGGCACATAAGAACTAAAGATTATTTTTTTAGTTCTAAAAGCATCAACTTTTAAGACACTAAAAAGTTAAAAATAAAATGGAATTCACTGAATTATCAATCTTAAATATTCAGATTTCAAGGAACCACAATTTTATGCTAAACCAAACCATAATGTTGATATAAACAGACCCTACTAAATAAAAAATTTATGTCCTCTCTCTCAATTTAACGCCATAAAATTTTATTTTGGGGGCTTCCCCAGTAATGTCCAAGGAGCTGGGGCCCATACCTGGCAATGTCTAGTCCAGCAGTATAAAAGACTGGCTGCCTGGTGTTTGGATGTGGCAATTTGGTGCTGCTCATGCCTGGCAGGGGCCCACCAGCGTCACACCAGCACAGTTGTATGAGTAGGGCCTGTGCTCAGGCGTGCTCTCCAATCCTTAAAGCTCCTTCCTTGGTCCTCTGCAGAAAAGTAACCTACAGATTTTATTTCTTCTTATTTGCAGGTGGGGGGGAAGGGGTTGTTTCACACCTAGTGGTGCTCAGGATTTAATCCTGGCTGTGCTGGGGGGCCACATGCAGTGTGAGGGACTGAACTGGGGTCAGTTGTTTACAAGATAAAAGTACCTTTATTTTTTGTGTGGGAGTTTACACCTGACTATGCACTCAGGAATTACTCCCAGTGGTGCTCAAGGGACCATTTATAACAAGATAGCAGGGATCAAATCAAGGCAAGTGCCCTAGCTGTTCTTTCTCTACAGTCCACGATGTTAAGGGGTACTCCTGGCTATGCACTCGGGAGTGACTCTTATAGCATAGTGGTAGGGCGTTTGCCTTGCACGCAGCCAACCTGGCCAACCCGAGTTCGATTCCTCCGCCCCTCTCGGAGAGCCCGGCAAGCCACCGAGAGTATTGGATATGCCAGACAGAGTAACAACAAAGTCTCCAATGGAGACGTTACTGGGCCCGCTCGAGCAAATTTAATTTATATATTATATAGTCATATATATTTATTTATAATGTCATATATATGTATATTTTATGTTATATTTACATATATTAATTTATATACTATATATTAATTTATATATTATATATATTTATAATGTCATATATTATATATATGTGTGTGTATATATATATGGGCTGGAGCGATAGCACAGTGATAGGGCGTGTGCCTTGCACGCAGCCAACATGGCCGACCCGAGTGCGATTCCTCCACCCCTCTTGGAGAGCCCGGCAAGCTACCAAGAGTATCTTGTCCGCATGGCAGAGCCTGGCAAGCTCCCTGTGACGTATTCGATATGCCAAACACAGTAACAACAAAGTCTCCAATGGAGACGTTACTGGGCCCGCTCGAGCAAATCGATGAACAACGGGAGGACAGTGACAGTATATATATATATATATATATATATATATATATATATATAATAGCCCACTATGCACCCAACTGGCCTAGTCACTGGGATGATAGTTAAGTATGCTAACACTGACTAGGATATTGTTATTTTGTGTGTGTGTTTTTTTGTTTGTTTGTTTTTTGCTTTTTGGGTCATACCCAACAATGCTCAGGGGTTACCTCCTGGCTCTGCACTCAGGAATCACTCCTGGTGGTGCTTAGGGGACTACATGAGATGCCGGGGATCGAACCCAGGTCGGCTGCGTGCAAGGCAAACACCCTACCCGCTGTGCTATCGCTCCGGCCCTTGACTAGGATATTGTTAAGGGTTCAAGAACTATAAACTGTAAAGCATTGATTGTGGGGCCAGAGAGATAGTATGGGGGGTAAGGTGCTTCCATTGCATGCAGCTGACTTGGGTTAGATCCCTGGAATCACATGATTGGCAGGTGTAGTACTGAAGATCTCCAAGTACCTCAGTTCAGAGAACAACTGCCATGTCAGCTTATCAGAAGACCTTCACTTAAAAAGATGTTCTTAAGGGCCAAGTGAAAGGACAGCTAGTAGGGCTTTTGCCTTGCACTCGACCAACCTTCATTTGACTCCCAGCATCCCATACAGTCCCCTGAGCACCACCAGGAGTCCCGGAGTAATTCCTGAGTACTGAAGACAAGAGCAACCCCTGAACAATTCTAGGTGTGGCATTCCTCACAGAACCCCTCAGAAAAAACAATTTTCCTAAATTTCATTACATGCAAGGTTGGTATATCCACTAGTATGGTTTCCTGGAGTTTCAGTTTGTAAGGTAAAGGTAAAGGCCCTCCTGTTGTTCATCGATTTGCTCGAGTAGGCCCAGTAACGTCTCCATTGGAGATTTTGTTGTTACTGTGTTTGGCATATCGAATACATCACGGGTGGCTTGCCAGGCTCTGCCGTGTGGGCGAGATACTCTTGGTAGCTTGCTGGGCTCTCCGAGGGGGGCGGAGGAATCAAACTCGGGTTGGCCATGTTGGCTGCGTGCAAGGCAAACGCCCTACCGCTGTGCTATCGCTCCAGCCGTTTGAATCATCTTTAATATACTCATAAAATTATTCTTCTGCTTAGGCTGCAAAGATGAACTCTAATTAAGAGCACCATACCACAGACACCCCACAAGTCAGTCATTCCTACAGATATTCAGTTGAGCGTTATTTCAGTGGATTTTAATACTGGTAAATTGACATTACCCAAGAATTTTATTATTATTATTTTTTGGTTATTCCCTTTTATCAGACAATCAAACATGAATCACTATCAATTCCCACTGTATTTAAGGATCTCAGTTCTGTGCTTTTGATTTATTCCATTTACAGCCTGTGGTATTATCTCTGGACCACCGATCCGACCATATCCTTTCCCTTGACTGAGCTCTTTCATTCCTTTTATTACATAATTGCAAGGTAATCAGGTCTCTGAAACCTGACAACTGTTTACCCCTGTTCTTCATTTCTACAATATCTCCCCATAGTCCCTACTTTACTCTTTACTGAATATGCCGGTTAGTTCTCATCTCAGTGGTTTGGTCTGCCTTATCTTGCATGTCTTAGAACACATTCCTCCCCTTCAATATCCTGCCGCTGCACTAAAAACAACTCCAACAGCATCTTCTCCAAAAGCCCACTAAGCCTCCCTACTTCTGCAGGGTCTTCTCTGACTTAAGAAGGGGTAATGATTTTTCCTCCTGTCTTTCATCCCTTGGTATCACAGAATGGCACTTACATTACAATGGTCCATCCACATTTGATCCCTCACATCCCATATAGCCTAAGCCTCGCCAGGAGTGATTCCCAAGAACAGAGAAAAAAAGTAAGCCCTGAGCACTGCTAGGTGTGGTCCCAAAAGAAAAACAATTATAAAATCTGACAAAGTACATGTTGATTTAATGACTAAAATCAGTTCCTAACATGGCATGCACCCAAAGTGTTCAAAATTGACACAATTTTGTGAAGATAAAACTGTTCAAAAATTGAAACTACTCAAAAGACCAGGGAACATGGAAACGACATAGTCTGAATGAAAATAGAGCCCTATGGAGATGCAACATTTTCACGATATACACTCAATCATTTTTACATTCACCTCTCTTTACTAAGAATTTGTTAGCATTATACTAGACATATGAATACCTAGAGTGAAAAACTGAGTGGAAAAAAGGCAAGTCTGGGATATGTTTACAATCTAGGAGTGCAATAAATATTTGTGCACATATTTGTTGGTCAAATGTCATGCATGGTACAAATGAGTCAATAAAAGAGAAAACAGATCCAGTGACCTGACACTGGAGAGAACAGGCTTATACCAAGTTCTGAGTAAAAGTTCAGCAACTAAAAAGTAAAGTCAAGATGGTTTTGTGAAGAGGGCAGTGCCAAATTTGACACAGAGAGCAACTGCAAGGCCAGGTCTGACAAGTAGGCAAGGGTGACCGTGGGAAGAGAGGCAAGCTGTTTCTTACTTAAGCTCTCAGCAATGAGAGAGGTTTTGAAAATGTCTTTCTGGTCACAGCACGAAGAAAGCCCATCTTTAAAAAAAAATTTTTTTTAAATTTTTGGATCACACCTGGCATTGCACAGGGGTTACTCCTGGCTCATACACTCAGGAATTACTCCTGGTGGTACTCGGGGGACCATATGAGATGCTGGGAATCGAACCTGGGTCGGCCGTGGGCAAGGCACATGCTCTACCTGCTATGCTATCATTCCAGACCCAGAAAGCCCATCTTTAAAGGGACTGAGGCAAGTCAGGGAGATTAGTGGGGAAGCTACTAATACCAAGTTTTTCAAGGTGCAATCACTCGCCTCCTGAAAAGTATGCTCATCTTCCCGAGTTAGCTTTTCATATTCCTTTCAGTCACTGAATAATAGATTTGTTAACTAATAACATTTAATAAAGTCTTTGTGCTCCTGAACAGTGTTCTGTGTTCCTTTATTCTCCTCCCACCCCCACTGGAGAGGGTACAAAGACTGTTTTAAATACCTTGCATGATTCATGAAGAAAGGTATAGTGGGAAAAAGGTTCCAATGAAGTCTAGGCCATAACCCCAAATACTGTTTTAGGGAGAGTAATACATGGGTGCAGTTAAGAGTCTAGCATTTACTTTTCCATTTGGTATTGTAACCGGAAATGTATTTGTTTACTTAAAAAAAAATAACACCCTTTGTGAAAGTCTAAGAAGGCAAACTTGACTTGAATTGGGGCCTGCTTCTCATTTAATGGCCTTCGCATCTCATTCCCAGTATTTAAATCTTTCTCATACAATACACTCTCTCTAGCGACCATGTTCTATTTAGAGATCTCCAAACATGCCATGTCCATGCCATGATTTTCCCTGCTGTTCCCCTGCCTTGTGAACACCTCCTCATCCTTCAGAGTCCAGCTCAAATGTCGCCTGCTTGGTGGAGCTTTGCCCAACTCCCACAGCCAGAGCTAATTACTCCCTCCTCGGTGTTTCCATAGCAATGTGTTGATATCCTTATTATAGCACTCTACTTCGTGGCTAAAAGATGGCTGTTTATGCTCCAATTTCCCTTGTTAGACTGTGAGGGCAAAACTGTATTTTCATTTTTTTATCAAGGTAGCTGAGAACAATGCCTGACACAACAGGGGTGCAGTAAATGTTTACTGGTAAGGACACGTTCGAACTAATAATCTAAACAAATGAACTCGTCAGGTAAAGGAAAAATACATCTACCACTGAGAAGACCTATTTCTCAGGATATCCCATTTTTTGCAGCATATCATAGTTCTCTCCACTAACACTGCTGGTTATTTAGAGAGGCATGCTTTTCCTTACTTCAGCACAGACTATTCCTTAGTGCAAATAACCTATTCTAGCCGTTTTCCATTTGCAGGAATTTTTAGAATAAGGTTAGCCTTCAGAAGTTTTTCATCCTCTCTCAGAAACTATATTATCACAGATACACATACACACAGATACACATTTCAGATTTTATCATTTGATTTATCCTCTTTAATGACAAAAATTCCTGTAGCTGTAATTTTTAATAATCCTCCAAGTTATTCTTGGTTCAATCTTGGTTTGATACACCAACTTAAGTTTTAGAACAAAACTCACGGTTGGATAAAATGAGCAGATCTTATCTTGTTTAACTTCTGTCCTGTTTGCCTAGCATAGTGATAAGCGCATGGTGGAGGCCCATAGTCAATAAGATATTAAAACGTAGCTCACTTTAAAAAAATCTTTCCAATTTGACTTAGAACAACAACTTCCTTCCCAGCCAACCATTTTGGAAGTTCACTTTCAAGCATTTTCCATAACTTGATTGCTAAGAAAATCCATCAACAATATGGTAGCCTGATCTACAGAGAATATTGTATTGAGTTTATTTCCCCCAAAGGAAAGGGCAGTAGAGAAGCAAAGCTTCTCATGATTTTAACAGGTGAGAAGTACAAGTTAGTGTAAGTGAACTATAGCAACCTTCCAACTTCCATGTCTTTATTTTTAAGAACAGACAGAATAACCAATGGTTGCTCAAACACTTATATTCCTTTTTTCTTGTTCTTTTTGGACCACACCGGTTGTTCTCAGGACTTCAGGGCTTACTCACTGTTCTACACTCAGGGATCACTCCTGGCAGGCTCTGAGGACGCATGGAGTATCAGGGATTAAACCCAGGTCAGCCTCATGCAAGGCAAGCGTCTTACCCACTGTACTCTTTCTGGCTCCCTCAATCAACCACATTCTTACAGAAGGATATTAGATGTACAGCTTTTGAAACTTTGAACTAAATTTGTTATGCACCCCTATAGTCTACGATGCAATCAATAATTATCTGTGAAAGAATTAAGTAACAATCTACTTTACATACTCATGCAAAAACCGGTCACAGGAATTGGCATACATTTGATTATTTTTGCCCATGAAAGAATTAAATTTTGTCTCTTTGATTAAAAAAAAAATTTATCTGAGGTTCCTAAACTTATTTGACTGACCATTCCGTTTTCAGAAAAAAAAAAAAAGTCACTCAGTATCCCCCTGGAAATCTATCATTTTCTTTTAGGAAAACAGAAATGCCTGGTCCCCACTACTCCCGTACGGGTACCCATGGACACCATCAATACCTTGGATTGTTCCAGCACCCCAGGTGGTAATAATATGGCTCAAAGTGTTGGGAGATAATGAATGATACCAAGGCATGAATTTTGAATGGGCTTTTGATAGACCCAGTACAGGGAGCAGGATTTTCTTTAACTAAGTTTCAGAATTACTATAGGGCTGGAGCTATAGTACAGTAGGCAGGGTGCTTGCTTGCTGTGCTGACTTGGGTTCAATCCCCGCATCCCATACCATCCCTTGAGCACCACTAGGTGTGATCTCTGAGCTCAGAGCCAAGAATAAGTTGGGTGCACCATTAGATGTGGTCCCCAAAGCAAAACCAGAATGATAAGTAATCTAAATGTTTTCAAAATTAAAATTACAAACAATTTCCCCTGGTTTGAGGGACACATCTGGCAGTGCTCAGGGCTGTTACTAGCTCTGTGCTCAGAGATCACTTCTGGTGGTGCTTGAGGGACCGTATGCGTGGGTTCCAGAGATTGAACCAGGGTTTGCTGTGTGCAAGTACCTCTGTTCTATCTCTCCAGTGCCCACACAAAATTTTATCCCACACACAACTGAAAAATGAAGCTGACCTATATTTGTTTAAGCAATTACAAAGATTTTAAACTATTTCATGCATTAAATTACCATGTTCCAGTCTGTTTCAACTTTTCTGAATATGGATTCCATTTTCCACACACCATTCTCCCATCCAGAAATGGTTTCATTATTATTTGAAATGCGAACATAATGATCTTTCACAATATTGTAACAAAGGTGGAGCTGTTTAGAAATCTTCTCATTTTCAGAGGGGATAAACAGGGTTTCTTTTCTCTTAAAAAGAAAGCAGAATTAGTTTCTCAGCATAACGAAAGATATATTATTACAAGAGGAACTTCTACGGATAGAGGTAAAGAGAGTCCTTCAATTTGAAAATTTAAAAAATTGATGCCATTAAAAAAAATCAAAGTATTTGATAGGCTTAAAATTATTTATCATGCTGATACAGCCCCAAACTACTAATATCTTAGACTTGGATTACTGTCATCAATTCCTAAAGCTAGGGGTTGGAGCCATAGCACAGCGGGTAGGGCGTTTTCCTTGCACGTGGCAGACCCGGGTTCGATTCCCAGCATCCCATATGGTCCCCTGAGCACCGCCAGAAGTAATTCCTGAATGCAGAGCCAGAATGCTGGGTATGACCCAAAAAGCAATTCCTAAAGCTACTTTTTCACTGTTTTTGATACCGCTGACAGACCCCAGGGCATCATACATGCAAAGTATGTGTTCTACCATTGAGTGCATTCTGATCGAAAGTAGTTTTTCAAATATGTAGATTGGGCTATGTCATCTTGTTGATTACTGACTTTTCACTGTCCTTCACCTCTACATAAATCTTAACCAAAGCTAAAAACACCCTCTAGGATCTGTCTCCATCTTCTCTAATCAGATTTCACTTTATTCTTTCCTTTTATCTCTGCTCCTTCTACCATGTGACTTTCCCTTTTCTTTTTCTAAAGAACCCTCATTCCTGCCAATGGGCCTTGATACATGGTGTTTCTTTTCCGGAGCACTATCCTTTTACTCTCCATATACTTGATTCTCTCTCATCTTTTAGCACTCAATATAAAGCCACTTCAGAGTATCCTTTTCTGATTCTTTAAACAAGAAGATTTCCTAGAGCAGATATCCTGAATAGTCTTACACAGACAAAAATCACTATAAAAAACTCATCCTTTACCTTAAAACTACAGGCAAAATCTTGCATTTAAATAAAAAAGAAATCCCTTTGCTTTAATTTCAAAATCATTTTTGAATCTTAGTTTTGGAAAAATTCCTCATGGTAGAGGGTCATCCTGTGCACTATAGGTTGATTAGGAAAATCTGAAGCCTGAGCTGATAACAGTGGTATCCTTTCCTAGTTTTTCACAATCAAAGTATCTCTACTGTTATAAAAAATCACCCATTATTTTAGTTTATGTTACCATCATGCTATTTAGTAATCAATCAAAAAATATGCAATGTATTGCATTTTTTGGTTAAACATCAGGTACTAGGTATTAATGTAAAAATTTTATGTAAAAATGTACAAAGAGCCAATAAATAGAAAATAAAATATCTTAAGGTAGATAAAATGTTATGAGAATATGTGCACGTGTTAGAATTTTGAATGTCATTACATGTATGAAAAAGAACTAGCACTGCAAAAATGTTACAGTAAGAAAAATAAGTTTATTATTTTTTTAGAAATTCTGTAGTTATTTATAGTTATGTATAGTCATGCATAGCACACTACATTTAAAAGAAGCATGTAACAATAATTCTCAATTCATTTCTTCTTTGCTAAATATATTTCAGAGCACTGAAGAAATGAAATGAAAATAAAAATTTAAAGTTAACGTCTACTATGGTCTTTTAAATTTAAGACTAAACTTTTCTTTGTGAAATGATATAACCAATGTTCTATTTGTCTAAATGACTTCAAAGTTCTATCCCATAATTTTTTTGGACTGACATTTTTCAATTTACTTGAGAAATAAACATCTATATCTATAGATAAAAATGCTTTTTTTTAAAAGTCCATGGATTGAATATGATCTGCAGTAACTGAGAAATTTATAAAACAGTTTCAAAAGGGAAAACAATCTAGGTATATGACCCAATTCATTATTTAAAAAATGTAATCAACGTACATGCCATGTAAGAGGAAGCACACCATGCATAAAAAGAAAAAGAAATGAAGACCTAAATAATATCGGTTTTAAATTGGACACAGCTGTGAATTAAATTAGCTCTTTTAAATTGGCTTCATTTAGATTTATACTTGTAAACTGCATTGCATCAGCAGTGATTTGAATTATCTGTTGAATTTAGATCTTGTAATTCTATGTGGCTAAACTGACACTTTCAACTGCCTGCTAAAGATGATAGGATACATTTTAAAGGAAACCACGTTTACTGGGAATGCTCTGCCCCCCTTTAGACATACTCCTCTGCTAGAGAAGAAAGTTGCAGTAAGGTCAAATTTAGAAAAATTAGATATAAAACTTAAACTTAGAACTATAAAACTGATCTTGTGGTGGACTATTTTCATTGAAAGGATTTTTAGAAATCAGCATGATGGCTACTCTTAGGCGTGGAAGACAATATTTGGAAGGGAAGCTGGGGTTATTTTGTAATGCCACTAGGCTTGTTAGCATTCTAGTTTGTAAAATTTGGTAAGATTCACACTGGTGATCAGTGCATTTTTCTACATCTACTCCAGCAAAAGTTATACTCTACTATAGTTTATGTAAGATTGTAAAACAATCCCATTTCACGGGGCCAGAGCGATAGCACAGCAGGAAAGGTGCTTGCCTTACACACAGTTAACCCAGGTTTAATCCCTGGTACCCATATGGTACCTCAAGTCTCGTCAGGAGTGATCCCCTGAGTGCAGAGCCAATGAGTAATCCCTGAGCACTGTTGGTTGGGCCCCTAAACAAAAACAAATGAGCAAACAAACAAAAAAAATCCCATTTCAAAATGCTTTACTAGTTCTTTCAGATACACCACGACAAGCATTTTATTGGTTCTCTTCAAATACTGACATTTTGAGCAATTATTCTAAAAACTTAACTGAAAGGTCATGAACAACACAATTTTCTCTATGAAAAGACACACAACAGGAAGCAGTAAAGTGAGAAAATTATCATACTGTAATGATAAAATACCTCTAGACCCATTTCTCCTCGGGCTACTCTCCAGGCCACTGACCCAGATATTCTTCCACCAAGTTCTCCAGGTTTAGGGGTCTTGGGAGATATAAATTCAACAAGCTCCACAATTATCCTCTGAAGGAGTTCTTTTCTTCTGTTTTCTGACAAAGATATTTGTCTCTGTAATTTATAATTTTACAAATGACATTAAGATTAGGGGAATGTGGACAGAGGTTCAGCCCCAAGTAAGAATATAATGAAAACATTTGTAGTTTAAGGGGAACTTCAAAGAAGTAACCACTGTATTTTCACATATATAATCATCTGGGGAAAAAATCATGGAAAATGCAAATTTTTATGTTGATAAACCCTTTAATACCCATATCCAAGTCTTTTAGGAACTTTCACTGTGGTAGATTAAACATGGAGGCTGGATCTTCGTTCCTGTCTGTGATAGACAAACTGTGGTAGACCAACTTTCTGTGAAGAAAAGCTAGAAAAACAGAGCAGCTAGGGTGTTTGCCTTGTACCTGGCAGGCTCAATCCCTGGCATTCTTGATGGTCCCCCAAGCACAGCCAGGACTGATTCCTGAACAAAGAGCCAGGAGTAATCCCAGAACATTGCTGGGTGTGATCTCCAAAGCAAAAACAACAGTGACAACAACAAACTAGAAAATCGAGGGAAAACAAACACACACATATATAAACAGCCACTCAATGCAATAAAAGCTACCATGGTAGCCAGAACTGAAGAATGGAAGATCCCAGAAGAAGGAAACTGTTGAGTTGAACTGAACACACTGCACCCTGCCCCACCTCACACACTTGTCAACTGAGTCGCAGGAGACAAAAGGTCAAGAAGTCAAGTACAGAACTGTAGCCAAGGTACTGAAAATACAATTTCTAGCATAATCACAGTGCTGAGTGGTACATTCACTGGAATTCAGAGTTGTCCAAGGTGAGGGATTCTAGAAATATACCAGGTCTTCAGATTAGGCTCTCTGAAGGATACATATAAAAAAAATAAGGCAAAATTCCAAACAGATTAAAACCTCACCAGGAATCTTAAACATTAATGGAATAAATGTTAGATGCCCTATTCTAATTGTGCCTCAGAAGCAAATTAAGATTTTTTTCTGTGTGCTCTTGGGCAGGAGCAATAGCACAGCAGTAGGGCGTTTGCCATGCATGTGGCCAACCCGGCTGACCCGGGTTTAATTTCTCCACCCCTCTCGGAGAGCCCAGCAAGCTACCGAGAGTATCTTGCCCGCATGGCAAAGCCTAGCAAGCTACCTGTGACGTATTCGATATGCCAAACACAATAACAAGTCTCACAATGTTAATGGGCCAGGTCGAGCAAATCGATGAACAACGGGAGGACAGTGACAGTGTTCTTGGGCACACCTGGGCTTGCTAAGGGGGACAAAACAAGATACTGCAGATAAAACCAAGATCACCTACGTGCAAGACAAGTTCCTTATTCCTCTTCCCCCTCTTATACTGACTGGCTACAAATTAATTTTTTTTTGGGGGGGAGGGGGAACCAGTAACACCCAGTAACGTTCAGGGACTACTCCTGGTAGTGCTTAGGTGACCCTAGGGGATGCCGGGGATTGAACCCTGGTCAGCCATGAACAAGGCAAGCACCTTACCAGCTGCACTATCTCTCAAGCCCTGCAAATTGATATTTTTTAGATGCTATATCCACAGTACTTGGATGCACTATGGTAACTCCTTTCAATGCTCAAAAAATCTACCACAGCTACTCTCTCAGTGCTTAGGGGCCACTACAGCTATACCTGGTGGTACTCTGGAGCAGGGCAGGGCACACTTCATGAAATAGCAGGAATTGAACCCAGGGCACACTGCCAGAAATAGCAGGAACTGAGCCCACATGTAAGACAGGTGCTCTGCCACCTGAGATACCTCTTTAGCCTCAAATCTAGATTTTTTTAACGATGGGAAAAGACCCTCCCCCACATGCATAGCACTGTAGCACTGTCCTCCCGTTTTTCATCAATTTGCTTGTGCGGGCAACAGTGACGTCTCACAACAAATTGTTGTTACTGTTTTTGGCATACTGAATACGTCATGGGGAGCTTGCCAGACGTGCGGGCGAGATACTCTCCGTAGCTTGCTGGGTTCTCCAAGAGGGGCGGAGGAATCGAACCCGGGTTGGCCATGTCGGCCGTGTGCAAGGCAAATGCCTTACCCGCTGAGCTACCGCTCCAGCACCACATGTGTACATAGTAAGTATTTCCAAGTCAAGTACTAGGGAGGTTGCTCAAGTGGTAAAGCACAAACCCTGGCTTCACTCCTTGGTATCCGCTTCCTCTTTCCCTACTTTCTCCTCAACCCTAGGACCCCAATACTTCCATAAATAGTTAAGGTTAAGAATTTCCTATGTCTTGTTTCAGAAATTTATTTTTTTGGGGGGGAGTTTGTGGGGTGGGGGGTGGGGGCACACACATAACAACGCCCAAGTTTACTCCTGGCTCTGCACCCTGAGATTGCTCATCCTGAGCTTAGGGGAACATATGGAGTGCTGGGGACCAAAGCTGGGTGTGGTGCATACAAGGGAAGCACCAGACCCGCTGTACTTTCTCTCCCAACCCAGAAATTTCTGTACTTAGTTAAGTGTGATTATATAAAAAACAAACCTTTGATAAATAAGACAACACAATCTTATTTATATTTTTTTGCCAGGGATAGAACTCAGGACATGACATGTGGCAAGGCATATGATTTACTGTAAAATCACACCACTGGCCCTGTGACAACAGGCTTTATGCTAAATATGTATTACATGTATTAAAATTCTGTTTTCTTAATTTTGAGATGTGTTAATGAAAAATAAAAAAAACAAAATGTTTAAATCAACATTGCCATCGGTCAATGAACAAAGACACATATTAAACTATTTTTGTTTCCCAAACAAAAACAGGGAGAGATGAACAGACACTTCCAAGAAGACAAACAGATAGGTCAATAGGTATATGAAAAAGTGCTGCCATTTAATGACCAGGGATATGCAAATCAAAATGACAGTGAGACACAATCGCACACCAGTGAGAATGCACATTATCAAAAGAATCTGCAAACTGCCAGTATTAGCGGGGCTGTGGTGAGAAAGGTACCCCATTCACTGTTGGGGTAACGGTACCTTGTTCAACCTCTACGAAAAGCAGTAAGAAACAGCAGTACCCTTACATTAACAACAACTACAAAAAAGCAACAGAGACTTTGCAAAACAAGTAATATAATATATAATAGAATTCCTATATGATCCATAACACACAAAACACAAAAACATTCATTAGAAAGGATATATGCAAACTTATGTTCATTACCATGCTTGATACAGTAGCCAAGATATGGAAACAACCCAAATGTCCAACTACAGATAAATGGATCAGTGGTGCATATACACAGTGGAATATACTGCGGCTGTAAGAAATGACAAAATCATGTAATTTGCTGCTGCATGGATGGAACTAGAGGGCATCATGCTGGGCGAGTCAGCTGGAGGAAAGTGACAGATACAGAACGACATCTCTCAGATGTGAGATTTAAAGACACAGAGTAAGGAAGCAACAGACAGCCAAAGGTACGAGAACTGCTGGTCCACAGAACTGAGCTTGGGGGTGGGGGAGCGTGGAAGGTCCTTCATGATCTTTGTGGAGGGAAATGAGTACCCTGGCAGTGGGTACGGTGTTGAAATGATGCCTGCATGAAACTATCAGAAAAAATGGAAATGGAAAATCAAAATATCTTAATAAAATTTGAAAAAAAATTCTTTTATTTGCAAAACAATGGCACAACTTTTGTATTTTCCTAATATTTTCACTGGGTTAAAAGTGGTTATTCTTATTTACATAGAAAAATTAAAATGGCCTCTCAAATTTGACAAAAGTCCAAACACATACCTGACGATTAAGTCCATTAATAGTTTCTCGAAGTATATCCTCTTTAATTTCAGTTCTTCGGGAGATTACTTCTTCATGTTTACAAGAATATCGCCAAGTGACATCAACCACCTCAAATTACAAAAAGCAAATACTTAACAAGATTATAATTATCAATCTTAATTTGCTAACTACCTAGAATACAGTACATAACCTTATAAACTTTTTAAAATGTTACATACTGTGTTTAAACGTTCTTTTAAAAAATAAAGATAATGTTTCTAATCCATTTTCTAACAGGTACACTTCCAAGAAAGACACCTCATAGACTGGGCAGTGTGAGTGCCAACCGGCAATGGCCCAGGAGAGCACCTGAGCACTGCCAGGTGTACCACAGCCCCTTCCCCTACTCCCCAAAAGAAGATTAAAAAAATTCCAACAATTTAGATTTTAAAAACTCATTGGCAGGGTCAGAGTGATAGGACAGCGGATAGGGCATTTGCCTTGCACGAGGCTGATCCAGGTTTGATCCCCGGCATCTCATATGGTCCCCTAGTGCCACCAGGGGTGATTCTTGAGTGCAGAGCAGCCAGGGTGTGAGCATCTAAGGGTGTGACCAAGAAAGCAAAAAAAAAAAAAAATCAAAACCAAAAAAAATCCTCATAGACAGAAAATATGAGAGAGATAGAGAGAGAGAGAGAGAGAGAGAGAGAGAGAGAGAGAGAGAGAGAGAGAGAGAAAAGTGCCCGGAGGGTGGAGGTAGAGAAAACTGGGGACACTACCGATGGGAAATATACACTGGTGAAGGGATGGAGGTTGGAACATTACATAACTGAAACCCAATCATGCACAACCTTGTACCTCACTGTGTATCTCATTGTAATTCAATTTAAAAAATAGGAAAAAAAAACTCTCATAGACAAGCTGATTTCCCAAAAATCAATTAAAAACCCCTCATATATATTGTAGAACTGACTTTTTTTTTTTTTGGACAAAGGTGCAAAGAAAATTCAACAGAGAAAGAAAAATCTTTTCTACAAATTGTACTAGAACATTTCTCATCCAATATGTACAAGTATGAATTTCAACTGCAACTTGAGATTATATATACATATAAAAATAAGCTCAAAATGAATTACAGACAGACTGTAAAAGAATAAAACTTCTGGGGCCAGAGAAATAGTACAGTGGGTAAAGCACTTGCCTTGCATGTGATTAACCCAGGTTCAATTCCCTGAACCCCACATAGTCTCCTGAGCATTGTGATTTCTGAGCACAAGGCCAGGAGTCAACCCAGAGCACTGCCAAAAAACAAACAACCAAACGAAAAAGTATAAAAGCACATCAGATAAAATTACTTTGGCTTGGTCTATGCAAAATGTCTCAGCTACATAAAAAAATACACTGCATGAAAGAACAAGTTGATAAACTAGACTACATCAATTTCTTCTCTTCAAAAGTCTTCAAAAATTAAAAACAAGGTACAAACTGGGAAAAATCTTTGCAAAGCAAGAGTTAAGAAATATTTTGATAAAATATTTGTATTTAAAATAGAGAACTCTCAAATATCAACAGCAGAAAAAAATGCAGGCAAAAAGATTTACATAAGCACATAAGATGCTCAGTATTATTTGTCGTTAGGAAAGTGCACGATGAGATACTACTATACATCTATTAAAGTTCAAGTATTAAAGAGTCAGACAATACTAGTGCTACAAGGACAGGGATAAACTGGGCACTCTCGACAAACTACTGGAAAAAAATGGCACAATTCCTTTGAAAAATTGTCAATTCTTAAAGTTACACAGGCTTGCTCTTCAAGCCTGTGTTCTTCCTTTGGCACGTTATCTTGCTTGTCTCTACGCTTCTTCACTTGCTTATTTCCAGTCCCTCTCTCTCCTCTCACATTTTTCTAAAGTTTCAATGAAAAAAAAAACCTTGCTTCAGAGAAAAAGAAAAAATGTTTAAACATAAATCCAACATTTGATACAACATTCTTGGAATTCACCAAAGAGAAATGAGATGCTTTTTTTATACTTGAATATTTACAGCAGCTTCTTTGAAATAGCAAAAAAACAGGGGTCCACGGTGATACAGGTAGGGCGCTTGCCTTGCATGTATAACCCAGGTTCAATCCCTGGCATCTTGTGTGATCCCCAAGCCAGCCAGGAGTGATCCCTGAGTGCAGAGCCAGGAGTATGCCCTGAGAACTGCTAGGTGTGCCCCTTCCCCCCAAAAGAAAAAAAAAAAAATGAAATGGCAAAAAAAAAAAAAAAATAACAAATGAACAAAAACCAACCAAAAAATCCCCCCCAAAAAACCTGCCAAACCTCAATAAAACTGGAAAATATTCAAATGAGGTGTGGCGCATCTACGAGTGAACAGACAGATATTGGTGTATGCAATGGTATCCTACTAAGCTGCAAACATAAAATACTGATATGTATACATATATACATGCGAATGAATTTCAAAATTATGCTAAAAAAGTCCAGACCACTAGAGTACATACAGCATGATTACATTTATATAAAACTTTAGGAATGCAGATTAGTCTACAGTGACAGGGAGTTGCCTGGAGCAGGGTAACAAGGGGAGAATAACTAAGGGATATAAATATTCTCCTCTGCTAGTGGATACCTCCATTATTGTCAATAAAGTGGATTTTATGGGTGATACAGATGACAACATTTTAAAATTATATTCCTGAAAAGTATGATACTTATTATGTGACAACTGTGTCTCAAAAAGCTGTGAAAAACATAGTTTATCGAGCCTCCTTCTCTTCCTCTTCGTCCCCCAAGCTGTGCCGGTCTTCTTCCCCACCTAGGTCAGTTTATCCGCCAGTATTCGAACCCAGGACTTGGTTTTCTCTGTGCAAGTGCCCCAGGCGTCCTCTAGGACCCTGGCCCAAAAGCAGCCCTGAGCCTCTGACTCTTCCTCTTCGTCCCCAACGCTGTGCTCATCTTCTTCCCCACCCAGCCTTTAGCCCCCCCAACACACACCAGGTTCCCGTGGGGGCATGGCCTCTTCAGAAGTGGGCGTGGCTTTAGGAGAAGTGGGCATGGCCTAATTTTAGGCGGCCGCAAGTAGTTTAGTCATCTAGTGTAACATCACAGTTCCAATACCCACACATCAACATGAAGAAACAATGCAAATCCTCACCACGTGGGGAGGATGATGAAAAGAGTCCAGAAGCTTCAGTAGGTGCTACTCCCCTCAGGGACCTCTCTGACAAAGAATTCAGATATGAAGTCATGAAGATGTTCAACGAACTCAATGAAACAGACAGATATCCAGTAAATTCAAGGAGGACATGAAAGATACAATGGATTGGACAATCGAGAAAATCCACGAAGAAATGAGAGCAGAAGTTGGAAAGCTACTCAAAGAATGTCACGAATTAAAGTTTCTGTAAATGAAATAAAAAACTCAGTCTGTGCCCTCAACAGTAGAATGACCACAGCTGAAGATAGAATCAGTGAGCTGGAAGATGAGCTGCACCAAGCCAACAGGAAACAACAAACAATGGCAAGAGACCTCAAAAGAGCTCTAGAGTGAATCAGAGTCCCAGGAGATGATTCCAAGAAGAACAATATTAGAATCATTGGACTACCAGAAGCTCAGGGAAACAATCCCAATGAAAAAGCCATAGTTAAACAAATCATTGCTGAAAAATCCCCAGAGCTCGACAATGCAGCCACTCAGATTCAAGAAGCCCAAAGGGTGCCAGCTAAAAGAGACCCTAACTAAAACATTTCCAAGACTATCATAGTTAGAATGATTGATGTTGCCGATACAGACACAATTGTGTAAGCAACAAGGTCAAAGAAGGAAATCACATACAAAGGAGCACCCCTTAGATTCACAGCAGACCTATCAGAGGAAACCCTATAAGCCCGAAGGCAAAGGTGGGATATAGCAAAAAAAACTCACTGAAATAAATGCTTCACCAAGAATACTCTATCTGGATAAACTCTCACTGAAACTCGAAGGAACGGTACACTATTTTCTAGATAAACAGCAGCTCAGAAATTTCATAGACTCAAAACCAAACCTAAAACAAGGGCTAAAGGGGCTACTATAAGACAAGACAAACCCTACAAGCACTACAGACCCCTACAAAAAGATAACACAAAACCCCATAATAATAATCTCTCTCAACGTCAATGGTCTAAATTCACCAATTAAGAGACACAGAGTGGCAAAATTGATTCAGAGACAGAACCCAACATTCTGCTGCCTATAAGAAACCCAGTTCAACAGCCAGAGCAAACACAGATTCAAAGTCAAAGGATGGAAAACAATCCTGCAAGCAAACAGCTCCCTCAAAAAAGCTGGGGTGGCCATACTCGTATCCAACATTATTTTCAGGTAGAAAAAGATTACAAGGAACAGCGAAGGCTATTTTCTCTTCATAAAGGGATACGTACAACAGGAAGAAATCACACTCTTAAATGTATACGCACTTAATGAGGGAACAGCTAAATATTTAAAACAACTGCTAACAGATTTTAAGGAGGACATTGCTAGCAATACAATAGTAGCTGGAGATTTCAACATTGCCTTATTACCTCTCGATAGATCAACAAGAACAAAACACAGCAAGGAAACATTGGCTTTGAAAGAAGAAATAGAAGAGAAAGGGCTTATATACCTACACAGGGCTTTACACCCCAAAAAGAAAGAATACACATCCTTCTCCAATGTGCACGGACATTTTCCAAAATAGACCATGTGCTGGGACACAAAACATACCTCAATAGAATCAGGAAGACAGAAATAGTATCAACAATCTTTTTCAGACCACAATCCAGCAATACCACTCCTGGGAATATATCCCAGAGAGGCAAAAAAGTATAGTTGAAGTGACATCTGCAGCACATTGTTTGCTCATTGCTCATTGCAGCACTGTTTACAACAGCTAGAATCTGGAAAAAACCTGAATGCTCGAGAACAGATGACTGGTTAAAGAAACTGTGGTACAGCTGTTAGAAAAAATGAAGTCATGAAATTTACATACAAGTGGTACTACATGGAAAGTATCATGCTAAGTGAAATGAGTCAGAAAGAGAGGGATAGACATAGAAAGACTGCATTCATCTGGGGAACATAAAGTAACAAAATAGAAGACTAACACCGAAGAATAGCTGAGATAAGTACCAGGAGGTTAACTCTATGGCTTGGAGGCCAGCCGTACATGCTAGGGGTAAAGGCAGCTCAGATAAGAGAAGGGAACACTAAATAAAGGGGGTTGGGAAGATCCGCCCAGGATGGGAGATGCATGCTGAAAGTACACTATAGACTGAACATGACTGCCACTCAATGCCTCTTTTGCAAACCAAGCGCCCAAAAGGAGAGAGAGAACAAAGAGAATGCCTGGCCACAGAGGCAGGGTGGGATGGGGATACGGGGGGTGAGAGGGATACTGGGATTAATGGTGGTGGAGAATGGGCGCTGGTGGAAGGATGGGTACTCGATCATCGTATAACTGAAACCCAAGCACAAAAAATTGTAAGTCTACAAGTGTACATCATGGTGTTTCACTAATAAAAATTTTAAAAAAATATTATACATGGAAGAATGTACAGAGATGTGGATTACAAGTTCAGTGAAGAAAAAATACTAGATACACACTACATAATGGTTTAATACTAATTTAATAACAAAACTAATTTCTTTCTCTTAAAAATGTTCATTTATGTTGACAGGATTAAGCTACTCTTGATAATATATGAGTTTTTACTGATTTCCCCATTACACAAAATGTCCCTAATCACCAATCCTTCTGATCGGGTGGTCAATTTTTCTGCTACTTTCTCAAACAACTATTTACTTGATGGCACCTCAAAACAATTGTAGTCTGGCCCACTCCAAAGCTTCAAGAATAAGCAAAGAAGACTGGAATGGCTCTACTGGCTCCATTTAAACAAAAGGGAATGCCCTGCCACAGAGGCAGTGTGGGATGGAGGATCGGGGGTGGGAGGGATGCTGGGATCAGTGGTGATGGAGAATGGCCACTGGTGGAGGGATGGGTACTCGATCATTGTATAAACGATACCCAAGCATAAAAATTTGTAAGTCTACAACTGTACCTCCTGGTGTTTCAACAATAAAAATTAAAAAAAAAAAAACATAGTTTATCTCATTTTTTTTTCTTTGTTGCCCTACCTCATCTTTAGAAAAAGCGATGACATAGGAAAGCTTCTTGCCCCATCCTATTTCATACAGGAGTGGTTTGTCACAGACATCCTCACACGAGTCACAGTGCAGCCACCGCTGCTGAGAGGGGGAGTATACTTCTGTCCAGACATGGTCTACACATGTGAGAGACAAGAAAGCAAAAGCAAACCAGAGTTAAGTTTATAACAGCAAAATCACATCCAACATCTGTAAACAAACTCCTAGGACTAATAGAACACACTATATTATTCTTGAAAATGATTCCAAGATATCTTTAAGGCAATTTTTTTTATTTAGAAATAATGTAAACTGTAAAATGTAAGAATTCAAGCATCAAAAACAAAGATGCATTTGGTAATGGGAAGGGGTTAATGCCATTTTTTTTAAACTGTCACCTCTCAACCTTTCAGACCCAGAAATAGGAAGTTTAAGAGAGGAGTTCTGGTTAAATAATGTCCTATGTTCAATTATAAAATAGTAGTCACTACTGAGTGAAGGTTTCAATTTATCTTGAAAAAAAAAATCAAAAACAAAAAGAAAACACAAGTAACTCCCTAAGAACTAAGAAGAACTTAGATGAGAGATGAGCAATTTCTGAAATTGTAATATAAATTTCATGTGGCCCTTACTTTATTTTTATTTCAATAGATTTAAGATTATGAAATCTTTTATGCAAATCCCTACAAAAATACAAGATTTCTATAGCATATTATTACACACCATACAAAAATAGTATTACTAAAAATATCATGGTAACTTACAAAAGAGTATTTATAGACCACAGTAGAGGCAAAGTGTTATGTGCATTACAAATACCTTGCAATTCCTACACAGAAAAATGTGAGACTTGTGTAATTTTTCAGAAGGCAAAAGGACGCACAATCTGGCAAGAAAATAAAAAGCTTTGACTGTAAACCAAAATCCTCACATCTACAAAGTGCTTTCTGCTCAAACCACTTTCTGTACCTGTGTAATCCCAAACATAGCGAGCTTCAAATCCTAAGGCCCGGCAGCACAGTGTAAAACAATTGGCCCACTCGCCACATCGCCCACATCTTGTTTCCAGAAGTTTCTCTGGGTTATTATACCTGGTTTAAAATGACAACAAAACCACAATTGTTTCATTAGCAAAATCAAGAATTTTAGAGAAGCTATTGTGTTATTTCTGGGCTCAACAATAAAGCCTATCTTATTTTCATGTTCTTAACTACTGACTCAAGAGTTTAGAATGTATGAGGCCCTGTACTAGAATTCTTTGGTGAAAAATGATTAAATCAGTGGTACAGCCCTTACTGAGTTTATAGGCCTACGGGAAAGAAAGAACTGACACCAGTAAGTTTAAATATGGTAGAAGGTGATACAAACCATACAACAGGTCAGCGCTTTAGTGTCTGAGAGGGTAGCTGGGAAAGAGAACCTTCAAAGACAGGATTTAGAAAGGCAGAGAATCTTTGATAACTTTGCTTTACCAATTAGCAGTACACTAAAAGTATATACTCATGATACTTGAACGGTCAATAACTTTTACAAAAGGATAAAATGTTGTAGCTTAATTGAACTAAGTCTTACTTTATTTTTCTTTCCAATGGCTATTTTGAAATTTTACTCTTCTTAAGTACTTAAAGAAGCTAGGCTAATTTATTGTTTTTGAGGTGCTTTGAAACAATCACTGAATTTACAGAATTTTCATTAAAATGAAGGGCATAAAAGTTTGCATTAGTGTGTGGTGGGGGATCCTGAGCAAACCAAGCGAAGTAGAAGAAGTGCAGTGACGGCAGCCATGAACGTGGAAGGAAAGAAGACAGTGGCATGAATAAGCTCTGCAAGGTCTAATTTCTCTAAGCAGATGCTCTTGCTGAAACTAAATAAAATTCAATTCAGGCAATTAATTTTATCAACTTGTAAACATACGTAAAAGTAGCAGAATTAAAGCATCACAAGCCTTTACCTTCTCTATACTGCTTCTGCCAGTTGTATATGCTTATAGACACTTTGGTTCTCTACTTGGGAGAATAGCTAAACAGAGAATAGCTAATCTACAGTAAAACAGAGGGTAAAACAGAGAGTTTGCAAACCACAACACCCAATAAGAGAGAGAGAACAAAAGGGAATGCCCTGCCACAGAGGCGGGGTAGAATGGGGGGGGGTGGGGGGGACGGGGGGTGGGAGGGATACTGGGATCCGTGGAGGTGGGAAATGGGCACTGGTGGAGGGATGGGTGTTTGATCACTATATAATTGAAACCCAAGCACAAAAATTTGCAAGTCTATAACTGTACCTCATAATGTCTCACTAATAAAAAAATAATAAATAAATAAATAAATAAATAAATAAAAGAGTAATGCTCTGTATAAATGTTTTTGTTCTGTGTCTGTTCCCATTTGCATGATCAGTTTATATCCAACTACCTAGACCTTATGAGCATGATCTAATTATAATTTACAAAAACCTTCACATATTTCACATATTTCCCAAATCAGCTTGACCAGTATCTATTATAGTGGGTTGCTTATCTGAAAACCAACAGCATCACAGCTTTGGACGTCATTACATATTATTTTCAGCATGAAATGTGTGGTTTGTAATTTCTAATTATTCACATTGGTAGAAGGAGGCAAAACATAGATTTGTGTATTATTTATCATGCCCATATTTTAGTTTAGGATGTCAAGGGGTTCTGCAAAACAAACAGGCTTGTGAACTGCTTTTGAGGAGAGGCTTTACTTTTCTTAAGACACTTAGTTGTTCTCATATGAGCTTAATCAGATTATGTTCACATCATCTAACACCACTATTCACAAGTTCAGACTCTTGGACTTGGATGTCTACAGATGCACTAAGGAAATAAACATGAGCTTTCTTTTCAAAGCTTTTGATGTGGTATCATAGGATAGCATGCTGTGGATAATATCAACTTCTCTGTGACCTTAAAACAAAGCATTTGTAAATATTAAATCTTAAAATGGCAGGCGATGTCCTTTAAAACCCTCAGCCGTTCAAATGGACAGAACTGACACCATTCTTCCTTTGTTGAGGCACTGTAGACACTTGAAGCGCAGTATTAATTTTTCTCCTGTTTCAAATTTGCTGCTGATACTGTATATAGCTTTTAACATGCTGTGTAAGCTTTTTCCTAGTTCCTAAACAGTTATTTTATGTAGTGCTGCTTTGCCAAATAAAGATTACACACACACACACACACACACACACACACACACACACACACACACACAGAGCAAGATAATCCAGGTTACATTTAGCCTGCCAGTCGTAGCTTACTAATACATTACTAATTACAGTACTAATACATTCCTAGAGGAATGTATTTCTAAGAATTAAATTGAAAAGAAAAAGTGCAGGTAATAAAAATTCTCTATCCTTTTAAGAGATTATTTGAACTATATTGTTCAGTGAATACTCACCTTGGGAAACGGTTGCTTAAGTGGCATGTGTCACAGTAATGGTCTTCTACTCTGTTTGCACCCCACTTCAGCTCATCATCATTGGGGGATAATGATGCACCTCTAGACTTAGTCTGGCCACCACACTTAGTACACAAAATTTCATTCACCCAGTGAAAAAACTCTTCCTTAAACCAGTGCAAAAGTTCCAGCAAAAGGAAGTCCTCATCACTCATATTAGTACCTGAGAAGTTAAAACAGAACCAAGATCTTAAGTTGACCAATTTTTAAAAAAAAACACACACACTCACACATATTTTGTTCTCCATTAAAGAGCAATATTAACTCTTAGTATATAATGAACAATGACCTACCACTCTGTACATGTAAAAGGGTATTTACCAAACTGACCGGTTTCTTGAGCAGTGATTATTTTCGAGTCACTTGCTAATCCATAATGTCAGTTAAGAATACAAAGCAGTAAACACCCTACCATTCTCTGTATGCAGTGTGCTACATAAGATGATGTGAAAGACGCCCCCGGACAGGATACAATACAAGAACCGCTAGTATGTTGTGGACAAGGCTAAAATACAATGACACAACCACCTCTCTGGGAACTGGTCAGTTTGGAAATGACTGTGAAGCACTTGGGAGAAGAATAATCGTGGAGAAATATCTTTTAAACCAAAATAAATTTACCAAAATAAATTCACTTTCTCTTCACAATATGAAGACTGCTGCAATATCATGAGAATAAAGGGAAGAAAAGAAGTCAGGGAAATGGTACTCTCCATTTCTTACTGAATATTCCATTACTGAATATTCCAATACTGAATATTCCATTACTGAATATTCCATTACTGAATTCCATGTCTTACTGAATTGCATAATGCACTGTAGCACTGTCCTCCCGTTGTTCATCGATTTGCTTGAGCGGGCACCAGTAACATCTCTATTGTGAGACCTGTTGTTACTGTTTTTGGCATACCTAATATGTCACGGGTAGCTTGCCAGGCTTTGCTGGGCAGGCAGAATACTCTCGGTAGCTTGCTGAGCTCTCCGAGAGCGGCAGAGAAATTGAACCCAGGTCAGCCTCCTGCAAAACAAACACCCTACCCGCTATGCTATCACTCCGGCCCGAAAAGCATAATACAACATTCAAACAATGTATGTTATTATAGTAGATCTAATAAAGTCTGATGCTGGGCATTAAGTGTGTGCATTCATACTCCATTTCTGTACCTTAACGCTTAATGTATTTCAAAATAAAAAGCTACAGAAGAGAAAAATGACAAAGTCAAGAAATATTTTTTCTCTATGAAAAAAGTCAATCTATACAAATTAATCTGTAATGTAATACAATTCCACTGAAAAGAATGAGGTATCTTTTATGAAACAGGTCAAGTTAACTACAAGATTTACGTGAGAACCAGAGACATACAAAAGGGCTAAGGAGTTTGTCTTGCATGCAGTCACCCCAAGTTTGAATGTGGGCACCATATATGGAGCCTTGAGCTCTGCCAGAACTGATCCCTGAGTTCTGGAGAACAGAGCCAAGAGTAAGCCTGGAACACTGCAAGGTGTGAACCCTAAACCAAACCAAAAAATTCATTTACTATGTATCATAACACATTATAAAAGTCCATTTCTCAGACACTCATTCCCAGCTGAGACCTCTGGGGCAATCTCCTAGGGGCCCAGGCAAGCTCCCGCCCTAACAAAAAGCTCTGGCAGCTGCTCCAACACCCCAAAGCTGCTGCTGTGTGTCTGGCTGGACCTCAACTCAGGCATGAGGGATTGGTGTTGGAATATTGAATGCTTGAAACAAACCATTATGAACAACTTTGTAAACCACGATGTTTAAATAAAGAGGGAGGAGAAAGCTGTAATTATAAAATAGTATGATTTTGGTGAATAGAAAAATTATTAAAACAAGATTCTGAAAGATGGTTTCATAAAGTACACAATATTAATACAATTAACCTTTCAAAGTGGTTCTAAGAGAACTGCTCGATAAATGCACCTGAGATAAGTAGCTACTCAAATATATATTCTTCACTTATTTTAACAGAAATAAATATTACATACAAATATAAGAATAGTGTAAGTGGCAGGAGAGTATGTTTATGATTGGAGCAGGAAAGGTTTTCATCTTTATCGTGGGGTGGAAGATTTGGGGCATACTCCCGGGCGCTCAGTGCACTCTGGGAGTGCTCTGTGTAAGCAGTACATTGAACCAATATTAACTGAAGTAACTGCATGCAAGGCAAGCAGCCCACTCCTTGAATTACCTCTCTGGCCCCAGGAAAGCTTTCTTAAACAAGAGATATTGCAAAATTTTAAAAAAAAAGCTAAAATTTTTATTAAGCAATTTATAATTTGTGAATTTAAAAAGGCATACTAAATAAAATTAAACATGGGGAGAAAATTTTAACAAGTCAAAAGAAGAAAATGTAAGTCTGAGAATGTGTAAAGAACTTGTCAGTAAATCAGTAAGATTAAACCTATGAGAAAAATTCATAAAATTTTAATAAAATAAGCTCAGTATCTCCAGTAATGGAATAAAAAAAACCACACGCTTCTGCAATGACAGGTAATTTGCTTGGCAGGATTATTAAAATATAAAAGCATCACACATTCTACCAGAAAAGCATATAGGTGCAAATACACCAAAAAAAGGCTTTGTAAAAATTATCATCAATTCAGCAAGGTTTATAATAAAGTGGTAAACTATCTCAATGCTCATTCTAGAAAACTATAAATAGCACATACTATATATAAAATAATAATAATATTAACAGTAGTATATACATGTACCATAGAATGCTATGGAGATTTTTATTTTATTTTATTTTTTTATACATGAGGTACAGTTATAGACTTATAAATTTTTGTGCTTGGGTTTCAGTTATACAATGATCAAGTACCCATTCCTCCACCAGTGCCCATCCTCCACCACCACGGGTCCCAGCATTCCCCCCACCCCCTCTTCCCCCCCATCCCACCCTGCCTCTGTGGCAGGGCATTCCCCCTTGTTCTCTCTCTCTTCTTTTGGGTACTGTGTTTTGCAAGAGAGGCACTGAGTGGCAGTCAGGTTTGGTCTATAGTCTACTTTCAGCATGCTTCTCCCACCCTGGGAGGATCCTCACAACACCCTTTATTTGGTGCTCTCTTCTCTATCTGAGATCCCCTAGCACATGTGGCTGGCCTCCAAGTCATGGAGCAAAATTCCTGGTACTAATCTCAGCCATTCCTGGGTGTTAGTCTTGCTATGGAGATTTTTAAAAAAAATTCTAAGATATACTAGTAACTGAAAATCAACAATGAGCTGAAAAATTAATATATACAGGGTAATTTTTGGCTTTATGTGTGTGTGCGTGTGTACAGGATGAAAATTTTTGGTTTTAGGTGATACTCAATGGTGCTCAGGGGACGATGTGCTGGGGATCAAGTCTGGGCCTTCCAAATGCAAAGCAAGCACTATAACCCTCTGAACTATCTCTCTGGCATTGGGATGATCAACTTAATGCAAATCCATATGATTATTCTAACAGAAACATGGATTAGGTAACCCCATGTGTAAATACACAAAAGAAATACATCACTTAATAACAGCTAATACCACAGAATCGAAAAGTATTGACAGGGAGATTTCCTAAATTAGTCTTTCCATTAAGGAAATACTTGCAAATGTTACATTAAAAATGAACTGTAGAGAAAGACAAAAGAATCTCGGAACCGAGCAACTTGCTGCAGAGATGCTTCCGGAACTTATGCCAAGCTGATTTCACCAGGGTGCCTCAGGCGGGAGTGGGCTTCGTCCCTCCACCTGCCCCCTAAGAACCCTGGTGGCTGCCAACTTCCAGAACCCAATGAGAGAAGCGACGGCAAATTCCAGGTCTCGAGGGATATGGGATGGGCTGGCCCTTCTTATTCTAGCCCTGTCCCCAGGGGACCCTCGAGGTCACGCCTACAAACTGCCTCTGGATGCCATTTAAGCTCCTTAACAGCCACGATCCCGACGCACAAAAGAATCTTGGAACCAAGCAGCATGCTGCAGATTTCTTCAAACCCTAATTATCTAAAATTTTAGAATCCCAGGAGTGCACAGCCACTTTGGCAGCCACTTGACATCTTACATTATTCATAACATGCAATATAAAATAAAATATCTAGCATTTGGCAAATTTCCTGTGTCGTACTCAATATGCCAAATACCAGTAACAATGATGGGTCTCATTCTCCTAACCCTGATAGAGCACTGAATATGGCTCTTTTAAAATCTCAGGGCTAGGAAGAAGGAGACGTTACTGGTGCCTGCTCGAGGCAATCGACTAACAACAGGATGATCGTGATCTAGCATTAGCCAAGCGGCACAAATGCTGGCCGACTTTGACCATGAGCGTGAAAAGGTCAGACTACAGCTGAATCTCACGAAGATAATGTTTATGAGAAACAATCTCGTTCCTGACGTTCCATTCACTCTCAAAGGAATGACCATCTCCGAATGCAACAGTTATGTGTACCTAGGTCGAGAAGTCAACATGACGAATGACCTGGCACCTGAATTGCGCAGGAGGAAGAGAGGCTTGGAACCCTTCAAGAGTGTTGAAGAAATAGCTAAGAAGACGAAGAACCTCTGGCTCCGGGCACATCTCTTTGATTCCACCGTTCTTCCTTCATTAACATACGCCTCTGACACCTGGGCCCTATGAAAACAGGATGAGAACGCTATTTGGATCTCCCAAAAAGGAATCAAAAGAGCTATGCTTGGAGAATCACGCTTCACTCAAATGAAATGAGAGAAAGAATCTGGAGTTCTGACCTCCGTCGATGATAAAGAATCGGGGACGCTGTCTCCTTTGCCACGGTGTCGAAAATCAGATGGGCTGGACATGTAATGAGATTTTAAGATGACCACTGGACTAGAGTCATTACCGACTGGATTCCATGGGATGTCAAATGATCACGTGGCCGCCCATCTACGAGATGGTCAGACTTCTTCGTCAAGACCCTGAATGATCGGTTTGAGGCTCTTCATGTTCCTGGAGTGAGCAGACGCCACTGGGCTACACTAGCACGTGACAGGGAAAAATGGAGACGCAGCTAGTGCCCGCTTGAGCGGATCGATGAGAAACGGGATGTCAAGTGATCTAGCATCTGCCTTTTTGGCAGGATTAAGTGGTGGCAGGAAAATTCAAAATAATGGTGGTGGGAAGGTGCAATGGTGGTGAGACTGTAGAAATATTGAATATAATCCATTATTGTGAACAACTTTATGAAAATAAATTTAAAAATTAAAAAGAAAATGAACTGTGGGGGCTGGAGAGATAGTATAGCCAGTGGGCATCTGCCTTGCATATGGCTGATCTGGCATTCCATATGGTTCCTTGGAATGATCCCTGAACACCAACAAATGTGGTTGGGAACCCAAAAATAGGTAATAAGTAAGAATAAACCTTAGCAAGTAGCTATTGAGTATGTAGATCTGCCAGTGAACTTTTAAACGATACAAGATCTATTGTATTACTCAAAACTTTTAATAGGTTTCCCTCTCAATCAGAACGTAGTCTCTATTCTTATTCTTCCAACAGTGGCTGAAAAATGGCCCCCTAAAACATATCCATTAATCCCTGGTGCCTGTGAATGTTATCAGAGATAGAGGGGTGAAAAAGGTCTTTGCAGATATAAATATGGGGAGATTCTACAGAAATGAGATTATTCTATATAATCTGGCTTGATCCTAATACATAAACACACGTATCCATGTAAAAGAAATAGAAGGGAATTTAACACACACACAGGGAATGACAGAGGAGAAAAAGACTTGAAAACATGATCTTAAAAATTGGAGTGATGTGGGGGCTGAAGCAATAGTACAATGGGTAGAGCACTTGCCTTGCACCCAGTCAACCCGGGTTTGATCTGTGGCATCCCATATATTCCTCTGAGCCTGCCAACACTGATCCCTGATCACAGAGTCAGGAGTAATTCATGAGCACTGCTGGGTGTGGCCCCCTTTTTCCCCAAAAGATATGAAAAAGATTATCCCCTAGAACTTCCAAGGAAATATGGTGTTGCTAACACTTTGATTTCTGCCCAGTGATACTGATTTTGTACTTGTGGCTTCCTGAACCATGAAAGAGTATCTGTACTTTTAAGTGACCAACTTTGTAAATATCTGTTATAAGTAGTCATTGAGTAGCTACTGAGAGTATCCTGCCCGCACAGCAGAGTCTGACAAACTCCCCGTGGCGTATTTGATACGCCAAAACCCAGTAACAACGATGGGTCTCATTCCCCTCACCCTGAAAGAGCCTCGAATGTGGCACTTTCTAAAATCTCAGAGCTAGGACGAAGGAGACGTTACTGTTGCCTGCTCGAGGAAATTGATGAACACGGGATGACAGTGATACAGTGATACAATGAAGTAGTCACATGCCTTCCTTGGCCTCTCTAATCTTGTTCTGCCTTATTCATTCTGCTTGTGTCAAAAATCCTCCCAGCCATCTGTCCTCTGAAGAGACCATGCTAACTGTCGTCTTGCAGAAGCGTTGCAGTTCCTACTGTCCTCTCCCTTAAAGGGAAACCACTGCTTTCCCAGAAAAACATTTTCAGACAAGACTGTGCCAAATAGATCTATCCTAACTCTATTCTGTTAGTTTAACTTGTTTTCCCAACACTTATAACCACCTGCCAAATTTGATTATTTTTTTTTCACTGCTGTATCCATAACTATAGCTGTTTTTGCTGTACAATGGGTGCTCAGTAAATGTCTAAGTGGAAAGGAAGGATGGGCCGAACATGTCTCGTAATAACCCACTCACAATCAATGGTCATTGCCATAGTCATTGCCAAAATAGGAAAAGAGAAGGAAGCCAGTATATTTTATTTGTTTTATTTAGTCCAGGTATACACACCAACAGGCCGGAGCTAAAAGCAGGAATGTCAGACAGAGAGGACCAACCACCTAAGAATCAGTGCTCTTTGGTTAAGCAATATCTTTAGTTATGAATGCACTGTCCTCCCGTTGTTCATTGATTTGCTCAAGCGGGCCCAGTAACGTCCCATTGTGAGACTTTGTTGTTACTGTGTTTGGCATATTGAATACGTCACGGGTAGCTTGCCAGGCTTTGCTGTGCGGGCGAAATACTCCCAGTAGCTTGCTGGGCTCTCCGAGAGGGGCGGAATCGAACTCGGGTCAGCCAGGTTGACCACATGCAAGGCAAATGGCCTACCCGCTGTGCTATTGCTATTAATTATGTATGGCTTAGAGAAATGAAAGTGGGATCCTATCTGTACAGAATAAAGACTTAGAGAAATGGGGACCAAATGGAGATCTGACTAAGTGAAGATAATATATAAGGAGTATAAGGTAAGCTCTAAAATTAGAATCAAGTCTTCAAATTAATAACTTCAGCATAAATTTAATAATGCTAAATAAATATAAGCAGATTTTAGGCAATTTCATTACAAAAACAGAATGATCATGGATAGGTCTTAACTTCAAAACTACGAAACCACACACATTCATGAAAGAGAAAATGAAAAGGCTGCTAACAGCAACAATAAACAGGACAGCCTCATTCACAGACATATCCTTAAGATGAAATTTTCTCATTGGGAAGGGCATTTGCCTTGCACAAAGCCAAAACAGGTTTGATTGCTCCGTCCCTCTCGGAGAGACTGGCAAGCTACCGAGAGTATCCCGCCTGCACGGCAGATCCTGGCAAGCTTCCCATGGTGTATTTAATATGCCAAAAACAGTAACAAGTCTCACAAATAGAGACGTTACTAGTGCCTGTTCGAGAAAATCGATGAACAATGGGAGGACAGTGACAGTGACAGTTTTTCCTTGCTCTGTTTAGTAGGCCAAACACAATCTTGTTATCATTTAGAATACTCAATCATGACAAATTTCCAAGACAGAGCTACCAAATCATGCTATTCTTATCTTGATATCTGGCAGTGTAGTATGAAGGTCCTACTTTGCTTCAAAGCAGAACACTTTTATAAGTTCAGAAACCCTGAATTCGATTTTGTCCAGGGTGGAAAAAAAGTGCCACTGTATGAAGAAAGGATGTCACAAATCTGGACAGTGGAGACCTAGTTATCATCTCAGGACCAGAAAGTCATTAGGGCAAAGACTAACTAGTTTCACACAATCCGTGGCTTTTCTTTATTACCAGTTTCCAATTTCTTTGGCATTGCAACAAATCAGCTCAAAGACTATATAGGTCCCAGTCTTCCTTGTGATTAAGTGAGGTGGAAAGAGCAAGCTTCGTGTGATACTTGAAAGATGTGTCAAAAAGCAGTAAGTTGAGCTAGAAGGTGTATTTTGCCTTTTCTCCCTTTCTTCTTTTTTTTTTATTTTTTAAAAATTTTTTATCCTTTCTTCTTTCTGATGCTTGATCTGCAGATCCAGTGAGAGGGGCTCTAGCAGCCATCCTAGGCTGCACAGGAGAGTCATTTTTCTGCCAAGGGCAACTTGAATATTTATGATTTGTAGGCCACACAATACAGGCAGAGATGGGCCACTGGCAGCTAGCTAGAAGCATATGTGTCTCTTCTCTTCTGCTACATACCAGGACCGAAAACATAACTTTGTGAGCCTATTATGGCTTGAAATATCTATATCTATATCTATAACTATATCTATATATACGGGCTGGAGCGATAGCACAGCGGTAGGGCGTTTGCCTTGCACGCAGTCAACATGGCTGACCCGAGTTCGATTCCTCCGCCCCTCTCGGAGAGCCCGGCAAGCTACCGAGAGTATTCGATATGCCAGACACAGTAACAACAAAGTCTCCAATGGAGACGTTACTGGGCCCGCTCGAGCAAATCGATGAACAACGGGAGGGCCTTAACCTTTACCTATCTATACATATATATTATATATGTTGGGCTGCAGCGATAGCACAGCGGTAGGGCATTTGCCTTGCACGCAGCCAATCGACCCGAGTTCGATTCCTCCGCCCCTCTCGAAGAGCCCGGCAAGCTACCGAGAGTATCTCGCCCGCACAGCAAAGCCTGGCAAGCTCCCCGTGACATATTCAATATGCCAAACACAGTAACAAGAAGTCTCAGGATGGAGACGTTACTGGGCCCGCTTGAGCAAATCGATGAACAACGGGAGGACCGTGACTGTGATTAACACACATACGTTAACATATATTAATATATTATTATATGTTATATATTATAATATATTATATGTTATATATCATTTAGGGCTGGAGAAATAGCACAGCGGGTAGAGTGTTTGCCTTGCATGCAGCCGACATGGCCAAACTGAGTTCGATTCCTCCACCCCTCTTGAGAGCCCGGCAAGCTACCGAGAGTATCTTGCCCGCATGGCAGAGCCTGGCATGCTACCCGTGACGTATTTGATATGCCAAACACAGTAACAAGTCTCACGATGGAGACGTTACTGGGTCCGCTCAAGAAAACCGATGAACAACGGGAGGCCAGTGACAGTGACAGATATATTAAAACATATATATTAACACATGCCAACATACATATTTTAACATATATGTTAATATATGTTAATGTATATGTCAATGTATATTAACATATATGATATATGCTAAAACATGTATGTATATTATATATATGTTAATATGTATATATTAACCTGAGGGATGGAAACCAGGTCTACCAGAACAGAACCAAACTAGAGACACACCCAGGCCTCTGCTAATGCCTACAACCTACCACTAACACCACTATGACTACCCCCAATAATTGCTTACTTGAAAAAACAAATCCTAAACTACTGTAGTCATTATTACAGTTCAGCCTAACCCTAACTGAGACATTCACTGGGTCTACAATACCCTTACCTCACTATATGTTTAAATTTCCTTTGTTATTACTCTTACCTTGTCATTCACTAGAGTAGCACAATCCAACACAACTTTCAGTAGTAACGAAAATAAGTCATCATTGTATTTTCCAATAAGTTAGGAACAACTTGTGGTTATTGAATACTTGAAATGCATGGAGTCTAACTGAAGAACTTAATTTAAATGTGATTCTAATTTAAATGTGAAGAATACCCATATGTGACTAGTGCTACCACTTTTTAGACTATAGTCTTTTCTGCTCACACCTTTTGTCTTTTCAATACTGACTATCCCGTTAACTTGTATGGCTTTACCTGTTCATTCTTGTACCTAAAGACTTTACCATACAACTACACTCCGTTTTCACTGGGCAGTCCAGTTACCACTGGACTTAAATATCTGGCTCATTTCCCTTCAAAATCTATTCCTATTATCTCTCTTCTCTTTGCTTAGAGTCAAAGAAAACCAAAGAGTACCCTCTGAGGTTTACCTCAAGTATATACAATTTCTTGTTATACCAATTGTACTCAACAACTGAAAATAATACATATTCTCCTACTCCAACTCCTGCATATAACATCTCCCATGCAGTCAGAAACATCTGACCACCCTCTTATTCCTCTTATGTAACTCTTTTATTATCAGGTCTTAGTTCTTTACCTGCAAACTCTTGATTCCTGTTCTTCTTACAGGTTACTGCTGAATGAACCCCCAGTATGCACATCTCTGATGTCATCTACTTGCTTAAATGGTTACTATTGTTGAATAAAGTAGGACCAATTCCCTGTGAAATAATTTTATTTTCTTTCTAATGAATAACGTAACAACTTTACTCTATGTTTAACCATACTAATATTAAGCATATTTGGTTTTCATTTTCTATTTCAAAACTCATTAGTTATACCCTTTGTTTCATTTATTTCTAATTCTTTTTTGAAATATTAAAAGCATAAAAATAGGGGCAAAAGTGATATACAGAAGAGGGGCATTTGTCTTGCACAAGTCTGACCAGGGTCTGATATCCATACCCAAAGTACTGCCAGGAGTGCAGAGCCAAGATAAAACCGAAATAAGTAAATAAATTTTTTTTTTTTTTTTTTTGCTTTTTGGGTCACACCTGGCGATGCACAGGGGTTACTCCTGGCTCTTCACTTAGGAATCGCTCCTGGCAGTGCTCAGGGGACCATATGGGATGCTGGGAATTGAACCCAGGTGGGCCGCGTGCAAGGCAAACGCCTACCCACTGTGCTATTGCTCCAGTCCCAAAGTCCAACACCAAGCAAATCTCAACCCATCTGGTCTCTCACTACTATTCTCCTAACTCCTGACCTTCATATAGAGCCAGACTGAATTACTTACTGCTTCCTACTTAGAAACCGTACTCTTCTGCCTCTAAAAATGCCATTCACTCTATTTGGAGAAAAATCCCTAACTTGCACCTTACGTGTCTGTAACACCTCAAATTACAAATCAAATTCCTCTTTCCTGGACATAAAACTCTATTATAGTGCTTTTGTCGTGTGAAAGAATACACATACAAATCTTAAAAGCCACTCCAGGTCACAAGGTTATAAAAGACTGTCTTCCCTTATTTTCCAGTGTTTCTAAGGAAAACAGAAAACTGAAAACACCCAAATGTGTGTTATATCATAATTAGAGTGGGCACCTGTCAGAGCAAATGTCAGCAGGGGCATTGGTAGCTGTGCTTGATGAGCTTCAAGATCAAGGCCCTTATCAGTAAAAAAACCTGCTGAACAGGAATTTATGTCAGGAGCATTTAAAGGGTCCCAGGGTCTGAGACAGTGCAGGGGAGTTAAGGCACGTTGCCACCCCACTTTGAAGTGGCAGGGTCTTTGTGACATTCTTATTTTGCAAGTGACTAAAACAGCTAATCCAAGAGGAGGAACTATCTCAAAGCCTCAAAAGAAACTTGTCACTAAATTAAGCCTAAGGTCCTTAAGAGACATTAAACATAAGAAAATGCCACAGTAAAGACAAAACCACCCAAACAGAGGTTGGTATAACATCTTAGTTAGCTGAGTGTCTGCTCTGTAAGCAGGAGGCTTGGGTTTGATTCCTGGTAGCACCCGGTTCCCCAAGCATCTCTAGTGTGGTCCCCAAACTGATGTTATCCTCCAAAATAAAAAAGGCAGAAAATATCTGACAGGCTTACATGAGAAATAATTAAATGACTACAAGGATTGCATAAATAATCCCTTAGAGGCTTCTGGGTTCAGCTTTGACATGTTAAGAGATTAGAAGTAATCACTCTGATTTTAAGATACTCCCATCCATCAACAAGCCAAAAATCACTGATTCTTTTGCATCCATTCAAGAACTAACTTTACTGTCACCCCTAAAATTTGAAGAATGACACAGAATCTCAAATAGAAAATTATACACCTGCCATATGAAGTAGAAATCTCTGGAACCAAAAACTAGTAGGAATATACTTTAGTAGTAATTTTGACAAAGTAATGGAGGTTAAATATGGACCAGCTTGAGTGGGAGAGGTTCTTAAGCATTTTATGAATTTTTCCTCCATGAATCCCACCCAATGTGTTAAAAGAGTATTCCCTTGAAAGCAAGGAAAGAATAAAAACTGTAAAGTGCAGGGTAAGAAAGATGGCTCACACAGGCTTTGCATAAAGAAGCTGGATTTAATCCCTAATCCTTCCTGAACACAATTTTACAAAAAATTGAAAAGTATGTCAAGAACATTCTCCACAATTAATTCCTTACATGGGGGATGTGGGGGTTGGGTGGGAAGATTTTACTGAAACATTATCTGAACTGGAGAAAGGATAGTTCTCTAATTTATCACTCTCTGGTCTATTTTTTAAATTTTATTTTTATTATTATTTTTTTTCTGTTTTGTTCGGGGATAAACCTAGGGATACTCGGATTATTCCTGGCTCTACTCTCAGGAATCACTCCTGGCGGTGTTCAAGGGACCATATGGGATGCTGGGGGTTGAATGTGGGTTAGCCTCATCAAGGCAAATACCCTACCTATTGTACTATGGCTCTGGCCCCTTATCTTTATTTACGACACTATGATTTGCTGTTTATAACAGAGTTGTTTCAGGCAATGTTCCAACACTAATCCCACCACCACTGTACCTTTCCCTCCACCACTGCCCCCAGCTTCTCTCCTACTGTCTAGCCTGTCCCCTTAGCAGACATATAACAAATTAAATTTCATTATTACCTGTCCAACAAAACTTAAGAGAAACAGCAAAAGGAATTATCAGAAAATATACCAAGAGAAGTCAATCTGTGATAATTAACTGCTACAGATTTTAATCTATATAAGAATTTCAAATTACTTAATACAAGACAGTATATTGCCTATTCTCATTTACATAAATAAGTGTTCAACTCAGACATCTAAAACATATTGCATTATACTTTACTTTGTACCTGGATCTTATTGTGGGAATTATTTCTCCCCTCTCATAAACATAATTATTTTACCGGGCCACACCCAGAAAATAATGCTCAGGTAATAATACTCCTAGCTCTGCACTCAGACATTACTTCTAGTGGTACTCTGGGGACCATATGAAATGCCAGAGATTGGCCCTGGGTTATAAGATTAAGAAAGGGTTTCCCAGGGTCAGAAACATAGTACCAGCAGGCAGGGCACTTGCTGTGCAGGTAGGTGACCCAGATATAATCCCCGGCACCCAATATGGTCCCCCAAGCCCTGTCAGGAGTGACCTCTGGGTAAAGAAGTAGGAGTTAAGTCCTAAATACTGTCAGATGTAGATGCTCCCTACCTCCTCCCCCCAACAAAAGGAGAAGGACTTTTCCTGGGGCAAAAGAAATAGTATAGGGATAAGGAGCATGTCTTACATGTGGCCAGCCCCCACTGGATTCCCCCACATCACATGGTCCCTGAGCATCACAGGGGCAGACCCGGAGGCTCTTGGGCACCTCAGGGTAAGAAGAACTGTTAACCTTGGGCCATCTACCTGGTTGGTCAAGAAACAATGGGAAGAGCCCCTAGGCCTCATGAGTATAGCTGGGTGGGTCAAAAAGCAAAAAAGTGAAGAAAAACAATGCTCCTCTTCCCCCAGCACTATCATCACACCAACAGGATAATAGCGTAACAACCATGGGTTCCCAACTGAAAGATCTGCTCATCAGGTAGGGGCAGGAATGTTGGCAAAGTGCGGAGGAGTCCCAGGTATGATCCCTGGCACTTTGTGGTCTGCTAGCACTGACCAGAGAGCAATACTCATGCACTGCACCAGAAGTAGCCTCTCAACCCTATGGCACCACAAAAACAAACAAAAATTGGGGCTAGAGAGAGTACAGGGATTGAAGCACTTGCTGTGAATGTGATCAAACTCAGTTTGACCCCTGACACTAAGTACGGTCCTCCAAACACAGTCAGGAGTGATCACTGAGCACCGAGCCAAGAGCAGCCTCAGAACACTGCTGGGCGTGACCCTGCTTCGCTGCCCTATCCCCCTCAAAAAACAAACAAACAAACAAACAAACAAACCCACAAACCCTTACAGAAATACAAGGATATCTGAATGCCTTTCATGATGAGACACAGTCAAGTAAAGAATCTGAGCTTCAAGATATCAACAGAGGGACCGGATAGGTAGTACATACAGCAGGTAGGGCACTTGCTTACCACCAGCCTGAGTTTGATCCTTGGCACCCCATACGATAACCCAAACACCACCAGAAACAATCCCCGAGGTCAGGGCCCTAAGCACCGTCAGGTGTGACTCCAAAACAAAACAAAACAAAACAAATATCAACAGAAACTTACCAAACTTAAAACTAAAGAGAAAAACAATGGGAAAAGAGAGTGTGGGGTGAGGGGGTGAAGTGGGAGGTGGAACAACCAAGAACTGTAGGAGAATTTTAAAAGGGAACAAAACATCAAAGATCTGTAAAAAATGAGGCTTTTATACATTCCCAACATTCATGCTGGGACACCAGAGGAAATGAAATAAAAGAGTAGAAGGAAAAAATCGAGCCGTAATGACCAAGAATTTCCACAAAAGAGATCAATAAAACACCAGAGAAAAGGATCTCTGAAAATACCAACCTAAATACACATTTAAAATATTACACCTAATCATACATTCAAACCGCAGAAAAACTAAAGACAATCATCTTTTTTTCTGTTTCTGTTTTTTTTCGGCCATACCTCGTGATTTGGGATTATGCCTGGCTCCGCACTAAGGACTCATACCTGGCGGTGCCCGAGGGACCATATAGGATGGTGGGGATGGAACCCTGGCAAATGCCCTATCTACTGTACTATTTTTTCAGACCTCTCCTCCTTGCCCCAAAGAAAATCTTGACTAAAGCCCAAGATTCACTGAGTGGGATGAGAAAAGTATTTTTGCTTTGTTTTGGAGCCACATCTGGCTCACTCTTGGAGGAGCTCAGGAAACCATATAGGATGCCAGGGATTGAACCCAGGTTGGCCACGTGCAAGGCAAACAGCCTGCTTGCTGTACTACTGCTATGACCCAAATAACCTTGTCTACAGAGGATTAAGAATAGGAACTTCAATAGACATATCATAAATAATGAAGGCAATAAAGTGAAATATAAGGAAAAAAACCCATGAATCTAGAATTCTACATATTAGTGATAATATCCTTCAAAAATGAAGAAGAAATTAAGAAAAAGTTCTTCACATGTCAAAAACTTCAGTAAAGAAAAAGAACTTGTTACCTTGGACTCTGGACTCAATGGGACCCAGGAGCAGAGATCCTCTGCCTGCTTCCCCCAGTCTCCGGCCACCTAGGAGTCACACCCATAAGCCACACCCTGCCGGCACCAGATAATCTCCTCATGGGCCACCCTCCAGAACTCAGGCTGCTTCTCCCAGGGAGTATAAAATGAGGCCCCCATAACCATGCCACCAGATTCTGTGCCAGGCTGTTTTCACTCGGGGCGCCCCAGAGGAGGGCGGGCGAGAGCCCTCCCTGCCCCAAGGGACCCAGCCCTGGCATCGGACCTTCACTACCCAACTGCTGCCATGCTCCAGGCCACTTTCCAGACAGAGCAGCCGCACATCATGGGACACTTCCTACCCATTGCCATTGTCCATAATTACCACAGCATGTTTGATGGAGTTCAGACAGTAGGCAACAGATCAGAGAGAAATATATATATATATATATATATATATATATATATATATATATATATAGTCCTCCGTTGATCATTGATTTGCTTGAGCGGGCCCAGTAATATCTCCATTTTGAGACTTGTTGCTACTGTGTTTAGCATACTGAATACGTAACGGGGTAGCTTGCCTATATATATGCCTCTCGGAGTGCCTGGCAAGCTACTGAGAGTATCCCACCCGCACGGGCAGAGCCTGGCAAGCTACCCATGCCAAAACCAGTAACTATAACGGGTCTCATTCCCCTGACCCTGAAGGAGCCTCCAATCATTGGTAAAGACAAGTAAGGAGAAGCTGCCAATATCTCAGGGCTGGGATGAATAGAGATGTTACTGGCACCCGCTCAAGTAAATTGACGAAGACAGTGATACAGTGAAAGAAAAATAAGGTATAAATGAAGGCAAAATAGAATATTTTTCCTTATTCTAATTTAATCTACAAAGCACTTCAATAATATGGACGGAACTGACAATGTAGTGGGTAGGGTGCCTGCCATCCACTCAGAGGGGTTTGATCCTGGGCACCACATATGGTTCCCCTGAAGCATTGCCAGGAGTGACCCCTTAGGTCAGAGCCAGGAATAAGTGCTGAGTATCACTCGGTGTGGCCCCCAAACAAAATGAAACAGAGAAAATGCTTTAATAATAAATAACAGCATGTCTGGGGGGGGGGGGATTATAATACATGAATAAGTTAAATGAAGGTCAACAATGTCATACGTGGAAAAAGAGAATTGGGACAATTTTGTTAAAAGATGAATGCAATATATATGAAGCAGTAGTGCAGGGATTTTGAAGGTGGGCTTGAATTTAAAATGATTACTGCAGGCCACAGATGTGGCTCAACAGTACAACACATGCCTTGCATGCAAGAGACCTGGACCTAATGCCTGGGACTGCAAAGCAAAATAAACAATACACTTATTGCAATTTAAGGTAATCACCAAAAAAGAATTAAACAGTCTCCTAGAAAAGATGGCCCCCAAAATGATCAGATAAAAGCCAATTACTTAAAAACTCAAGTAAAAAGGCTGAAGTTGGAAGAAGTCACCTAAAATCCAAAGACCAATAATGAAAACATGAAATGATCATTAGTTGATGAATGTACAACTACATTGTTTCTTAGGAGTATATTGTACTAAAAAGTCTGCTTCATGTAGCACCAACTTATTTATTCCTTAAAATATCATTTTTATTTTTAAGCAAAGAAACTGACCTACAGAGATTACATAACTTCATCGGGGATGCACAATAAGTGGCAGAAATGGATTTATATTCAAGCAGGGGCTTCAGAATCTGTCCTCTGATTACCAATGTGAGTCAATGTTCTAAACATACAAATTAACTCTGAATGTACTTTCTGTCAGATTTACATCAAAATTCACTACTACTGACATCATATAGTCCCTGGGCTAAAGATACACCATTATCTAAAATATTTGACGCATGAACAAATTAAAAAAAAAAAAAAACAGAAGCAAAAAGTGTTTTATAGCACAGTGGGTAGGATGTTTGCCTTGCACGTAGCTGACCCGGGTTCAATTCCTCCGTCCCTCTCGGAGAATCTGGCAAGCTACCGAGAGTATCCTGCCTGCATGGCAGAGCCTGGCAAGCTCCCCGTGGTGTATTGGATATGCCAAAAACAGTAACAACAAGTCTCACAATGGAGACGTTACTGGTGCCTGCTTGAAAAAAATTGATGAATAATGGGAGGACAGTGCTACAGTAATACATTTCAGGAATAGGTATATATTGTTTTACCTTTGAGGAATAGGTATACATTTAAAATTATACTATGGGGCTGGAGAGATAGTACAATGGGTAGGGCATTTGTCTTGTATGCAGTTGATCTGGGTTTGATCCCTAGCACCCCATATGGTTCCTCGAGAACTGCCTGGAGTAATTCCTGAGTGCAGAGCCAGGAATAACCATGAAGACATGAAGACCATGGGTGTGGATTCCCCAACACCCCATCTCCCCTCAAAAAACCCAACATTCCTGAAAGAACCAAACAGAAATAGGTTAGGTGAGTATACAAACAAATAAACCAAAAGCCACCATTTCAGTATTTAGCAATGACACATAATTAGCAGTAAATGGTGATATAAATCACTACCTTTATCCAACTTCCTAGCTCTCGTGAACTTTTCTTGTGATCTCTTTTTCAGTTCCTGGACTGGAATACAGGCCAGTGCTTTCTCCTGGAGAGCACGGTTCTCATAGAGCAGTACGTGCTGAATGTTGGACTGCAGAGCTTGTAGAAGGATGGGGTGGCCAGCTGTAACCTAAAAGGAAAAAGAAAAAAAAATGAGATTATCTTCTCTCTATCAGCTATAAGTAACATAACAAAACTCATTGGTTCTGGGGCCAGAGTGATGGTATAGCCGGCAAGGGTCCTTGTCTTGTGTGCAGCTGACCTGGGTTCATCCCAGGCGCCCAAGATGGGCCTCTGAACACCACCAGGAGTGACCTCTGAGACCAGAACAAAGAATAAGTCCTTGTGCAGAGCCAGGAGTAAGCCATGAACCCCATTAAGTGTGGTAAAAAAAACGCACACACACATTATTTCTACAATTTTATTTATAAAGCATTGTGAATGGATTCACAGAAATGTAAAAAATACTGAAAACTTTACAAAATTAGTATTAGGAGTAACTGTGTAAACTCACACAAATAGGTGGGCACGGCACCCACACGGCGGCGGCTCTATCTCTTCCGCCACCCGCGTTCGGTAGTCTCACCCTTCTACCACCCCGGAGAGGTCGATGGCGATGGTCAGGCGGAGGAAGGGACGAGGGCCAGGCTGGTAGGTATTAGTCGTAGTTTATTCTGATTCTCTCCTCATCTGTCTCTCTATCTCTGCCCCCATTCTTCCTCCCCCAGCTACTTCATTCTCCTTCTCCATTCCCCTTCATCCTCCTTCTCTGGAGTCTGGGTTCTGATCCTCTCTGAACTCTCTTCTTCCTTCTGCCTCTCTGAACTCTCTTCCTCCTTCCCCCCTGCCCGCTCCTACAGTATGGTTAAATTCTCTCTCCCTGAGGAATTGGGGAAAAACAATTACATAGGTGCGGTCACAATCAATAGGGGTGGAGATCAACAGGGGTAGAAATCTTAGCCTCAGGGAAGACCGCTCCTAGGACAGATCCTTCCTTAGCAGGAGGACCCACCCTAGAGCAGAATTCCATGGGCGTGCCTCTCCTCTCCTTGACCGACAAGCGTACAAGAATATAATATAAATCATTTTGTATGGATACAGTAAGAAATATATTAAACTTATAGAATTGCTCTCCTAGGGCCATCTCGATCTCAGACTACGGTGCTCAGGCCAGATAGTCTTTCCCACCCCTAGCAGGATCCTAGTCTTGTCGTTACCTTTGGATCATGACAGCATTTGTCTATGATCAAACTCTTAACTTATAGTTAAGAATCGTGGCACTTTGGCCTGGCCCATTTCGCTGCCAGGGTAGCTCACTGCTTGCCCTGGGTCCATTCAGTCCCTCGTCGGGACCCTGCTTTTGGGGTGTTAGGAACTAAGGGCAACTGAGGCTTAAGTCGAGAAAGATGCCCGGGAGTGAATAATATTCAAGGCCAATCAAATCCTAAATTACAAAGCATAATGTTAACGGTCTTCCTGTATCTATACAAAAAGGATATTACTTTAAGGTAAACTATTCATAAGGCATAAGGAGAGGAAAAAGGCAATATTTCACTCATATATATAAATCATAGATTTCTGGGAAACTGATCTTACAAATTAACAAAGTCTGATTAAGGGGAAAGCTGATTAACTGGATGAGGAGGAGAGCATAGGAAAGACTGTTTACATGTTTACATGTAAACACAATGGAAGTGGAAGTGCCTCTGGAGCACTGTGATTGGGTGTAACCAGATTGATGGGTATAACGAGATTAATGGGTGTAACCAGATAAAACCTAAGCTTCTTGAAGGACAAAGCAATGTTACCCAACAAGTAACCATATCTGTGTTATACACTGTCTTCATTTTTTACAGTCAGGTTATATCTGGCCCAAATAGGGTTTGCACACATGAGGCACTAAAACTTGAACTACCTCCTTGGACCTAAAATGTTTATTATTAAATCCTGATTATATTAGATTACTGACGCCATGATCGTAAAGATAATACAGTGGGGTGCTTGACTTAGAGCACTACATGGGCCCCAGCAGCCCCGCAGCCAGCCAGGAATAAGTCCAGAGCATTGCGGGGTGTGGCTCCAAAACAAAAGTTAAAAAAAAAAAGTGGCTATCTCGGAGTAGTGAAACCCCCTCCACACAGAGAGGTGTGGTACAAAAACAAAAAAAGAAATAAGTTCTAGCAAATTAACTATGACGGTAAACATGAATGAATTGAATGAATGTATTAAAAGGTGTTTACAAGGTGATTAAAACAACTCAACTCCAGGGGCTGGAGAGATAGCACAGCAGGTAGGGCATTTGACTTGCACGCGGTCAACCGGGTTCGATTCCCAGCATCCCATATGGTCCCCTGAGCACCGCCAGGAGTAACTCCTGAGTGCAGAATCAGGAGTAACCCATTGTCGGGTGTGACCCAAAAAGCAAAAAAAACTCAACTCCAATCTATGACAGGTGGGGAGTGTACACAGTACACAAGACAGACAGTCCACTTTAAGTCTAAGACAGGAACAGAAGCAGCATAAAACAATAATGCCAGAACCATCACATTGAATCAGCAAGTAGCACTGAGTAAATGTGTGTATGTGTGCATATAAACTGTGTATGCATATACATTTTGAACACTTAAAATAATAGAGACCAAGCTAGACAAGATGATTATCCTCATATTAAGTACCTTATGAATGCAGAAACGATCATAGACAATGCATATTTGCTTAATGCATATTTTTTGGGCCAACATGGGCAGTGCTCAGGCTTTACTTCTGAGGGGCCTGAGGGACCATATGGCATGCTACAGACTGAACTCAGGTCGGATGCATGCAAGGCAAGAGACTCACCTGCTGGATGACATCTCTCGCCCTGCTTAAATACTGAATGAGCCTTTGTTATCTGCTAGGTTCTTAGGAGAAAGGTAACAGCAAGCAAGATAAATTTATTATTGACTTATTTTGATCTGCCAAGTGGTGCTGGGGGACCCAGGGCCACAGCTGGTGGCGGCATTTAAACTGCACCTGCCTATGCTAATGCTCAGGAGGTCACATGGTGCTGGTTAGGCCCAAGGCTTGATGTGTGTTCGGCACATGCCTCAACCGCTGCAAATTCGACAGAGTGAGAGTCAGAAAACCAAACAGGGTATTGACATTGTACAACAGAGATCCTAAACTCAGAATTCTCTGAAGAAATGAAGTCTGTGGTAGAAGATGAAAGAGTGAAGACAGTAAAGGAATGAAGAGAACAGAGAAGGAGCAACACTGCTGGCCAGAAGGAACAGATGGTAGCTGGGGAATGTGTCTTAGGGGCATGATTAGCAAACTGTGAAAAATCTGGGAGAGGATTCAGGTGAACTAAAAAAAAAATAGAGGGGAGAGAAGTTGGATTGGTAAGCACAGAGGCCTTTCTTCTTTAAGACACTTATACAAGGAAAATGAGCCGATTTGTGTTTTCAGAGCCTCATTCTCCTTGCTGTGAAAAAGTAGCCCCCCCACCTCCTCCGGCACCCCAGGAGACTCAGTGGGGGACAACCGCAAAACAATGACGTGGCTGTTAGTTACAGCAGAGGCAGCAAAAGTGAAGAGAACATTGGAAAGAGAACTGATGGCGAGTTTGGGTGACCTAAGGAGGGTATGTGTTAGAAAAGTAGAAAATTGTTAGGAACGACCCACGGACTTCTGACAGAAGCAACTAGGCAAATAACTGAACCACTTAAAGTAGGAGAAAAACCAGGAAGTGATCAACTGCGTTACACTAAGGGAAATGCAAAAGTGGAAACAAAAAATGAACTAAAAGTTCATTACATTAGGCAGCATAGATGCCACTGACGATCCCAGTTGAGAAGTTTTGGAATAGTGTTTAATAAGGAAAACAAATTTAAGAAATTTATTTGCATAAAGGAGCATGCTTGCACTAAATGCTGCAGGATAACTATGCAAAACAGCACACTAGAATAGAAACAGAAAATACAGAATCTTCTATTTGGATTTTCGTTCAAAAAAGTATGCCAATCAGAGTTAAAATATAACTAGAGAACCTAGCTATTAATATAGCTAGAGAAGCTATACTGAGGGAAGAAAGTTGTGCATAGGAGAGAGGGTAGTGATGGCCTGGTCATTCCTATTTCTACCCACTGCTATAAGATTCTGCAACCAAACGTGCCTGGTTAAGTAAATTTACATGTTATGTTATGTAGTTTTGACTAACTCAACCTTCAACCTAGCTTTAAATATAATTATAGGGTGGGAAGACAGCTCAAGTGATAAGAACATATGCTGAGCTTCTATGAGGGCCTGAACTCCATTCCTGATACCACTGGACACTCCAAGCACCACCAGATATGGCCCCGGGGCCCCTGGACACCACCATATAAAACATGATAAAGGGATTACAAAGATCTCTAAACAATGAGGCGAATACTAATAATGCAGGCACACATAAGCCAAGGAAACACAGTGCTTAGAAATCTACCTGATCAGTATGAACCTTTCAACTGCTATATTTTTGTTTTTTGGGGGGGACCAAAACCAGAGGAGCTCTGAAGCCAATCCTAGTGGTGCTCTGGGGACCATGTGGTGCCAGCAACAGAATCTAGACTAATTAAAAAAAAAATCACAATCTACTAAGATCTGACTAAATCTGCCCCTCCCCCAATTAAAACAACTATATTTAAAATAGTATTTTGAATATATTTTAAATACTTATGTTCATATTCAATAAATGACTATAATGATAAAATGTGTTTTAAAATGAAAGGTATTTACTCTTTAGCTCTCTTTCAAAATATTTATTATTTATTTATTTATTGCTTAATGCATATTTTTGGGCATTTATTTATTTATTGCTTAATGCATATTTATTATTTATTTATTAATTTATTAATTTATTAATTTTTAAGACGATTAAAAATTGATTTACAAAGTTGTGATTTGCAAAGTCGTTCATAATAGAACTGTTTCAGGCATACAGTGTCATAACAGCAATCCCATCACTACTGTCCCCAGGATCCCTACCTATTCCCCAAGCCTGCACCTTTGGCAGGCAAAAAACAAATTTGTTTCAGATTGCTTGTTCCAACAAAATTTACAAAAATGGCAAACAGAATTATCATTCAGATTAGAAGGAACAACACAGACCTTCATAGATAGGCAACAGCTGAGGGAATTCATAGCCTTGAAACCAGTTTTGCAAGAAGCATTAACATAGCTTCTTTAAAGGCCAGAATTTCCCATCATAAGGTATTGAATATGGTACTCACTAATGTTATATATGGTTGTCCCCTATTAGATTAAGAAGGGTTATAAGCATATAGCAATTGATGATCAAAAATCGAATTATTGATTTATTTTCTAATAATTCTATTTGCCATTTTTAAAATTTTTTTGGACCAAGTAATATGAAATCAATTTGTTATATGCCTGGCAAAGGGACCAAATTAAAAACAGAAGCAGCCTGTTTTGTTTTTTGCGCTATACCTGGTAATGCTACTCAGGGGCAACTCATGGGAACCATGTGGTACCAGGAAGAGTACACAAACCTCCAGCATGCAAAGCACATGGTCTAGCCCTTCTTGCTCGCTTTAGTTGCTCTATAATGTACACACTACACTGGCATGATAGCACATGCATATGATTCCTAAACTTATATATGGAGAGGATATGGTGATAACCTTATAGTGATAGGGTATGTATTAAAAGTGGAAAAAACCCTGCTAGACAGCATATGAAAAGTGAAAATAGTGAGTTCAGGAAGTTCATGCTGAAATTGCTGTAAAGAGGTAGTAAGAGACACTGAACCTGCAAGCTCCAGGGGCCAACGTGTTTCTCAACTAACTGTATGCAGAGAGCATACAGGAAGGAAAGGTCCTTAAACACTTCAGAGTTCCAGGTTCTTCCTTCTCCCTCTCTGGTTCAGCCAGTCTGAGTTTTATTCAGGAACCTGCAAGTCCAGGTTATTCTATTTGTTATTATTTTTTGTTGTTGTTTTGCTTTTTGGGTCACACCTGGCGTTGCACAGGGGTTATTCCTGGCGGTGCTCAGGGGACCATATGGGATGCTGGGAACTGAACCTGGGTTGGCTGCATGCAAGGTAAATGCCCTACCTGCTGGGCTATTGATCCAGCCCTAAGTCCAGTTTATTCTGATGTCAATGGTCCAACATTAAGTGAAAAGTGGGTTGAAGCAAGGTTCATACAATCTCTATGCCATTGAGAATAAAGCAAAAGGAGGGTTAAAACTAAGTACACAGGAGAGCCCACAGTAACCAGACAAGGGACACATGGACAGAGAAGGGGTCACACACACACACACACAAGAAAAGAAAAAAAAATCCTCCATTTTCATTTCAAATAATTTTTTGGGAGGGAGAGGGGGACACACTCAACTGTGCTCCTTGACAGTCAGAGGTTACTCCTGTCTCTGTGCTCAGTGATCACTTCCGGCAGTGCTCTGCTTGGGGAACCATATGATGTGCTAGGGATCTACTCCAGGTCAGACAGATGCATGCCTTATCTGATCTTCTGTATACTATCTTTCTGGCCCCCATTTCAAAAAGAACTGCTAAAAAAAAAGGCACATACAGTTCTCTCTCTCTCTCTCTCTTTCTCTCTCTCTCTCTCTCTCTTTCTCTCTCCCCCTCTCCTCTTTCTCTCCCCCCTCTTTTTTATGGGCCATGCTCAACCTGTACTCAGGCACCACTTCTTCTTAAATGTATATTTTCATTTACTGAGAGAGAAAGAGCTCATTCAGAGAATTTCTATTTTCAATTTAACACTTTCAATCTGAGTATTACTGCATTTATGGGGTTTTAATGGCATTCAAATGATCTTGAACAATAAAAGTTTATTTTCTTGCCTTAGTTTTTTCCATATTCATTGGCACAACTCCAAAAGAACTAAGTCATAAAAATAGAAGTTTGCTGATTACATTGCGATTACAGCAGCTGGGTTACATGTACATAAGGCAGCAACTAATTGCTTTGAGAGAGTAAGTTATTTGAAGTACAACTGGAAGTTTAAAATGTGAAACCTGTTTAGTTAACATTTTTTCTTCACTATTCATACTGAGATTCCAATTATTGTTTTTATGATATGTATGTTTATATATGTTTATAGGAATCCTTTTACTTTTTAATTTTGACATTTTAATCCATCTGTTTTTGATGCTAGTATAAAGATATAAAGAAATAAGGCTTTTATTTTTCATGTCCCTCAGTTCACAAGACAGATCAGGCCAAAGTATACATGAGGTGGGGTTAAGGAGTCTCCTCCTTCTATACAGTCGGTGCAAACAACAGTCTGTGGGAAGCACCAGGAGACCAAGAAATCAGTTTAAAAATCACAAAGAAACACCAGGAAAGAAAATTACATCCAGTTGCTTCTGAACCTGCATGTCAAGTCCATCTCTACATTATAAAAACTCCCGTAATATATATTTAAGATATTAGTATCACTTGATCACTTGACTTCCCGTTAATCATCGATTTGCTCGAGCAGGTGCCAGTAACGTCTCCATTTGTCCCTGTCGCATGCTAGTGTATCCCAATAGCGTCTGTTCACTCTAGGAACATGAAGAGCCTCAAACCGATCGTTCATGATCTTGATCAAGAAGTCTGACCATCTGGTAGGTAGGCGGCCACGCGGTCTTTTGACATCCCGTGGAATCCAGCCGGTAACAGCTCTAGTCCAGCGGTCGTCTTTAAATCTCATTACGTGACCAGTCCATCTGGGTTTTGACACCTTGGCAAACGAGACAGCGTCCCTGATTCTTGATCGTCGACGGATGTCAGAACTCCGGATTCTTTCTCTCATTTGAGTGAAACGTGATATTCCAAGCATAGCTCTTTCAATTCCTCTTTGGGAGACCTGAATAGTGTTCTCATCCTGTTTACTTAGGGCCCAGGTCTCTGAGGCATATGTTAATGCAGGAAGAACAGTGGAATCAAAGAGATGTGCCCGGAGCCGGAGGTTCTTTGTCCTCTTAGCTATTTCTTTGATGCTCTTGAAGGCGTTCCAAGCCGCTCACTTCCTCCTGCGTAGCTCGGGTGCCAGGTCATTTGTCATGTTGACTTCTCGACCTAGGTACACATAGCTGTTGCATTCGGAGATGGTCGTTCCGTTGAGAGTGAATGGGGCATCAGGAACGAGGCTGTTTCTCATAAACATTGTCTTCGTAAGATTCAGCTGCAGTCCGACCTTTCCACACTCACGGTCGAAGTTGGCCAGCATTTGTGCCGCTTGGCTGATGTTTGGTGTTATTAAAACAATGTCCTCAGCAAAGCGGAGGTGGTGTAGTTGCCGACCTTCACTCCCATTCCTTCCCATTCCAATCATTGCATGATGTTCTCGAGGGTGGCACTGAAGAGTTTCGGTGAAATGGTATCACCCTGCTGAACCCCTCTCTTGACATCAATGATTACTTCTTTGTAGAATGGTGAGATCCTGGTAGTGAATCCATAATACAGCTCACGGAGGATCTTGATGTATTGAGCTTGACTGCCGACTGGCTAGGCTTCAATGACCGCTTCTGTCTCAACAGAATCAAAGGTCTCCTTTAAATCAATGAACGTTAGACAGAGCGGCATCTTGAACTCCCGAGAAACCTCAATGAGCTTGGTTATCGTGTGGATATGGTCGATGGTGCTGAACCCTTTGCGGAACCCAGCTTGCTCACATGGTTGTCCTTCATCTAGTGTTCTGCCAATCCTATTTAGGATGACTCGAGTGAACAACTTGTAGATGACAGACAACAGGCAGATGGGGCGATAGTTGCCAATGTCATGGATGTTTCCCTTCTTGAACAGTAGTACAGTCCTGCTGGTTTTCCATTGGGACGGAACCTTGCATTCAGACAGGTAGCGTGTGAAGAGCCTAGCCAGTGTATTGATGAGTACTGACGGCAGGTTCTTCAGGTGTTCAGGTCTGACCTTGTCTGGGCTGGGTGCTGTTCGTTTCTTTACTGACGAAATGGCGTGTCGGATTTCGGAAGGGAGAACATTGGGAATGACATATCCATCCTGTGGAATTTGGTACCAAGACCATCCATGGTAACTCACAGTTCTAGAAGGCCGAATCTAAACGTTGGACATGAGAGTCTCCCGGTGGAAGATTCCACAACGAAATAGACCACATCATATTCAATCAACGGTTTTGCCTGACCGATGTCGCTGTTGTCCCAAAATTCCAAATGGGATCAGACCACCGTCTCCTTCGTGCAAAATTCTACTTCACAGAGCAGAGAGAAAGGGCTGCAAAGTTTAAAAAGAGAACTCCCAGAACGACCACCAACTGGGAGCTCTTTGGCACTATTGTGGCAACATGGCAAGATGCCATTGTTGACAATATTGACGAGGAATACGATCGACTGGTTCAGCACCTCCATGATTGTGCAAGGAACGCCAAGAGAGAGATAGCCACAAAAAAACGCCTGTCTTCAAAAACTCTTGAGCTTATTCGCCACCGTGGTTTGGCGCATGCCTCAGGCAACCGCAAGCAAATGTCTGAGCTCACAAAGCAGTGCAGAGATGCGATCAAGGAAGACCTCAAAGAGAGAAGAGCAGAAGTGCTGGTAGATGCTGCAGAAGCCGGGAAAAGTATTCGTAATGCCCGCCTATCCTTCGCCAACTACAAGACCAAGATGACTGCCCTCCGACGTCCTGGTGGATCTATCACATCCTCCAGAACAACAATGGAGAAGATTATCCATGACTTCTACTCAAATCTCTTCGATAGTCATGTCCACTTGCCGACATACCAAGATATTAGTATATGCTATCATCTTTTAAGTTTATATTTAAGATTATGAGAAATAAGTACAACGTCTTTTCTGATATAACTAGTGGAAGATTAGTGGATTCCCTTACTTAGTAAGATGCCCCAGCATCATCAGTCCAAAACCCCTTTTCTACCTTTATACAAGCCACGCTGCAGTGGGTCTTAAATTTAGAAAGAGGTTTTGTTTTTGTGTCACAGCTCTAGCAGTGTTTAAGGATCACCCCTGATGGTTCTTGAAGGACCACATGGTGCTGGTGATTAAGCCTGGTCTCCTATAGGCGAAACATGTGCTTCAGTCTGTTGAGCCATATCTCAGGCCCCTAGAATAAGTTTTTCAGATTACTTTTTGCTGTTGTTGTGGGGCCATACCTAGCTGTACTCAGGGCATATTTCTTGTTCTGTGCTCAGTGATCACTCCTGGTGCTGCTCAGGAGACCACAGGTAGTGCAAGGTAACAAACTCAGGTCAGTCACATACAAGGCAATTGCCTTGCTGTACTCTCTCTCAGGGCCCCAAGAATCAGTTTTAAACAATTAACTATTCCTATGGTTGTGTTTGGGGGCAGAAGGACCTTAAGGCCATACCCGTGGTTTGTCAGGATTGAGTCCTCGCTCTGTGCTCCGGGATCATTCCAGGCAGTGCTCAGGGGACTGCATGTGGTGTCAGTCAGCCTTGGTCAAGGCAGACACTATCCTTTACACTATTCTCTGATCCTAATTGTTATTGTTTTAAAAAGTGAAATAAAAGTTTTTTTTTGTTTTTTTTTTTGCTTTTTGGGTCACACCTGGCGATACATAGGGGTTACTCCTGGCTCTGCACTCAGGAGTTACTCCTGGCGGTGCTCAGGGGACCATATGGGATGCTGGGAATCAAACTCGGGTCGGCCGCGTGCAAGGCAAACGCCCTACCTGCTGTGCTATCTCTCCAGCCCCGAAATAAAAGTTTTATGTAAAAAAATTTACTTAGGGAAATGTGAGGGGATAGAAAGAAAAATACATGCTCAAAAGAGTATGAGGGCTTTTCTGAGGAGAAAAAGCTAAATGTAACAATTTCTTCATCTTCTTTTTTTTAAAATCACACCTGAAGGTGCTCAGGAATTACTCCTCACTCTGTGTCAGGGATCACTCCTGGTGCTGCTTAGGGGAACATACACAGTGCTGGGGATCAAACCCAGACTGGGAACATGCAGAACAACATGCTGGTTCTATGTCTCTAGCCCAAACTGTTAAATTTTTAAACATAGATTTCATCAACTTGTGACTTCACTAACTTCACTTACTTCTTAACAACAACAACAACAACAAAATCATCTTTTTTCGTATTTACAGAAGTAATGCTTCAACAAGTTTCAGGAAATAGTGAAAGGCATAGATGAAATGAATTATACTACTTAAAGGGTAAAGGTAAAGGCCCTCCCGTTGATCGTCGATTTGCTCGAGCGGGCCCAGTAACGTCTCCATTGGAGACTTTGTTGTTACTGTGTCTGGCATATCGAATACTCTCGGTAGCTTGCCGGGCTCTCCGAGAGGGGCAGAGGAATTGAACTCGGCTCGGCCATGTTGGCCGCTTGTAAGGCGAACGCCCTACCCGCTGTGCTATCGCTCCAGCCCAATTATACTACCTAGAGAAAATTATGACTAAATGTCTATATATTGCTTTCTGGACCTTTTTAAAGTGCATGCATACACTTACAATGAAAAATTATGGGCCAGAATGATAGTACAGCAGGAAAGGTGTTGCCTTGAGGCCAACTCAGGTTCAATTCCCGCCATCCCATATAGCTCTTTTTTTTTTTCATCCCATATAGTTCTGAGCTCTGCCAGGGGTGATCCCCAAGAACAGAGCCAGGAATAAACCGTGAACATCACCAGGTGTGACCCCAATCCATAAATAAATAAAATAAAGAAAATTATACACACACACACACACACACACACACATACACACACATATATATATATATATCATGTTTCTTTCAGAATTATCAGTTTACCTTTAATGTCCATATAATTGTATTCATGACAAAATAGACCATATCCAACCTTTTCAGATGCTAAGGTCAATATAATGTATCCTAATTTAAGCAATCTCAATTAATTAATGGAATGTTTGCATATTTTATTTATTGTGAAGAAATAGAGACCTTTGCTTTTGTTTATTTTTTGCTACACCTGGAAGTGTTTAGGGTTTACTCCTACCTCTGACCTCTGAGGTCACTCCAAGAAGGACCACATGTGGTGTGAGGAATTGAACCTCATCAATTGTTACCCACTTTACTGTCTTTCCAGCCCCGAAACTGGACATTTAGATCTTATGGCTAAGAGGTTGCTTCTCTTATAAAACCACATAATGCATTCAGACAGGAAGGTGTCTTAAGAAATTAGTTTACCTCACTTTATTATTTATTAGTAATACTATATGATTCTCACAATTTCCAATGAAATACTCTCTTATTCTTCTAAAGAGAAACTCATTTAAACAAATATGCAGTAATTTCTACAGTGATGAGAGTTTATGAAAAGTGCTTAAGTTTCATATAAATCATTAGCCAAATAAGAATACACATTTGGGCTAGCTGTTAAGAACTATTAATAATTGTCAAATGCTTATTTTAAGCAAATCATACTTTAGAACATATTTTCAACCTACATACAAATTGCAAAATTAGAAACATAATGCTTCTAAAACAGTGATATTTATGTCTTTGAAAAACTGTTTGCTATTCTGAGTCTGCTTTTGGAAGGCAAAGAATATTAAAGTATATAACAAATCATCAGTAAGTGATTTCTTATAGGGGTATTATATCCTCAGCGTATATAATAAAAATCAAATGGATTACCTGGAAAATGCAAAATGAAAGTCATAATGAGAAATTTCTTTTCTTCCTTTTACCCCCACCCCAATCACCTCCCAGAGAAATGTCTTAATACTCACCAAAATTGCTATGTTACAAAGAATAGTAACAAGTGTCAGTGAGGATACCAAAAAAAACAATCTTGGAAAACAACTTGGTCATTTCTTAAAACATTAAACATAAACTTACCATATAACCCAGTGGTTCCCACTCCTAAGAATCTACTCGAGAAATAAAAACATATTTCCACACAAAGCCTTATATGTGACTGTTCACAGCATGATTATTCATAATAAGCAAACATGGAAAATAACCCACTAGCTATTGAATATTAATAAAGAAATAAAAATATCCTACAATATGGATACATTTTAAAAATCATGCAAAGTAAAAGATAGAAGAAAAAGACTATCTCCTTGTAATTTTATATAAATTCTATTTATATGAAATGTACAGTAAAGGTAGTTTCTAACTACCATCGCCATCTAATCAATAATATATTCCAGTAAATTATACCATAGAGGAAAGGTATATTGCAAAACTCCAATGTTGCAACTACTAGCTGTCTTACATTTCAAAATTTTACTTGAATAGGTATTGAGCAAAAATATCCTACAGTAATTATAAGGTTCACCAGTGTTCATAATTCAGCTGGCTTATAAGCAAATTAAATGCTTTTGAAATCTCTTTCTTGCTATGTAACTTTGGCATATTTTATTTCGGGGGAGGCAGGAAAGATACAGCGGAGCAGAGAGGGTGCTTGCCCTTGCACGGGCCAGCCAGGTTTTGATTCCTGGCATCCCCTATGGTCTCCCAAGCTAACTATGCTCAGTGGTTATTCCTGACTCTGCACTGAGGAAACACTCCTGGTGGGGTGTGGGGGATGCACATACACTGGGAGAATGGGGTTCACCTTAACTGTGCTTAGGACTTACTCCTGGATCTGTGCTCAGGAGTTACTCCTGGCACTAATCAGTACACCACTATGGATCAAATCTGGGTCTGCCACAAACAAGGTAAGCGTCTTGCCTGCTGTGCTATTTTTCCAGCCTACTTTGTTGATTTTTACCTTCCCAACTTATATGACCTATACCGTCTTTTTATAGAAAAATAAAGCACAGCAGCACGTTGAAAGTCAATTAGGTACATTTAGTATAAAAATACGTCATTTGAAAATCAAGAGACAGTGGGCTATCTGCTCAACATTTTCTTAAGATGTGCATGGGCCACAGGAGTGGAGGAGAACTGGGAACAGAGCAGAGATTAAGGCACTTGCCTTGCATACAGACGACCTGGGGTCGATCCCTGGCATCATATATGGTCCCCTGATTCTTCAGCTCAAAGCCAGGATTAAATCCCAAGCAATGCTGGATATGTGCTCAACAATAAAAGAACTACAGAGTCCAGAGAACTAGTACAGGAAGTAAGGCACTTGTCTTGCATGCAGATGCATTGGCTGCATCCCTAGTTCGAGTCCTACATGATTTCCTGAGCATGCAAGGGTCACTTTTAAGCTTAGAACCAGAAATAGCCCCTGGGCACAACCATCCCCCACCCAAAAAAAAATCATAATGAGTTAAAGTAACCCCATTTTTCTGTTACTTTGTGGTAATAGAATGAACTAAATGAATCAGCACATCTACTTAGAGAAGGAATCATTTTTACTAAAGGAAAATCTTTAAAGTTCTGAACAATTTACAAAGGTTTTGTTTTGTTTTGGAGGGAGGCACATCCTGTGGTGCTCAGGGCTTACTCCTGGCTCTACACTCAGGGATCAGCCATGGTAGTGCTCATGGAACCATATGGAATGCTGGAGACTGAACCCGGGGTCAGCCACGTGCAAGGCAAGCGTTATGCCCATTGTACTATCTTTCCAGCCCCAATGTAGCTTTAATATATGCTCGCTTATCTGGTGTCCACAGTCACTTAGTACCAATGCTAGCTGATCCAACAATGTCTATTAACAGCTTTTCCTAAAGTCCATGCTTATTATTACTACAGCTTAACATTAGTTGTGAAACTACTGAGAGGGGAAATGTTTATTTTAAAGACTATTTAACTTAAGTTGTTTAAGGAAATGGCAAAGAAATGTATTTTAATCCTCTACAAAAGTCTGAAAACCAATCAAAAAAATTCCACAGGGCAAGGCAGAAGGCTTAAAGAGCAGGAAGCATGCATTGTACAGGAAAGTCCTGAGTTTAAACCACATTGGTTCCTCAAGCAACACCAGGAAAGGTCCTCCCAAACACAATAATAAACAAATGTGTGTGTGTGTGTGTGTGTATATATATATATATGTATGTATATATATATGTATGTATATATATATGTATGTATATATATATATACATATAAAAAATATCATTTGTCACTTGTCATCCCGATGATCACTGATTTGCTCGAGTGGGCACCAGTAACGACTCCATTCGTCCCTATCGCATGCTAGCATAGCCCAATGACATACTGGGGGTTCTTTCAGGGTTAGGGGAATGAGGCCCATTATTGTTACTGTTATTTGCATATAACAATAACAACAGAGCCTGGCAAGCTACTCGTGGTGTATTTGATATATATGTATATATACATATTACACATACATACAAATATATATATACATACATATATATGTAAATTTTTCCCCATCTGGTCCTTTTACATTTATTTTTTTTTCTTTTTGGCGGGGGTGGGGGTAGGGTGGGGGGGTGGGGTGTGTCATCTCAGTGATACTGAGGGCTTACTCCTGGCTGTGCTTGGGGATCACTCCTGGCAGGCTTGGTGGACCATATATGGGATGCCAGAGATCGAACATCCTACCTGCTGTACTATCGTTCTCACCCCGATTCTTAAAGCTTTAGAGGCAAATTAGGTTTGTGCCAATCTACACAAAGAAATGACTGCCAATTATGTGAATATCAAGAATGGGAAGTTAAAATCTGGTGGGACTCAGCTATAGATTAAGGGCAGATTTAAAAACTTACTCTCTGCTATTTCATTTCATTTCATCATCATTTCATCATCCTGTTAATCGTCGATTGCCTCGAGCAGGCCCCAGTAACGTCTCCTTCATCCTAGCCCTGAGATTATATTCAGGGCTCTTTAGGAGAATGAGACCCATCATTGTTACTGGTATTTGGCATATTTGGTAGGCCACGGGGAGTTTGCCAGACTCTGCCCTGTGGGCAGGCTACATTCGACAGCCTGCAAGTTTGTCCAAAGTAGGAATGAGATAATAAGATGTTGCATTCGCGGCCGCGTGGTTCCGGGATCTGGATTTTTTAGTCTCTGAGTCTTGGCCGCTGATGGGATTACACGGCGCCAGGGGGCCAGGTGGTGGGTGTGACCCCCGCCTACTGGAATTTGGAGGATCTGGGTGGAAGATGCTCGACTCCAATTCGAGTAGGCTTGGAGGTCTCGGCCCCGGAACCCGCGTGGCTTTGTCCCTCTGCCAGTACCTTCATGTGTGCGGAGAGTGGTCTCAGCATGGTGGTGGCTGGTCCTGGAGGTCTTCGGCTGCCGGAGCCCCGGTCGGGGCGGGAAGGAAAGCTCGACCCGCTCCCCTCCAAGGGGTCCCGGCGAGGGACACCCAGGCGCGGGGCAAAAGACTGCACTGTTCTCGTCCGGGATCTGGATTTTATAGTCTCTGAGTCTTGGCCGCTGATGGGATTACACGGCGCCAGGGGGCCAGGTGGTGGGTGTGACCCCCGCCTACTGGAATTTGGAGGATCTGGGTGGAAGATGCTCGACTCCAATTCGAGTAGGCTTTACTCTCTGCTATATGGATGACAATATCCAGGTGTTTTACTAAGACTAAAACATGGAATTAAATATGCTGTAGCACTGACTGACTGACCTCCCGTTGTTCATCTATTTGCTTGAGCAGGCACCAGTAATGTCTCCATTGTGAGACTGGTTGTTACTGTGTTTGGCATATCGAATATGCCACAGGGAGCTTGCCAGGCTCTGCCGTGTGGGCGGGATATTCTCGGTAGCTTGCTGGGCTCTCTGAGAGGGACAGAGGAATCGAACCCGGGTCAGCCATGTGCAAGGCAAATGCCCTACCCACTGTGCTATTGCTCCAGCCCAATTAAATATGCTACTGATATAAAGTATGATAGAAATTCTCCTAAAGTAAACATTTAAGAGAATGTTTAAGGACATTTAACAAAAAGAATTTCTGCAAACAAAACAATTTCCTATTTTATGCAAGTTCATTTAGATGGTCCAAGTATGCCTGTTTCATTTCAGTTCTTCAGAAACACATCTCTGTGGGTAGCAGCTCAATGGCGAGGAATGCTCTGCATAAATGAGAACCAGATTCAATCTCCAACAATACAATGTCTCTCCTGCAAGCACTAATAGCAGTAACTCTGAGCACAGAACCAAGCAAAAACCGAAAGAAGCAAACAAAAGAATATCTATGCTCACAGTTCTTCAGAGGTATATAACTATGCACAACTAATTTATTAGCACCACTATCAGAAAGTAAGCGATTATTTAACTTAAACCTGAAATAGCTGATCTTTTTTTTAAACTGAATTAAGGCATTGACAATGGTTAATTTTTTGGAAGTCATAATGCCCCTGGTGAATGGCAGCATGTAGAGGTTAGATGGGATCTGTCAGTGAGGTAAAGGGAAAAAAAAATGATGTAAATACTCCCTGACTAGATATTGTAACTGATTTAAGAACCAAGGCAAGAGGTAGATGTACAAATGATAAATAAAACTTTGGTTACTTCAAAAACAACACATCAAGATTTAAAAGTAATAAAACATTAATAAAAGACTTAACATTTTCTCACTTTTGTTAAGTTTCTGGAATTTTTTTTCAAGAGCTGAGGAAATGTAGGCATAGCACAGCGGGTAGGGCGTTCGCCTTACAAGCGGCCAACATGGCCGACCCGAGTTCGATTCCTCCGCCCCTCTCGGAGAGCCCGGCAAGCTACCGAGAGTATTCGATATGCCAGACACAGTAACAACAAAGTCTCCAATGGAGACGTTACTGGGCCCGCTCGAGCAAATCGATGATCAACGGGAGGGCCTTTACCTTTACCTTTAAGAATCAAGAATAACTAGGCATACAATTAGGAATAAATCTGAAACATATTTCTAAACTTTGCCGTTTCCACACTTTGAAAGGGGAGAAGTAAGGTTTAATTCTACATTACCATTGAAGCAGACGGTGGATTTGATGGCTGCCCTCCGTGGTCCCCTGCTTGCTGGGTTAACCCAGGAGGATTTGAAGACTGTGGAACAGGGAGCTGGGGAGTAGTTGTTGATTGCTGAGATAATTCTACTTTATAGCTCTTATTTGATCCATCCAATCTGCTACTTCTCTCTGTGGCGATTAGGTCACGAATTTTTTGCAACTGCTCCACTGAGGCTTTTTTAGGAAAGATAAGATGTGTTTCTCCCTGAAATTTACAAAATAAGGAAAACACTTAAACCTCCGCTTTCCACTGACATTCAGGTGTACATACTGAATATATTCACATACAGATACTCCGCATACATACATCTAGATGTATTACATAAAATGAAGCCAATATTTCAGAACACATTTTAACAATCCTTCTGATTTTCTAACAGTATGGCACTTACTATTAGAAAATATGGCCAGAAATAAGTAATATTTAGTCATAAACCAAAAAATAAAAAGAAAAGTATTATTAGCACATAATATTTAACTATTTTATTTGTTCAACAAACCTTTAGAAAATATTTATATTTTTAAAAAGTCATAAAGTATCATAAAGGCTAGAAAAAAATAAGTCTAGTGAGATAGAACGGTGGGTGAGGTGCTTGCCTTTCATGTGACGACTGAAGTTCGAGCCCCAAGCCTGGCTGTGCTCAGGGTTTATTCCTGGCTCTACTGTGCTCAGGGATCACTTCCAGTGCCAGGGTGAAGGGGAAGGTGGGAAAACAATAATAATAATAACAATAACAATATAATAAAATAAATGAAAACAGAAAAAAATAGAGTTGCAAAAATTTATTCCTAGCTTCTCTATAATAGTGTACGACACTACTATTCTATAAATAGTAGAAGTAGCCTACAAAATGATTGAAGTTCACATACAACAAATATAAAAGTACATAAAGACCTAGGACCCTTATAAATCAACTCTTTAAACAGATGACTAAAAGTCTGTACATGGGTCTTACTCCTTTTTCTACAGTAACAAAAAATATACCCTCTTAGCCCAAGGACAACAGAATGGTAATCCATACAAAAAACTAAAACTCTATTTCAAGTAGTAATTCATTTAATAAATACCTAAAATATAATCAGAATAATCTGACATACAGTAGCCCTCTTACTTACGTGTGGGGGATTACAGTGCAAGGCCTATACTAGATTCCTGAAACTGAGAATAGTACACAACCCTACACATGCTATGTTTTTTCCTCTCTGTACATATAATGCCACTGCACACCAAGAAAACTGCAGTGTAATGTAAACATAACTTTAAAAAAAAATATTAGTGAATCACTGTGGGGTACAGTTACAGACTTACAAACTTTTGTGCTTGTGTTTTAGCCATACAATGATTGAGTACCCATCCCTCTACCAGTGCCCATTCTCCACCACCAATGATCCCAATATCCCTCCCACCACCCCCCTCCTTCCCCCTACACCCCGCCTCTGTAGCAGGGCATTCCCTTCTGTTCTTTCCTTTGGGTGCTGTAGTTTGCACTAGAGGCACTGAGTGGCCATTGTGTTTGATCTATAGTCTACATTCGGCTTGCATCTCCCAACCCGCGCTGGTCCTACAAATACCCTTCACTTGGTGTTCCCTTCTCTAACTGAATTGCCTTTTCCCTCAGCATTTGAGGCCGGCTTCCAAGCCGTGGAGTAAACCTCCTGGTCCTTATCTCTATTATTCTTGGGTGTTAGTCTCCCATTCTATTACTTTGTATTACACAGATGAGCGCAATCTTTTTATGTCTCTTTCTCTCTTTCTGACTCATTTCACTTAACATGATACTTTCCATGTTGATCCATTTATACGCAAATTTCATGACTTCATCTTTTTTTTTGTTTTGTTTTTGTTTTCTGTTTTGGGGCCACATCTGGCGATGCTCAGGGGTTACTGCTGATGTGCACTCAGCAATTATTCCTGGTGGTGCTTGGGGGACTATATGGGATGCCAGAGATAGAGTCTGGGTCAGCTGCATGCAAGGCAAGTGCCCTACCTGCTGTACTATCACCCTAGTCTTATCTCTGCCTGTTTTCTGATGTTGAGACTGATACCAGGCTGAGAGAGAGCTGCTGGCCTTTACAGCTGGGGGAACCTAGCTCTCCTCTGGACAGGGGTTGTGGAGGCTGCTCTGTGCGGTTACCACACTGCACCCAGGTTTGTGGCAGGCCTCCTGGCACCTCCTCAGGGCTCTTCCAACTTCATCTTTTCTAACAGCTGCATAGTATTTCATTGTGTAGGTGTACGAAAGTTTCTTTAACCAGTCATCTGTTCTCGGGTATTCGGGTTTTTTCCAGATTTTGACTATTGTAAACAGTGCTGCAATGAATATACAAGTGCAGATGTCATTTTTGCCTCTCCAGGATATATCCCCAAAAGTGGTATATTTGGATCAAATGGGAGCTCAATTTCTAATTTTTTGAGAATCATCCATACTGTTTTCCAAAAGGGCTGAACCAGCTGGCATTCCCATCAGTAGTGAAGGAGAGTCCCTTTCTCCCCACATCTGTGCCAACATGGGTTGCTTTTGTTCTTTCAGATGTGGGCCAGTCTCTAGTGTGAGGTGATATCTCATTGTTGTTTTGATCTGCAGATCCCTGATGATTAGTGATGAAGAGCATTTTTTCATGTGCCTTTTGGCCATTCGGATATCTTCTTTGATAAAGTTTCTGTTCATTTCATCGCCCCTTTTTCTGATGGGGTTCTAAGCATAACTTTTATATAGACTAGAAATCAAAATATTTGTGGTATTCCCCTTACTGGATATCTGGTCTGGGAATAAACCCAAAAAATCTCCAAGGTGAGCCTGTCATGGGGAGGACTGGCAAAAAGGGACTATTTCTACAGTTGTGATGATTACATACTAGCTGACTGTTCAAAACAGAACACAGCCTTTTCCTAAATAAAGTTATCTCATCTCTGTGATGAGGTCCAGGAAAGAGAAAGCAGACATCTGGTTTAAAGGCAAATGTGAAGGTTTCTTATTTTATTAGTGAGAAAACACAACACCATGGTTAGGTACAGAAAAAAAAAAGCACATTAGGTGTCTGGATCCAGATTACAGAGCACACCTCTGAGAGGGCCCTGGTAAGAGAGAGGCTGTCTCTGCCCTATTCCCTTCCTTCCATGTTTTCATGAGCAGCCCTAAAAGAGTAAGATGATCATGGCAACATGCCTGTACAAATACTGTAATAATAGCACTGCGTTTTCATGAACGGACAAGATTAAAGGCTTAATACAGGCTTTGATTCAATAACATTGTTAAGAAATAAGCTGGGACTCCTAGTATCCTAAGCCAATGCTCAGTAATGGATGTAACACAAACTTGTAGCCTATATCCACAAAATTCTGGCAGTAACTTCTAGTCACTGAGAACCAAAATGGACCACCTCTAATGGCCAACGGTTATTAAACTGGTCAGTAAACTGGTAAATTGGTCAGCAAACTGAATGGATCGTATTTTCAGTTTGGATTTCACTCTTTATCATTCTATCTCAGAATTAGCATTAAAAAAAATTCCAGTCCCAGTAGTAAATGGGAAACAATGTGTCCAGAATTTTAACACATATTTCTAAGTACAGGATAGGTCTTTTTTTTTCTGGTTATTTTTTGGGTCACCTATGTATTGCTCAGTGGCTACTCCTGGCCCCAACTACCTGGTGCTGGGGACTGAAAGAGTCTTCCCATGCAAAAAACGTACTCAGTCTGTTGAGCTATCATTTTGGCCCAGAAGAGTCCTCAATTCCTACCTCACCTCAAACACATTTCTATTATAGCGGAAGAGTTCAATTTCAGCTGTTACTTCCTCCTGCAACTTAAGCATACTGATCATGATCATGACCACCCTGTTGTTCGTCGATTGCCTCGAGCAGGTGCCAGTAACGTCTTCTTCGTCTTAGCCCTGAGATTTTTTTTTTTTAAAGTGCCATATTCAAGGCTTTTTCAGGGTTAGGAGAATGAGACCCATCATTGTTACTGGTATTTGGCATATTGGGTATACCACGGGGAGTTTGCCAGACTCTGCCGTGTGGGCATGTTACATTTGGTAGCCTGCCAGTTTGACCAAATTAGGAATGAGATGATAAGATGTCGCGCGGCCGCAAATGCGGCCACGCGCTTCCGGGAGCTGGGTGTGATAATCTCTGGATCCTGGCCGTTGTTGGAGTTACACGGCAGTTGGTGGGTGTAACTGTCTAGTTACTGGCAGGTCCAGTCCCAAACTGTGCAGGCTTGGAGATCTCAGCCCCGGGTCCCACACACCTGGGTTCCTCTGTCAGTTCTTTTATGCGTGAGGCTCATCCAAGTGTGTGGAGAGTGGTCCCAGCATGGCCTTGGCTGGGCCTCGGTGGTCTTCAGCTGTTGGGCCCTGGTGGAGACAGTCAGGCATAGGGTAGGAGACTCTGCCTTGTTCTCTCCCAGGAGCTGAGTGTGATGATCTCTGGATCCTGGCCGTTGTTGGAGTTACACGGCAGTTGGTGGGTATAACTGTCTAGTTACTGGCAGGTCCAGTCCCAAACTGTGCAGGTCTCCTACCCTATGCCTGACTGTCTCCACCAGGGCCCAACAGCTGAAGACCACCGAGGCCCAGCCAAGGCCATGCTGGGACCACTCTCCACACACTTGGATGAGCCTCACGCATAAAAGAACTGACAGAGGAACCCAGGTGTGTGGGACCCGGGGCTGAGATCTCCAAGCATACTGATATAGCATTTAATTTAGATAGGCCCTAAGATACCACATCTTGAAGTCTGCTTTCTTAGAAACTAGGTATAAATTAGTCTTTTTGTTCATTACTCTGTCACACTTGGTGGCGCTCTGTGCTAACTCCTGGCTCTACATCGATCACCCGACAGGGCTCGGGAAACCTGTGTTATTGAGGATGTAACCAAGGGATGGCTAAATGCAAGGAAATGTCCTACCTGCCGTATTATCACTCTGGCCCTAAATTAGTCTTATCAAAGCATCATCTAATCAGTTTTTTCTGAAACTGTCATTCTCCCCCCTCCCCCCCGCCCCAGGCCAAAATGGTTATACAGGAATGTTTCCAGATAAGGTTCACAGGCCTATGCAGAGGGCCAGTGGAGTCACCTGAAACTGTCATTGTACTTGAATTAAATATTATTAGTCTCAGTCTCCTGGCACTGGTATGACTAACCTTCTGGTTTGCCAGAGCCTTGGGGATTTTCTGGGATGCAGGACTAAACCCAGGATGGATCCCGGCAAACTGGACAGTATCTCCTTACCTCATAAACATTTGCTAAAAAAGAAATCTGAGTCCCATGAGTCTATGACATGAAACAATAATAAATGAGCAGTCTCAGGGCTGGAGCGATAGCACAGTGGGTAGGGTGTTTGCCTTACACGCGGCTGACCTGGGTTCGATCCCTGGTGTCCCATATGGTTCCCCAAGCACCACCAGGAGTAATTCCTGAGTGCAGAGCCAGGAATAACCCCTGAGCATCGCTGGGTGTGACCCAAAAATCAAAAATAAAATAAATAAGCAGTCTCTGATTGTCACTTTGCTAATTTTTCTGTTAATGCTTGAAAATCTGCCTTTAAATTAAAAAAAAAAGTTTTTTGAGGTGCCAGGCATCAAATCCAGAACCTCACATGCAGCTCATGTATTTAATGATTAAGCCACATCCCTAACCCAAATCTGCATTCCTTGAACAGAATCATCAGTGTTTCAACTTTCCCACTAGAGTTTTAAATACTGTGTTTAAATGTCTGTGAACTCTAAGCAGTAACATAACTTGTAACTCATACTTTTATAAGGTGTCACTGAGTTATACACTCATATTCATCTATCTACTTAACACATGTATGTGAATATTTCATACCATTGAAGAAATAATTCAGAGGGCAAGTGCACATGGTTTGCACATACCATGTGATCCACCAAGTACCACAGGAGCAAGACCTGAGCAATGTACAGAAGCCATCTCTGAGCAAAACTCATGACCCAAATTAGCAATGACTTTCCCCCTTTATATCTGATTTCCCCAAGACTTCTCATTCTTAATAATTAAGATTAGTTATAATCCCTATTAACTATTAATATTAATAACGATATTACCACCACTCACTCAGCTGCTCAAACCAAATTTAATCATTCCTGGTCCCTTTCTTTCCCTTAAACTCCACATGCAACTCATAAGCAAATGTAGATTTTACTTCAAACAAAAATCCTGGATTCCTCTTTTTCCTTTGTGTCCACTACTGTATCAGTATTAAGAAAATGTTCAAAGCCTAAATGTACCTAGGCACGATTCTAGAAATTAGTAATATAGGAAACAGAAAATAAAAAAGTCCTACCCACATAGAACTTTGAAAATCTGATTCCACTTCTCATTGAGACTACTGAATCTTTCTAAATGATCTCTTTTGATCCCTTAATGCCACACCAGAATATTCTCTTTATAACAGCTAGGGTAACCTCTAAAATATTCTTGCTTTCTGGGACCAGAGCAATAGTACAGTGGGGAGGGTGTTTTCCTTACATGCGGTCACTAGATTTGATTCTCAGAACCCCACGTGGTCCCCCAAGTCGGCCAAGAGTAATCCCTAAGCACAGAGCTAGGAGTAAGCCCTGAACACCAGGGGTATGGCCCCAAAACAAAAACAAACAAAAATAATAAAAATCTTCTAATGCCTTCTCATTACATTTAGAATAAAATTCAAGCCTTTGCCATAATCCTCAAAGCACTATGTCTCTGCCTGTTACTCTGCTAGGAGCTCTTTGCAAATGCAAATCCTTGTATTTAAGCAAAACTACTTCTTCTTACTCAGGTCCCAGCTGAAATGTTCTCCTCAGATGCCTTTCCTGAACTACACATCTTATGAAATTGCCCACCACTACAACTGTTTTTGTTTTGGGGCCATACCCAGGGTACCATATTGGATGCTGGGAATCGAACCCAACCTGGGTTCAATTCCTCTGTCCCTCTTGGAGAGCCCGGCAAGCTACCGAGAGTATCTGGCCGGCATGGCAGAGCCTGGCAAGCTTCCTGTGGCATATTCGATATGCCAAAACCAGTAACAAGTCTCACTTTATGTTCTTGGAGCGAGCAGATGCTACTGGGCTACACTAGCATGCGACAGGGACAAATGGAGATGTTACTGGCGCCCGCTCAAGCAACTAGATGTACAATGGGATGACAGTTCATATTTATTGTGTCTGGTCTGCTAGAATGCAAGTTCCAAATAAAAAGGGATCTTAATTTATCTAATTCTCTAATGTGTCCCCAGGGCAAGGAATACAATCTGAAAGAAAGCAGAAAGGCAGGAAGAAAAGTGCATGCTGTTGGTAACCTAGCATTTTTCTCTAGCAGTTTCTGTATTTCTTACTGTAAGTCAGAAATTGTCAAAGCATAGACAGATAATCTTTAGCTTGGGAGATGGTTCAAAGGGCTGTAGCACATGCTTTGCATGTGGGAGTGTGGGTATGATTCCCAGCACTGTTTGATTCCCTGAGCACTACCCAGAGTGAACCCTGAGCACTGAGTTGGGAGTAGCCATCCAAGAATAAATAGCTATGGCTATTCCCAACCTCCAAAATCTTGAAAATGATTTCTTCTTCCTTTTTGGCTTTTGGGCCACACATAGTGGTACTCAGGGCTTACTCCTGGCTCTGTGCTCAAGGATCACTCCTGGCGGTACACAGGGGACCATATAGGGTGCTGGGGATTGTACCTGGGTTGATGTGTGCAAGGCATATGTTCAACTTGCTGTATTATTGCTCCAGCCTCAACAACCACTTTGTGCTGTAAAATTAAGCCAACTTATAAAATTCACAAGTGGAAGTTCATTTTTCCTTTAACCACAACACGGAAACTATCAGAGACTCTTCCACAAAGAAGAAAACCTCTACATGTAGTAATTAAACTTAGCTATTTATACATCAAACTCTTTCCATTTCTTACTGGGTAGGTGGTCAGATTCTATTAGTGTTCAGATAGGATCACAAATTGGGGTTTTGCCAAAACCCTAAAGTAAAACACAATTTGGCCTTCCCTATACTAAAGGATTGTGATGTACAAATTTTCCCTGTGGGAGAGCTATTACATTACACTGATTTTAAACTATATTTATTGAGACTTAAAGTGTACAGAAAAATGAAGGAACAACCAGTACCACAGATCCCAAAAACTGATTAGTTAAAAATTATCAATCAACACTGCAATGAATACTTTATGCATGAACTAGGGAGAAAAATATGCTTGTATTACATACTTACCTCTTCAAAGCCCATTTCAAATAAACATTCAACAGCTCCTCTGACAGGTAAGAGTCTAGTAGAGAAAGCTGCATTTCCAATCCGGATGGATCTATATTTTTCATCATTAGGGTTTCTGATAACAACAACAACAAGATTATATATAACAATTGGTATTTTCATAATGTTTTTGCATTCCTTTTCATGTCGGATACTGGCTATAAGGTAATAGAGATCCCCTTTTAATTTTGATTTCAGGGGTTTCTACAGAAGGCTCAATGCTTGGGCCTGAGATGTGATGTGGCCAAGGGGTCCTGCAGTATTGGGGATCATCAGTGCAACCTGGCAGTGCTCAGGGGTCACACCTGGTGGTGCTTGAGAGGTTTTCAGAACTACTGTCAGCAATGCCAGGAAGACATGCAATGCCAGGGATGGAACCCAGGTCCTGAGCCAGCAAATAAGTACCCCTGATCCTTTGAACTATCCTCCCAGACCCAGATGTGCCCATACTAAAGAAAGGAAGCTAGAAAAGTTCACTTCTAACAATACTAATGTATGCCGTTATAAATACTTCATTTTCTAAGAGCCAAATGATTGTTTTCTAGTGCGATATATATTTTCCATAGGCTGTATGGTAATAAAAATATATATGTGTATATATAATTAGGATAGTAAGTTTTTTTGCAATGATCAATATTTCCAATAGGAAACATGGGAAAAGACAACACAAACAAAAGATATTTTAGTAACCTTGATTATATCAGAATGGCTGTAAAAAAAATTAGAAAGAAGACAAAGTTAAGGCAGTCACTATATTATACTCAAAAAAAAGATGTTCAGAACAGTTTTGGATAAGGTTTCAGATCAAACACCAACACTATTAAGAAGGATTCTGAAACTGTCAGGGATCCCTCAAAAGGATGCTGAGGTCGATTGGAGTATGAAATGAAGATTTGATTAGCTATGATCAATCAATCAAATAGCAGTAATTGATAACTATCTTGCCCTAACTATACATGTTTTCCAACTACTGGAATATAAAAACAAAACCAGAAAGAGGATTTTAAACTATGGAAGCTTCAAAATTTTGTTTTTATTGTCCACCAAGCAATTCTTTACCACCAAGTTGTAATAAATTCTCCATGAACCTTGTTTCTGTTCTTTTGAGTGAGGGGGAAATACACCTGGCAACGCACAGGGGCAACTCCTGGTTGTGCTGGGGGAACCATGAGGTGTCAGGTATCAAACCCTGGCCTCTTGCATGCAAAGCCTGTGCTCCAATCCATTTGATCTCTCCTGCACTGAATCTTTTAAAAGCAAAATCCCTCTAGGGGCTGAAGCAATAGCACAACGGGTAGGGCATTTGCCTTGCATGTGACCAACCTAGGTTTGATCCCCAGTATCCCATATGGTCCCCTAAGCACTGCCGGGGTAATTCCTGAGTGCAGGGCCAGGAGTAACCCCTGTGCATCGCCGGGTGTGCCCCCCCCAAAAAGGAAAAAAATCCCTCTATCTTAATTTTAGAAAATTACACGTTTACTACAGAATATTCAGAGACCAAAATGCTATAATGTATTACTTAAAACGTGCAGATTAGCGCTGATCTACAAGCACTATGCCAATTAATTTGAAGTACAGGAAAGGTTTTATAGTAATGTAATTCTCCCAGGAAAATTTCACTGTGTTTTTACAAAAGTCATAGGTCCACAACAGATGGAAAATAAAAAAAGGAAGAACAAGCGGCCAGAGTACAATGGATAGGGCGCTTTGCCTTGCTTATAGTCAAGCCAGGGTCAATCCCTGGCACCACATATGGTCCTTGAATACATACAGGATCGATCCCTGATCACAAAGGAAAAAGTAGCCTGAACACTGCTAACTGTGGTTAAATATATATATATATATATATATATATATATATTAGTTAAAAATTATCACGATCACGAACATCCTGTTATTTGTCGATTGCCTCGAGCAGGCCCCAGTAACGTTAAAAATTATATATATTAAAAATGTTCTTCAGTGATTTGAGAATGACAGCTAATTAAAACACAAAGAAAAGAATGTGTAGTATCTTTTATTCTGCACAGTATTTCAGGGTTTGTCAATTGTGCTTACTGGCATTTAGGGCTTTTGATGGGGATGAAGTTGGGGCTGCTCTGTGCTCTGCAAAATGTTTAACAGCCCTGATTTCCACACTGTACTGTATCACAAACGTGTCTCTCTTCCTATCACTAAATCCTACACTTATCAAAGCTAGTTACAAACAAATGAGGCAGCGTCTCGGGATTCAACTCATAATAATTCCACAAATTATCAGTACCACCAAGATGATATAACCTACTGATACAAAACCTCTTGAATTCTTTTAAATCTTTTTTCTTCCCCTAATAGATTCAAGATTTCTTACATGATCACTGAGCTTAATTTTCTATTTTTCTTTTCTCTTTCATCACCACTTAAAAATTCTTATGAAACTTAATGAATTCTATATTTATCATGTTCAGACATGTTTCAAAGCAACTACTGTACAGACTTTGTACTGTTTATAGAGTTTTCTTCCTAACTGGGGATGCAGCTCAGTGGTAAAGCACTTGCTTGGCATATGTGAGGCCCAGCGTTAGATGCCCAGTGTTACTCCCTATCTCCAAGTCCTCATTTAGATTTCTCTTTGTAATTTCTAGTGAGCAATTTTCTAATTATGACATCTAAGAACTTCACATATTATCCGTATCTTTTTCTCACCATAGTTTATTGCACATAGGGTTGGGCAATGGCAGTTCAGTTCAGCTTCCAAACCCATTTTCTTCTTTATAAAATATGGTGAGCACAACAGTCACAATCTCAAGTGATGCCAAAAGAGTCCCTGGAAGCCCTCAAAGACTGAAGAACATGGCCAAAGGGTCATTGAATTTCAAATCCATCAGATTCCATTTCCTGTCCTTGGAATAGTGCCACACAAACACTTTTCTCTTTACCTGCTGTCTAAAGTATCCCTTTATTCGCATGATCATCATCTTTTATTAAATTAAAAATATTTTTAAAATAATCTTTTCAATATTCTTTCTTTTACCTCTGCTTGCCATTAATTATACTACATCTTGTAATTTTTACCTTATTTGTTTATGTTAGTAATTCTTTTGCATCTTTGCTTGAGATTTTGGGAGGTCAGGACAGGACTATTTTGTGATGATATTGAAAAATGGTGTCTTAAAAGGGCAACAAAATTTTCTGTTCCTCACACTCAACTATAACATTTTGGTGTCTTCCTAGTTGTCTTACCCCAAATTATATATAAAATTTCTTAATTTATAGGAAATTAGCCTGTTTTTAGGGAGATGATTTTAAAAATAAGAGTCATGTTTTCTATTTTGAAAGAAGGCCTCACACTGATCATACAGCATGTCAGGAAAAGAAAATTTAAATACTTAATTTAAAAACTTCAGAAAATGCCAAGAAGTAAATATATAAGCTTACTAGTTCTCGTTCTCTTTAGAATACATAATCCCAGGTTCACACAAATGAAAATTTACATGGGGGCATCCTATAATCTTTTATTTTTATTACTAATCACAAAAGTTGGTTTGCAGATCATAAAATTGTTTTCCTAGTTCTTCTGAAAATCTGTTATTTTGAGATAAACATATATTTTCAAAACCATCTATCTGCCTTTAGAACCATATGGGAACCATCTCTGGCTCCATCTGTAAGAGGAAGCAAAGAAAACTTGTACAGTTAATGTAGCTGGTTTAATAAGTAAAACTGAATAACAGTAAGGAGACATTACCAGCAACAACTCCAGATCTTTATCTGTGTCTGTCTCTGGCAATTCGATTTTCTCTGCTTCTAAAAAATATGGAAATTAGGGGGCTGAAGAGATAGTACAGTGGGAAGGGCAGAGAGGAGCAGGCAGACAGCCTGCCTTACAAGCAGCCCACATGTTCCCCCAAGCACTGCGAAGAGTGATTCCTCAGCACAGAAGCAGGAGGAAGCCCTGAGCACCACCAAGTATAGTCCAAAAAATAAATGAGGAAAATAAAGCCTAGAACAGAGATGGGGAACCTTCTTCTGCCAAGGGCCATTCAGACAATACAGGTCGAAGGACAGCGGATAGGAAGCACAGCTGCGTGTAACAGGGCCAGACCACATGATTTAGCAGGTCTTACAAGGAATCATCTGACCTGGCTGACCCAGGTTTGATTCCTCTGGTCCTCTCGGAGAGCCTGGCAAGCTACCGAGAGTATCTCACCCGCATGGCAAAGCCTGGCAAGCTACCTGTGACGTATTCGATATGCCAAACACAGTAACAAGTGTCACAATGGAGATGTTACTGGGCCCGCTTGAGCAAATCGATGACCAACAAGAGGACAGTGACAGTGACATGGAATCATCAATGGCTTATAATCACAGTCTTAGTAAATAATTGACTGGGATTCATATCACTGTCTGATTACAAAGCTAAAATATCCTTCATCACATAAGCTGCCACCAAACTCATCAATCCTAAATATTCTCAATTTCTTCAGGTGTCAATATTGGATTAGAAAGCTGAAATTATTTTCAGTTATTTTGTCTTTTCACAGTTTGTCTTCTAACTACTTCCATTTGTTTTGTGATCAAGAATTGCCAGTTCCTGGGACGGAGAGGTAGTACAGAGGTAGGGCACTTCCTTTGCATGTGGCCAATCCCAAGTGGTCTACTGAGCAGCACAAGGAGTAATCCTGAGTGCAGAACTAAGAGTAACCCCTGAATACTGCTAGGTGTGGCCCCAACACAAACAAAAAAAGAAACTGCCAGTTCCTGCTTACTTTGCTCACCATTCTACACACATTTATTCTCACAATTGCCAAAATAGTTTACAAATGGAACCTAAGTCTTACTATCATTATTCCACATGAAACTCATCCAAATTGGGTCTAGAAACTACAACAATCTTGTCTATCAAGCCAAACAGATGTTCTCTGCACCATTTTAAAAATGAAATACAGAAAATAAGAAATAATCTACAAAATTCATATGACTAGCAATCATTGAAAATGCAGATATTACTGAAAAGAATCATCTTTGACTAAAGTCACTTGATAAAAAAAAAGTTTAAAAAAAAAGTCCAACTCCCATGGTATATTGTACATGAAAATTAGCACATAATTGAAACCCAAGCACAAACTTTGCAAGTATACAACTGTACCTTATGGTGTCTCACTAATTAAAATTAAAAAAAAAAAGAAAATTAGCACAGATTTTATTCTATAGTTTCTTAGGAAATAGAATAAACATCACCTAAAAGTGAAATCTGAAAACTATCTCAACCTATCTCATTTTAACACTTTCTACAAAATACTACGTCAGACCTAGAGACAGGAGCAAGGGATTCCAAAATGTCTCGCTTTTCACAGTTTTGATCTTTAAGCTGATACATTCTAGAAAACAGCAAACTTTGGGTTTTCTCTATTATCAAGTTAGAAGAAGTAGCATGGCTAAGAATCCAAGAGATGTGGAGCTTTCTGTTAAAGAGGTGAGTGAATCACCATGTACAAAAGTAAGATCAAAATGGATTAAAGACCTCAACATCAGACCAGAAACCATAAGGAACATTGAAGATAAAGTTGGCAAAACCCTCCATGACATTGAAGCTAATGGTATCTTCAAAGATGCCACACCACTGGCTGAGCAAGTGAAAACAGAGATAGATAAATGGGACTATCTTAAACTAAGAAGCTTCTGCACCTCCAAAGAAACAGTGACCAAAATACAAAGACAGTCTACAGAATGGGAAAGGATATTCACCACATACACATCTGACAAGGGGTTGATATCCAGGATATACAAAATACTGGTTAAACTCCACAAGAAGAAAACATCCAACCCCATCCAAAAATGGGGCAATGAAATGAACAGAAACTTTCTCAAAGAAGAAATCCGAATGGCAAAAAAGCACATGAGAAAATGCTCTACATCATTAATCATCAGGGAGATGCAGATCAAAACCACAATGAGATACCATCTCACACCTCAGAGACTGGCCCACATTCAAAAGAACAAAAGCAACCGATGCTGGCGTGGATGTGGCGAGAAAGGGACACTCCTTCATTGTTGGTGGGAATGTCGACTGGTTCAGCCCTTCTGGAAAACAGTATGGACAGTTCTCAAAAAATTAGAAATTGAGCTCCCATTTGACCCAGCAATACCACTCCTGGGAATATATCCCAGAGAGGCAAAAATGTATAGTCGAAGTGACATCTGCACTTGTTTGTTCATTGCAGCACTCTTTAAAACAGCCAGAAACTGGAAGAAACCTGAATGCCCAAGAACAGATGACTGGTTAAAGAAACTTTGGTACATCTACACAATGGAGTACTATGTAGCTCTTAGAAAAGATGAAGTCATGAAATTTACATACAAGTGGTACAATATGGAAAGTATCATGCTAAGCGAAATGAGTCAGAAAGAGAGGGATAGACATAGAAAGATTGCATTCATTTGGGGGATATAAAGTAACAAAGTATGAGATTAATACCCAAGAATAGCTGAGATCAGCACCAGGAGGATTACTCCATAACTTAGAGGCCAGCCGGGTATCCTAGAGGAAAGCGCAGTTCAGATAGAGAAGGGAGCACCAAATAAAGGATGTTTGGAGGATCCTCCCAGGAGGGGAGATGCATGTCGAAAGTAGACTATGGACTGAACATGTTTGCCACTCAATGCCTCTTTTGCAGACCACAACACCCAAAAGGAGAGAGAGAACACAGGGGATTGCCCTGCCACAGAGACAGGGGGGATGGGGGGATGGGGGTGGGAGGGATATTATCCATGGTGGTGGAAAATGGGCACTGGTGGAGGGATGGGTATCTGATCATTGTATAATTGAAACCAAAGCACAAAAAATGGTAAATCTACAACTGTAAAAAAAATAAAATAAAATAAAGGGAAAAAAAAGAGGTGAGTGAATCATTATTGGCAGGGAAGAGTGGTTTTGGTCCTCAGAAATAGCTCAAAGTGCTGGACCACAGGCTTTGCCTATGGGAGCCCTGGGATCAATTCCTGAGCACTGCAAGGATCATCAGGATGATCTCACTCTGAGTCTTACACTGGGACAGTCCGCAAGCAATGACAGCTATACCTCTCCCCTCTCTCCCCTCCCCCCCAAAAGAAAAGGTGTCTTCTACTCCCCAAACCTGAGTTTCAATTCTTTTCTTTTTTGGGGGGAGGGGGAAGTTGTGAGGTGGAATGGGGTCACAGTACTCAAGGACTTAATTCTGGCTCTCGGCTCAGGGTTCACACGTGGCAGGATTCAGGGAGCCATATGGGATGCCAGGAATTGAACCCAGGCTGGTCGCATGCGAGGCAAATGGCTCTACACGCTGTATTATCACTCTGGCCCAGAAAAATAATTTTTATTGGAACATATTTTGTTAGAGAAAAGAGAGAAGGATGTGTTCAATAGAGAACACTGTCTTCTCCAGAGTGGAAACAGGTAAGCAGAGAAACAAAGAACTAGCAAGAGCTATGTTCAAGAGAGGATTCAGGCTTGAATTCTAAGATAAGACTATAAAGCCAAGGACTAGTATTGTTACTTAATACAAACCGAAAAAGGGGAGTTTCAGATCTCTGAGTTCCAGTCTCCTCAGCTGCCTTTTGACAAAACCTTTTAAAGATCACAATACAGGGCCTTTTAAACTAACATGCACTGACAGCATGTCAATTTCTTCTGAGTTTGGTTAAACTATTCACAATGACACTTAAGATGCCAAGTCATGGTTTGAATGCAAAGAATTTTCATGCTCAAAGTAGCATAATTTTTCCCCCCTCAGCATTTTGGGTTGAAAAGGCTCAAGACTGAAAGCAAAAGTGACTTTCCATGACAAAGCACCTCTCTTTTCTCAATGGTGGGATTTAAGTAGAGTGGAGGTTCTGAAGAACTCAGCCTGTGAGCTCACTCACTCATGCAGAGTCCCCGGAGCACCCTCATGGGAGAGGAGAATGGTGAGAACTCCCAAAGTACACAAGGTGGCTGGACAGGCTAGCACAGAGGAGGGCGGCAGTTCCCAGCTAGGTCACAATTGTGTGTGGTGAGCACACTCTACATTTCATAGCCATCAGAACACAACGAAGAATCAGAACTTTTTTCCCCCCCTTTCAACTTTTACAATCATTAACTTTCCTTCCACAAACAACACTGAAATGGCCATGTGTTTGAATACTGCCGGTGTATCCAAGTCACTCAAATTGGGTCACAGGCAATCTGTAACCTTGAGGCTGAAAGGAATTAGACTAATGATGATGGGGAGGGGAGGGGGGTTGCTGGGGAGAGGAAGAGGTGTACTGAGAGGGACACAGAGACTCTCCAAGATCTTGGTCACTGGATAAATGAGGCTATCACTACTTTAGAAGCCAGCACCTGGAGTTGCTTTAACCTCCACCCCATTTCACCCCAAGTCCCATCATATCAGAAGCACACCATTTTCATCTAAAGAGTTGAGGTGGGGAAAGTGACTCAAACTGGATAATCGTAAACCTCCCAACTCTCCAAGTCAGCAAGATTTTAGACTCCCAGAAGAACTTTTTCACTTGCAGAGAACAGAACAGGTAATCCAAGGTTACTACCATTTTGTTTTTTGCTTTTGGGGTCACAACCAGCTATACTCTGGGGTTACTTCTGGCTCTGCACTCAGGAATTACTCCTGGCGGTGCTTGGGGGACGAAATGGGATGGCAGGGATTAAACCCGGGTGGGCCCTGTGCAAAGCAAACGCCCTACTGACTGTACTATCGTTCTGGACCCACTACCTTTACTTTTTATTCATTTGTTCCGGGGGCACACCTTGGGCTGTGCTCAGGGCTTACTCTGGTCTCTGTACTCAGGGATCACTCCTGATGGGGCTCATAGGACCCGACGTGGTGTTGGGGATCAAACCAGGGTCAGCTGCGTGCACGTAATGAGTACCTTACTCGTTGCACTATCTTTACTAACGGTGATTGAATTAAAGGTGCTACTGGGAAGAGGGGAAAAAAAAACAACAATACAGAGACGAACATGAAAACGAGCTTTAAAGTTGCATGCTCAAAACTTCAATCGGCGGAGAAAGGTGGGCCAAAAAAAAAGGAGGAAAGATGGAAACCGAAATGAATAGACTCCACCGCTCCAGTGGTAGCTGGGTTTCGTGGTGGGACGTCCAAATCCGGCCAGGGACGAAAACGTGCCGGTCAGATGAAGAACGTGGCCAGGCGAGGGCCCGTTCGGTCCAGTCCAGGCGGAGAGACAGACACGCAGCTCGGCTCGTTTTTTAGAGCAGAAGCCAGGGTCGGGGGGCACGCCCACCCCTCTCCCACCACCACCCCCCGGTTGGATCCCCAGCACCTCCAGCTCAGCCTGGTGCACCCCAACATCTGGTACCAAGTCCAAAGTGCAAAGAAACTTCCTCTTCTCGGGCGGGATCGGGGCGGGGAGGGGCAGCAGGGGAGGGTCTCGGTGACCTCGAGACCCCGAGTCGATGCGGGGCTGAGGCTCAGGGACCTGCCCCTTCGCCCCACTGTCCCCCAAGGGCCGGCGCCGGGTGTACATTCGCCGGCCTCCTGCCACCCCGCTCCGCCAATCCCGGCGGGGCAGGAAGCCGCGCCCCGGCCGCCGGACCACCCCGCAGTCCCGTACCTGAGGATGTTGTCCGCGTAGGTGAGCAACAACTTGGAGGCCTCCAGGAAGGTCTCCGGGGGGTTCTGGCAGAGCTCGGCCACGGCCGGGGAAGCGGCCCCCGACGGGCTGTCCAGCGCCGCGGCCGCCGCCATGCTCGGGCACCCGCGGCCGTCGCCGCCCCTCGCGCGCCGCGGCCCACACTGAGCAGGCGCCGAGCGCGCGGCCGCCTCTGCGGCGCAGCCGGGGCGCGGAGGGACAGGGCGCTGCGGGGCGGTCGGAGACGGTGACGGGCTGGGGGCAGCGGGGAGGGCTCCGATCACAGGAGCTGGGGCGCCCGGTCGTCGTCCGCACCCGGGATGCTGGTGCTGACCCAGGCGGTGCCAGTCCGGGAGCCCGACGGGGTTCCGGGGTTAGGGGGCGGGGCTTGCAGGTCCGGGGGTGGAGCTTCGGCTCGAGGGGCGGGGCCAAGGGCCGGAGGCTCCGGGAGAACAGTCACAAAGGTGAGGAAAGGCCACTGGTATTACGGGATCGGCTTCCCGCCCCCCTCCCCCCCCCCCCCCCCCCCCCGTGACCTCAGACCACCCTAGGTATTGAAAAATTTGTGTGCAGGTAGAGAAAAGAATTTCTGCAAAGGAAGGCGATGTTAAAGCGCATTTCCAAGGGCAGAGTGAGGCAGAAGATGGATTAAGATTCATCTTGGAAAAGGAATCAAGGATGCTGATAGCATCATCTACCTGCAAAACGGTCACAAAATAATGCATGTCTTTACGATGCAAGATGCACTTTTGCCCCCTTCCTTGTTCTCCGCGCTTGTGGTTTCCCAGAGGGTTGTGAGTGAAAGATCCCCTGAAAGAGCGACACACAGGTGCAGAAACAAAGGCGTGGCTGTAAAGGGTGGGGGTTGGGGGTGGGGGTTCTGTCAGCAAAATGAAGTGAATGATTGAAAGTCTCTGTATAAGCTCCACCTCAAATAGTCTGAGGTCTATACAAATCTTGTCTTTGTAAAGATGTGAGTTTTTTGTTTTTTTTGGATTTTTTTTCCTTTTTGTTTCACAAGACAGCAAGGTTGGACTTATATTAAGGTAAATGCCCTCCCGTTGATCGTCGATTTGCTCGAGCGGGCCCAGTAATGTCTCCATTGGAGACTTTGTTGTTACTGTGTCTGGCATATCGAATACTCTCGGTAGCTTGCTGGGCTCTCCGAGAGGGGCGGAGGAATCGAACTCCGGTCGGCCATGTTGGCCGCTTGTAAGGAGAACACCCTACTGCTGTGCTATCGCTCCAGCCTGGACTTATATTAGTGGGCCGAGAATTCAGTTTGTGTTGTCATCAGCACAAAACACACAAGAACAAAAATAGAATGAGGAGAACAAGGAAGGGGGAAAAAAAGTGCATCCTGCATAGTAAGGGCATGCATTATTTTGTGACTGTTTTGCAGGTAGACGATGCTATCAGCATCCTTGATTCCTTTTACAAGATGAAGCTTATCCATCTTCTGCTTCACTCTGCCCTTGAAGTGCACTTTAACATCGGCTTCCTTTGCAGAAATTCTTTTCTCCACTTTAACACATATTTTTCTTTCTTCCTTTTTTTTTTTTGGTTTCTGGAAAACATTCTGAGGTACTGAGTGCTACTCTTGGTATGGTACTAAGGGTCTCCCCTCAGAGGTGATGGGGGACCCCATGATGCCAAGAAAAGAACCAGGACTTCAGCATATAAGGCATGAACTCAGCCCTTTGAATATCCCTTGCTAAGAAATATTTCTTTTCTCTTGGCCTTGTGTTCTGAACATGTGATTTTTATTTCTCTAAGTAGCTCTTTAAATGCTTTTGATGTTTTATCTTTGTTTGATTTTAATATCTGAACTTTTTTTCAAGTTCTCAGCAAAATCCTGAGCTATGCCATCCACTTCAATCACCATTAATCTGCCTAGATACTTGTGAGATGTATTTTCCAGTATGTAGTATGTTTGGAAGAATTTGTCCAGCTTTTTAACTCTGCCTCTGAATTTGTAATTTCATTGAAAGTATTTTTAAGTGAGTAGGTATGGTTTCAATGACACTTTCTTATAGCCAGTAAGATACCGCAAAGGTTGGAGTACATGCATTGCATGCCTGAGACCTGGGTTTGATCCCAGCACTACATGGCCTCCCAGAGTCTGGCATCTAGTACTTCCTTTTTCTCTTCCTTCTCCTCACTCACCTACTCTATCCCCAGTATCTAAAATACTGCCTGACACATACAATGTAAGAAAAAAACTGATTTTTCGTTATCTAATGTCATATTAAGTATTCACTTCTTTTTAAAATAGAAGCCACACCCAACAAGGGCAGAGTGAGGCAGAAGATGGATTAAGATTCTGCTGGCTGGAGAACCTGAATTCAGTCTGGCATAGTTTGGCCTAGTGGTATGGGCCTAATACTTCAGTGCTTTATGGGGCACCAAGGATATACCCAGAGATGCTCAGGGGACCTTACAATTTGGAGTTCACATTTCGGTCTTCAGATAGCTAGACATGTACTCTACCACTTTAACTATCTTCCTGATTCCTCAGTGAGACTTTATTTTTTTCCAGGTTTTTAAAATATTATTTTTTTTGGAAGTTAACATGTGAATAGGAAATAGAAAAAAGAACCGAAGAACAGTCATACACAATTACATGCAGTTATGTCTGGCATGTCCTTCTAGGTCCCATTTCCCTACACAACTAAACATCCATTATGTTCTTAAGATCATATGTTCATATGTTCAGAGTCTCCTGTCCCCGCGCCTGGCTGTCATCATTGGGGCGCCTTGGAGGGGGGAGGATTGAGTTTCCCTACTCCCCCACCCCACCCCGAGCAGAGCCCCAGCAGCTGAGGACCTCCGGAGCCAGCCACGGCCATGCTGGGACCACTCTCCACACGTCCGGACGGGCCTCATGCATGAAAGAACTGGCAGAGGAACCCAGGCATGCGGGTCCCGGGGCTGAGGTCTCCAAGCCTACTCGGATTGGGACTGGGCCTTCTCCAACCAGACCCCCCATCTTCCAGTAGGTAGGCGTCACACCCCCCAGCTGCCGACAGAGCCAGGTTGGTCCCATCAACGGCCAAGACACAGAGACTGTAAAACCCAGCTCCCGGACATCTTAATATCTTTCCTTTGGAGAACCTGGCAGGCTACAAAAAGTATCCTGCCCACACGGCAGAGTCTGGCAAACTTCCCGTGTCATACTCAATATGCCAAATACCAGTAACAATGATGGGTCTCATCCTCCTAATCCTGAAAGAGCATTGAAATGGCTCTCTTAAAATCTCAGGGCTAGGAAGAAGGAGACGTTACTGGTGCCTGCTTGAGACAATTGACGAACAACAGGATGATCGTGATTGTGATCGTCCTTCTAGGTCCTGTTTCCCTACACAACTAAACATCCATTATGTTCTTAAGATCATATGTTCATGTATCATGCTTCTTTATATATCATGAATATTTACCATTTCAAAGTTCCAAAGATACAGAGTATTTGGTAAACCAACTGGAAGGAAAAAATTTAATCCAGCCTGTTTTAGCAATGAAAATTTCTTAAAAACAAAAATGGGAGCAAGGCCTCTAGATAAAGATACTGGTATAGTTACAATTAAAATACTGCATTCCCTGTAATGTTCAAGTGAAAATGAGATAAAACAACCCAGTAACAAAGTATAAGCTTCTAAGAGAATTATCCAATCATTCTAGTAAAATGTTAGTAAGGAAGTCTAGTGCTAAGTACCAACACTGTTCCTGAAAGCAGCCAGAGATGAATCAAACCGTCCAGCAGCATCCAATGTGACCAGAACAGCCCCTTCTCCTGCAAGTCATTCTCCCCTGTGCTGCAGAAATAAGACTTGATGTTTTATTACTCAGAGATAGTGTAACAAGGTTATGAGTGAGACTTTAGAAAAAAATAGGGGGTTGGAAATCTGACTTATAATTTGCTAACTCCTGCCAGAGAGTTTCAGAAACTTCTGCATTTAATTGGTTGTTTGACCGAAAAAAGAAAAAAAGAAAAGAAAAGAAATACTATTTCTTAATCACATGATCCCAGAAAGATAATGGGTATTTTCTCTCCCTTATCATTGGCAAGAATGAGTCCACTTAGATAAAAGGATTGATGCTGAGAAATTTGGTTCCTAGTTGAACAGGCACTACTCATAATTCTAAACTACAAAGGTGGGGATATTGGGTTATAACTAAGCTATCTACCACAAACTATTTTCCCCTCAATTTGAATTTGTTTTTCTATTAGCATATTTATGTATAATAATAATGTTTTTTTATATACTACATAACATTTATGATTTTTTCAAAACAAAATTTTACCTTTTGTTGTTGTTTTGGTACTTGGAAGTACGTGGTACTTGTGGTACTTGGAGGCCTCCTGGCTCAGTTCTCATGTGTAATCCTGATGGTACTGGGGGAACCATATCATGCCATGTCATGTCTTAGACCTCCTGCATGCACAACAAGTGCAAGAAAGAGCCCATTGGGCTATCTCTCTGGCCCAACAGAACACTTGTTTTTTGAGGGGCCACTCCTAGTGGTGCTCAGGGCTTCTGGCTCTGTGCTTAAGGATCATTCTTGGTGGGGTTCAAGAAACCATATGGAATGCTGAGGATTGAACCAAGGTCGGCCATGTGCAAAGAAAGCACCCTACAAGCTGTACTATCACTCTGGTCCTCAAATAGAACACATTTCTTTCAAATTAAAATATAGGATGAAAACCAGTATATACAGAACTCTGAAGTAGAAGTGTTCTAGAATTAATGCTGGACTGTGGAGCGAAGAGGGTCATAATATCATCCAGTTTTCCTCTAGGAAATTATAGCTTTAATTTACCTTTGTGGGGGGGCCTTTTAAGTACATTTTGAAAACCAATGCTATATCATTAATATCATGATGATATGCAATCTGTGAAATTAATCATTTCAAGAGTTTTAAAATCAATTGAGGCGCATATGCTGCAGGAGGCCATGAGCTGCTTGTGCCCACGTGGCCGAGCACATGTGGTGCTCGAGCACATGTGTCGCCCACATCTCCCCTCTTGAGATGTGTACTTTCATGCTTTCATGTCTAGTGCTGGGATGTATGTAGGGGCTCTCTCCGCCCTCGGAAAAACCCAAGCTCTCTCTAGAGCAGATTACTCTTTTCCACTTTCTCTCCCTCCTTCCCTTCAAAACCTCCAAATAAAAACTGTGTAGTTTCAAAAAAAAAATCAATTGAAATGTAAATTCTTCCAAATTACTCTGCACCAATTTCTAGGACGTTTGTTTTTTGGAGATTTTTGCTGCATTGTGTGGGGGATGAGGTAGTGCTGGGGATGGAACCTTGCCATCCTGCATGCAAAGTATGCACTCAATCTTTTTGAGCTTCCTATCCAGCCTCTAGACCAATCTTTAATTGCAGGTCTTGAGTAACTACAGTTTCGCTTGAATATCATAAGATATGAAACTATTATAAGAATTTATCATATTTATATTATATTTATATTATTTATAACAGGACTTTGATCTGTTGTTTGTCTTATCAGCTTCTTCCCACTTTCCAAGTTGAAAGTCAGATTTTCAGAGAAGTTGATGATAATAAGAGGCTTCAATCAATCTCTTTTTAGCCATTACAATTAGGGAATAATTCTAGTAATAAATGTGCTATGAACTTCCTGTTTGATTTTTTTCCCCACCAGAATTTTTTTTTAATATTTCAGCTATATTGAAAATACCATCTTTAGACTTGACACATGGTGGCACTATTCTTAAATGTAACAGAATAAAGAAATAATTCACTGAATTTTTTTTTTTCCAAAATTAGTTTGGCTATTTAAAAAAAATAAAGAGGGCTAGAGTGATAGCACAGTGGGTAGGGCGTTTGCCCTTGCATGTGGCCGATCTGGGTTTGATTCCTAGCATCCCAGATGGTCCCTCGAGCACCACCAGGCATAATTTCTGAGTGCAGAGCCAGGACTAACCCCTGTGCATCACTGGATGTGACCCAAAAAGCAAAAAAGTAAATAAAATAAAATAAAAAATAAACATTTTCTCAATATCTGTCATATCTCCTTTGCCACTGCTTTAATCCTGGGCCTGGGTATCTTTGTTCCACTTCAACTCAGCTGTGTTCACTTCACATTCCTCAAAGCTACCCTGTACACAGCTCAAAGTGATTCTTTCTCCAGCGCTGCTGCCTGATGAAACACTTTAAAAAAGCAGGAATCAGGTAGGTATCAATGTACACAGTGTCATTGTACAAAGACAAAAGAAGAGGCACCAATGAAAAGAATGAGTTTGCCACGACCTTCCTAGAGAAATTTATGGTCAACAAACTATAGTAAGTCGGAATTAGAACAGGTTTTTTGTTTTTTTTTCTTTTTAGGATGCTATATTTTAAGATGCTGTATTTTTCTCCTTATAGAATAGTCAGTTCTGAGCTAATACTGACTTTTTCCAGGCACTTAGAAATGAATATCTTTGTTCTTGTCAGACACTGGGTATGAGATTTCCTCTATCTGCAATATTGCTCAAGGGGTGTGGAGGGGGCACACCTGTGTTGCTTAGGTCTTACTCAGGAGTCTATGCTCAAGGGTCACTCCTGGTGGTGCTCAGGGGTGGTATACAGTGCTGGGTATCAAAGCCGAATAGCTGTGACTATCTGTCCCAGAATCTGCAACACTTTCTAAAAAATAAGAACTTGACTTCTTGTTGAAAATAAGGATATGCAAAAATAAGGAAGGTAATATCACAATGAATCTACATCCTTAAAATTCTTTCTAAAAGAGAGAGAGAGAGAGAGAGAGAGAGAAAGTGCTTGCCATAGTGGGAGGGGGTGGAGGGCAGGAGGAAAACAGGGACCACTGGTGGAGGGAAAAGTACACATGGGATGGGTGTTGGAACATTATAAGACTGAAATTCAACCATGAACAACTTTGTAAATCAGTGATTCAATATAAATAATTTTTTAAAAAGATTATCCTAAAAAAACTTTAAAAATGGTATAGATTATTTTATATCTAACTGTTTCAATTTCCTTCTGCAGTAAGTCACTTATATAATTATTGCAGGTAACAGTGCAATGTTCATATGTACCCCATTTTCTTTTCTGATTTTTGTCTTGGGGGAAAATCCAGTGATACTTAGGGATTGCTTACTCCTGGCTGTGGATTGGGGGAACTATATAGTGCCTGCTGTTGAACTTGGCTCTCCCTGTGCAAGGCAGCAGCTGTACTCTTGCTCAGAGGCTCCCTCAACCGATTTTCTTTTTTTTTTTTTTTAAAGAGCACCAAGGGCCAAGGCTCAATCTGGCTCAAGGCAAAGAGCAACTGCGAGAGGCCTCCTTTTATTCTATTTTTTATTAGTTACAACCTAATGACTTCATCACAGAGAAAGACTCACCAATGAGAGTATAAACAGTTAAAGGATGAGCATTCGTCAAAAGAACATCAGGGTATACATTGTTTTGTCAAATGTATGTTGTCAAAGTTATGCTGTTATGATTAAAAACGTCAGAAGAAGATATGGAACTGGACACATAGGCTTTACAGTTTATGTCTCCCACATTTTTGTGCTTGTCAACCAATTTTCTTAAGTTGGACATTCCAGTTCTAATTCACCACTAAAAATAACTTCAGACACTGGAAAGTAATTCAGCGGGCAGAGCCACGTGCATATATGCTTTACATGCAGGATGCCTGATTTCCCCCAGGTACTGCAAGCATGGTCCCCTATGTGGTGTCCCTTTTGAGAGCATAATTACGAAAAAACAAACAAACAAACCACAAAACACCCCAAATCTGATGAGCTAAAAGGCTATCACGTCGCATCAGCAGCAATTTTTGGTGAGCTAACAGAGAACTGTTCCTAGCACTGCATTTCCCAAAGCCTCACCCCTGACACACACACACACACACACACACACACACACACGCACACACACACACACACGCACACACACACAGAGTTTATGGAGATATTTGGTGCTCCGCATTTCCCAAAGTCTCATGCCTACACACACACACACACACTCTGAGTTTACGGAGAACTGTAAGTCTCATGGCATTTTCCTAAGCCTCACCACACACACACATACATACACACACACACACACACTCTGAGTTTACGGAGAACTGTCTCATGGCATTTCCCAAAGCCTCCCCCCTACGCACACACACCCTCTTACACACACACACTCCTTACACACAGAGTTTAAGGAGAACTGTAAATCTCATGGAATTTCCCTAAACCTCATCCGTTTTACACACACACACACACACACACACACTGAGTTTACGGAGAGCTGTATGTTGCACGGCATTTCCCAAAGCTTCACCCCTTACACACACACACCCTCTTACACACACACAATTCTTACACACACAGTTTAAGGAGAACTGTAAATCTCATGGCATTTCCTTAAACCTCATCCGTTACACACACACACACACATACACACTGAGTTTACGGAGTATGTTGAGTATGTTGCACGGCATTTCCCAAAGCCTCACCCCTTACACACACACACACACACACACACACACACACACACACGCTCTCACACACACACCCCTCCCAGTGACCTCAGCCAAGGTGACAAGGGGACGGGGCCCGGGCCGCGCGCATGTGCAGACGTGAGTGCGCCTGCGCCTGCGCACGCGACAGTCGTGCTCGTGGACCGCGGCCGCGCGGCCGGCGTGAGGCCCCGGACAGGTATGGCCGGCCAGCCCCGCTCCCTCTGCTCCTCCTTGGGAAACTCCGGTCGGAATGTGATCCGGGGTACGGAGGCCCTTTCCCCTCTTCTCGGGGTCCTTCCGGTGTGCGGCGGCGCCCTAGGGGCGGGGCACGCAGTGGCCACGCCCCGCGCCCCTGCCCGGCGGCCTCTCTGGTCCGCGACTGGGAGGACGAGTGTCCCCGACTGGGCTCCCGCTGCTGGCGGCGCTGGGAGCGGGGAAGGGAGCCGTCCTCCCCCTGCCTTGAAAGTCTCTTATTTACCACGGGCCTCCCTAGGTCCAGGGAAGGTTTCCGGTAAGGTTGGTTACTTTCCTGCGTGGAGGATGAATTACATTCTCCTGCCCCAGCCGCGAACATAGGCTGCTAGCCCTAGAAATGCAGTCTAGAAAAAGGCCTGTTTAATGCTGGGGGGGAAAAGACGAAAAGGCCGTTACTAGCAATAATTAACAGACACCGGAAGGCCTTTTTTTCCCCCTTTTGTATAAATTTTGATGAGTCATCAGTTCAGCCTTTCGTATGCTCACACTATCCGAAGTCTGAAGAAGTTACATACACACAGATGGTTTGGGGGCCTGAGTGATACTACAGCTGGTAAAGAGTCTGCCTTGACTGCAACCCACCCGGGTTTTATCCCTGGCACCTCATATGGTTGTGTCGTACCCCACCTCCCCCCACTCCCCTGCACCCTTAGAAGTGTCCAGGTGTGGCCCCCAAACAAATTTTGATGATATGTGCGCAGTGTGTGCAGTAAAATGATGTTAACACTTTCTCTGCTTGTTAACAGCTCATATCAAGTGCCTAAATGATCCTTGAATATTGTTTTCTTAGGTCTTTCATTTAAACTACAATGAGAGCTATCTGGGTCTGTTGTGTATTACAGGAATGTGTTTTTGAACATCTGAATTTCAACCATGTCAGGCTGCTTGCAGAATTTTCTCAAGGTGGCAAACCCTCATCTCCAGTATTCAAGATTATGGCAGCTGTTAGTCAATAAAAGGTTTCTTGGAACCGTGCCAACATCCAGATCCCGCAGACGGGTTGTCATTACAGGTATTGGCTTAGTAACTCCTCTTGGTGTTGGAACTCAACTGGTATGGGATCGTCTTCTCCAGGGAGAAAGTGGAATTGTTTCACTGATTGGTGAAGAATACAAGAATATCCCTTGTAGTGTTGCTGCTTTTGTGCCAAGAGGTAGCGGTGAAGGTCAGTTCAATGAGATAAACTTTGTGTCCAAGTCAGACATCAAGGTCATGTCTTCTCCCACCATTATGGCCATAGGGGCCGCAGAGTTGGCCATGAAGGACTCCAACTGGTATCCTCAATCGGAAGCAGATCAAGCGGCTACTGGTGTTGCGATTGGCATGGGAATGGTTCCTCTTGAAGTGGTTTCCGAAACTGCCTTGATGTTTCAGACAAAAGGTTACAATAAGATCAGCCCCTTCTTCGTCCCTAAAATTCTCATCAATATGGCAGCAGGCCAAGTCAGCATCCGATACAAACTCAGGGGCCCCAATCACGCAGTATCCACAGCCTGCACCACCGGCGCTCATGCTGTGGGCGATTCATTTAGATTTATAGCCCAAGGTGATGCTGATGTGATGGTGGCTGGAGGCACAGACTCCTGCATTAGTCCCTTATCTCTTGCGGGGTTTGCTAGAGCCCGGGCGCTAAGCACAAACTCGGATCCTAAGTTGGCGTGCAGACCCTTTCACCCCAAAAGAGATGGTTTCGTCATGGGAGAAGGCGCAGCTGTGCTGGTGCTGGAAGAGTATGAACATGCAGTTCAAAGAGGGGCTCGGATCTATGCGGAAGTTTTGGGTTATGGACTTTCAGGAGATGCTGGTCACATAACCGCCCCTGATCCTGAAGGAGAAGGTGCCTTAAGGTAAAGACTACTTGTTTCCTTCAAGTAACAACATTATTGGAGTCTCAGATCAGGCAATATCATCATATCTGACCTTGTTGAGTAGAATTTCTTTTCCATTTTAGTCAGTATTTTTTCCCCTCTAAATTGTCTTATTATTGGTTTACAGTCTTATGGTATCTAAGGGTTCAGCTTCATCCTTTTCTATGTGTATAATTCTCAACATGCCCATCTGCAGAAGGACACATTTATTCCTCCCACCTTTTATCTTTTCTCTTGTAACCATGACAGTTTTCATGAGCTTGAGAGTTCATATGTATAAAACATCTTTATCCAGCCATCTTCTTGATGGCATCTTCTCTTCTCATGCTTAGTTACGTTGTTCTATTTATCAAGACTCTGAAGGGCCTTGTAGAATTCACTGATAATGACGAGTGTCTTAGAACATCTCCCCTGTTGTTTATGCATAGTTACAGTAGACACATTTTTTAATTTTTGAGGAAAATGTAAAGGTTCACATTTAACTGTGAAAGAAACATCAAAGCATAGATTTAAAATCTTTACACACACACACACACACTCACACACACACACACACACACCAAAAAGAAAAAAAAAAACACCAAAAATAAACAGCAACAAAAAAATCTCCCTTTAAGGGCTGGGGAGATAGTTCAAAGAGCTGGAGTGCGTGCTTTGTAAAGTGCAGGAGTCCTGAAATTGATCCCTGTCACCTTCTGGTCCTCTGAACACCTTTGCTCCCAGCACTGAGTCAGAAGTAACCCCCGAACATTGCCAGAGGTGGTGTAGTTCAAAACACAAAAAGACTAAAAAGAAACAAAATTTTTTTGAGTTCCTAGAAGAAATATTCTTGGCTGTATCAATATGATTTTTTCCCTGCATGGGCTGGAGCGATAGCTCAGCGGTAGGGCGTTTGCCTTCATGCAGCCAGCCCAGCCGAGCCGGGTTTGATTCCTCTGCCCCTCTCGGAGAGCCCGGCAAGCTACTGAGAGTTTCTTGCCTGCACGGTAAAGCTCCCCGTGACGTATTTGATATGCCAAACACAGTAACAAGTCTCAAAATGGAGACGTTATTGGGCCCGCTTGAGCAAATCGATGAACAACAGGAGGACAGTGACAATGATGGTAGAAGATCAGTTTTTTTTTTCTTTTTATTTTTGGGTCACACCTGGCATTGCACAGGGGCCACTCCTGGTTCTGCACTCAGGAGTCACTCCTAGCGGTGCTCAGGGGACCATATGGGATGCTGGGAATCGAACCCGGGTCAGCCACATGCAAGGCAAATGCCCTACCCACTGTGCTATCTCTCCAGCCCCGAAGATCAGTTCAAATCAATGAAAATACTTATAATAGGGATTATAAAACCTCTAGACTGTGTACTTATTTCATGGTGATAACTAATTCTTTGGTACCAGGGGTGACATTCTCTCATGCAGATAGCATTTTAGTTCATCTAGTAATCAAAGATGTAGTTTTGATCTTAGAGCAAAGGAGTCTTTCTCATAGAGCGTATTTGGCCAATTCTTTCATATAGATAATGAACCTCCATTAAAATGAAACTTCTCTTAAACAAGTTTTCTTATTTTATTAGGTGTATGGCTGCTGCTGTAAAAGATGCGGGTGTGCACCCTGAAGAGATAACCTATGTCAACGCACACGCTACTTCCACCCCGTTGGGCGATGCTGCTGAAAACAAAGCCATCAAGCATCTTTTCAAGGACCACGCACGCGCCCTCGCAGTTTCCTCAACCAAGGGAGCCACAGGACATCTGCTGGGAGCTGCAGGGGCGGCGGAGGCAGCGTTCACTGCACTGGCTTGTTTTTATCAAAAACTGCCACCTACCCTAAACCTGGATTGTACAGAACCAGAATTTGATCTCAATTATATTCCACTAAAGTCACAGGATTGGAAAGCTGAAAAAAGATGTATTGGACTCACCAATTCCTTTGGTTTTGGTGGTACTAATGCAACACTTTGTATTGCTGGCATGTAGGACAAAGCATTTGTGATTAAACATTTTTTTTTTAAATGTTAGTATGAATTTAAATGCTTCTGTGTTAGTAGTCAAATACCTTTTTTGGTTTGTGTTTTGGGGACACACTTAGCCATATGGCTGTACTCAGAAGTATGGTGCTACTTGGAGGACTGTGCACTGCTGGGACTGAAGCATGTGCTCAGCTTCAGAGATTTAAAAAGTCTCTCCTTGGTCCAGTTCCTTTCTTACTTGTCAGGCTCTCTCAGCTTTTGCACTCTTGATAATTTGGGCCAGAGTAATATTTTGTGGTGAGAAGAGGATCTGTTTTAATTGTGGTAGGATGCTAACCCTAAGCTCTACTCACTGTGTTCCAGAAGCATCCTCCTCCTCAGTTCTGTCAAATGAAAAATGTCTCTTGACCATGCTTCTTAGGGCACAGACTAAACCCTATATGAGAACCACTAGTAACTACTTTCCTAATACTCTAGATCAGGTAACTGTGACATTTCACTTACACTTACTTATTTTATAAGCATTTGGTGTGGAGCTTCTCAGTCTTGAGTAAGGTTCCTGAAGTGTACAATTGCCAGCACAGTAGACCCATGTTGTATATTGTAAAGGAATGCAAATTTTACTGGACGTTTGCATTATTCTTAATTTAATTTTATTTTTGGACATAATGGCTACTCTCAGGGCTTACTCCTGGCTCCACACTGAGGTATCGTCACTGGCAGTGCTCAGAGAATCATATGGGGTCCTGACTATTGAATACATGTCAGCCACATGCAAGGCCAGTGCCCTACCTGCTGTATTAGCACTCTGGCTGAAGTTTGCATTATTGATTAGCTTTCTCTGAATACAGAAGTCAGATACCAATGGCTTATTTATTCCGTACTTTGCTAGCTTTCTTTTCTTTGTATTCTCCATACTGTGATTTGGGAAATTAGTGAAATTAACCTTAACTCTGAAGCCTTCAGATTTTTTGAGAGAAGGAGGTAAAATGGGCTTGGTATTTATTTTTGGCCACACCCAGTGATATTTTGGACCTCTCCCCTGAGTGGTGCTGAAGGTCATTCCTAGCAATACTTGGGAACCGGCTGGTGCTGAGAATCAGAGGCGCCCTGCACGCAGAGCAAGTGTCTCCTGCCATTTGCATCATCTTCCTGGCCTGCCTTGGTATTTCTCAGTCTTTTTGCTTTGGAAAATGGAGTAAAGGGATTGTTGACTTAACTACATTGCCTTTACCTACTTCTAACTTGCAGCTGGGGGAGAGTTTCTGTGTTTGCTTCCAACATGTTGCAAGAAATGTTGATCGTTCTCTACTTTTCTGCCACAGGGAAAAGCTAAGAGATCTTATTTATTCCTTTGTGGAAAGAGGTGCTGAGTTCCCTAGAGGCAGTATTCAATGAAGGTCAGGAGTTGGTAATTAAATTTGATTACTCAGGGATATCTAGGGTGTTGTATATTTCTTTCTACGGTTTCCTGAGAACTAGAGCTTCAGTATTAGGCTCCAGATTGGCCTGCTCAGGAACAACCCCCTTTATACCCCTTTATAAATGTTTTTCCTATTTATCCCCCTTTTGTCTCCCACAAATTACTATTCAGCTTATAACATTTTGCTATTTCACTATTAAAGAATACATGTTGCACAAGTATCTATTATATACACATATATAATATGGTTGCAGATGTATGTTTATTTGGGATACTAAAAAATGGCAACAAGTTTGAGAATTAGTTCCTGTAAGGCCAAGAGTATATGACTTTATGATAGTTTTGGACCTAAGTATTCTCTTCTTCCATGGGGATATGAGGAAGCTTTATATTTAAGGGAAAAAGTGAGATCTTGAGATAATAGTTCATCTCTTTCTCTTTTTTTTAAAGAAGCCAATTTATTTTATTTTTTTATTTTTTGGGTCATACCCAGCAATGCTCAGGGGTTACTCCTGGCTTTGCACTCAGGAATTACTCCTGACGGTGCTTGGGGGACCGACCATATGGGATGCCAGGGATTGAACCCGGGTCAGCCTCTTGCAAGACAAACACCCTATCCGCTGTGCTATTGTCTCAGCCCCAATAGTTCATCTCTTAAGACAGGCTTTTCTATATAGGAAATTTATTGGAGGAAACATCTGTGAAGGAAATAGTGAAGGTACCAAGTGTCTTCAGACTGTTGAGTCTAACATCTGTGAGGAGAGGAAAACAAGACTGAGAGGTGGGATTCTCATTCTGAGAAACTTCTAGAAGTTTGGCCAAGAAGTGTGGGCCAAACTGCTGTGGCAGTTGATCTGTGGTAAGAGGAGTCCCATGAGGGAATTAACTTGCATTAGTTTCTGCACAGTTCTGGGTTCTTGCCTGGGAGATGCCTGTACTTCATAACTGAAACTGCATTTTCATAACCTCAAAAACTCACCGTTGCTTCACAGATGTAATTGTTCAAACAGGGGGAACTATTTTATTGTTTTTGTGGGCCTCTTTTTTGAGAGAAAATAGAGAAGAGCAAGTTTTTTTTAATTATTAAAAATTTTTTTAATTGAATCACAGTGAGACACACAATTGCAAAGTTGTTCATGATTGGATTTCAGTCTTATAACGTTCCAACCCCCATCCCTTCACCAGTGTACATTTCCCACCACCAATGTTTCCAGTTTCTCTCCCGCCCCTTCTGTCCTCCCCTCCCACCCCCCCAACACACACACACAACCTCTACCTAAAGGCACTATAGCAGGGACTTTTTTCTCTCTTTCTCTAGAAGAGGATGTTCTTGGGTTCAGGTTCACACTGTGCTCTTCCTAATTCACTCTTCACCCTAGACCCACCTCATCAACAACTTTTGGAGGTGGCCTTGGTTTCTTCCCTGGTGGTGTGACCTAAACCTTCCATCCTGAGAAGCTGAATCCCGGGCAATGCAGCAGCAATTGTTTCTGGTGACTCAAAAGCACTGAAATCAGGAGGGAACCGGGAGTGCCTGCAGATTCCAAGAAGACCAGCTCGGTCCAAAACTGACTGTTCCTGTTTCCAGTTTTCTCAGGAGCATTTCCACACCCACCTAACTGATCTGCCACAAAACAAAGGAACTACCCACAGTTTACATTTTTTCCCACTAACAAAATAAGAAACCTTTTCTCTAAAGTGAGTATTTATGCAATCTGGCTCTGCCCTCACTAATTGCACACTTGCATACATATGAGCATAGAAAAATACAAGCTAAAACAACCATACCGGGAACAAATTAAAGACTTGTCATCCAAGTGCCTAGGTCCAGTGCACCAAAGGAAAGAAGTACTTAGCTGTAAGTCTACACACACTTAAAAGGCATTCAAGCATTTGTTATAAATCGTGCAAATTCCGTGATCTCTTTTGGAATATTCCCCATTTTCCCTTTCCCTCTTTTATGACGGAATTGCCTTACGCCTCATGCATTTTACCATAAAGTTGTCTGCCATTTAACTGTGGACACGGTCATCCTAGTGCTTGTTGGAAGGCAGAACTCCTGCTGATAAGGGTAAAGTACTACCACCAGCACGTGGGCTCCGGTCACAGGATTCCCTAGTAGTAGTTCCGGTGTGTTGTCCAGTGAGACACTTGCTGTGTGCCTGGCCTGAGTGTGGGTACACTTTAGAAACCCGGAGCCCCTGAGCTGTAACGATGAAAAACACAACATTGCGATGGGATCCCTGGGAATCATGGTGAGTGGGGGGGGGGGGCCCTTGTCCTCCACCCTAGACCCCTGCTGGATTTCTGGACCCGCGTGTTCAGGAACTTAGGCTCATCTTACATCTTTGACGTTTGCACATCCTGCAGCTCAGATGCTCAGTTGTGCGCTAGCGAGCTCCTCTAGCGTTCTTGAGGCTGGCTGCTTCTGGATGGAAGTGATAGGCGATTCAGCCCACGGATCAGATGCCATTGGCCTATCTCCTTTGCTGTGCATAGATACTGCCCCCTCCATCCACCTTCCCCTTGCTCATATCCTGTGACTCAGGTATATCTCTCAGACTGTGTTTGTGACCGAGGCTCTGAGTGCAGGAAACGTAAATCTGTACCAGAAATACCCATACTAGGGAGGATGGCCACAGGCATTTCTTTTTTGAGCTAGGTTGGATTTTCAGAGGCAGGGGTAGCTGAACTAAATGGGGTGAATGGAGGCAGAGTGGTTAGATCTCCCAGTAGCTATATTCATATTTGCGTGTGTCCGTGTTGTTGAGGCCTATGTAGCCTCCATTGCTGCCTTTTTCATGCAAATTCCCACTGTTTTTTTTTTTGTATTTGGATCTACATCTCTTCTCCAGATATCTTTATCACTGACCTTCTAGTCATTTCTTCTACAGATCCCTGATTAATGCCCTGAAAATTGGGCCCTGTCTAGAAATCTTTATATACTCTCAGTTACTGAGCTGTTCCTATAGAGTGGATGGCTTGATGCACTGTCCGTTGGGAAGATTTCCACTTCCTTCTATCTTTCACATTCACCCCTGAATGTGGAGTTTATGCAGGTGCTATCCATTTTCAACTTGAACTACCACAGGAAACATTCAGGAAATGAAACCAATACACTCTGTCAGAGTTCCCCCTACCCACAACAAATTCTTGCATTTCACTTCATCTTTTATGTTCTCCCTCCCCTTCCCCAGTATAAACACCATCACAGTGGGATTGGTGCTGCTTACTTCACTGCTATAGTTCCTGGTGCCTAATCTAGAACCTGGCACAAAATAGGTTCTCAATAACCATCTGTTGTATGTACAAAGAAGTGACTCAAAAAATTGCTTTGACCAATCACTTGGTTGGCTAGATCAGAAAACTGGTTAAGAACCTCTTTTTTTTTGCTTTTTCCTTTTTGGGTCACACCCAGTGTTGCACAGGGGTTACTCCTGGCTCTGCTCTCAGGAATTACTCCTGGCGGTGCTTGGGGGACCATATGGGATGCTGGGAATCGAACCTGGGTCGGCCGCATGAAAGGCAAACACCCTACCTTCTGTGCTAACAAACATTCTTAGTTGCTCCTTTCTCTTCTTTTCCCATCTCCAGTGAGTGCTTCAGTGAGTATTACTGTAGTCTTGAAAACACCCTGAAGAATCACTGCTGTTTGCCTCTACAATAATATGCTCCCAGAATAATAATTATTATTATAATCCTGGAATAATTATTGCTCCTGGAATTGGTACAGAGTTAACTTCTTGGTCATTCTGCTTTTACTCTTTAATGCTTCCCTATTACCTTCTATTCCTGTAATATCTGTTAAAGAATCTTTTTTTTTCAATGTAGGAGTACGCTGTTTATTCAGCCACTGATTAAACTGATTGAATTGGGCATGAACTCCACCTTACTTTTTAAAAAATTTTTTATAATTTTATTTATTGAATCACCATGAGAGCAGTTATAAAACTTTCAGGTATAAGTCTCGGTCATACAATGAAACACCCGTACCTTCACCAGTGCCTATTCTCCACCCCCCAAAAACCCAGTATGCCCCCATCCCACACCCTCCCCCTACCTGTGAGACAGATGATTTCCACATTACTCTCTCTACTTTGATTACATTCAATATCTTGACACCAGACCCACCATTATTATTTGGGATTTTACCCCAACACTCAGATCTGCCGAAAAGGCAACAGTAGACAATTTGTTTTCTATTGTTGGTTATGAATAACATATAATGTCACGTGGCTGCAATAGTGGCTGCGTGATTTTGAAATTCTGAAATTTTAACAATTAAATCTGGAGGGATTTTTGCCAAAAGCCACTGGGTTCCAAGATTTGTTTCTGAGTCTCTGGTATCATGGCCGTTAAGCAGCTTGATCAGGAGCCAAAGAGGCCGATCGTGGGCTGTGACTCGGGGGTCTCGTTGGGGTGGGGAGGAAAGGGCCGGTTCCACCCCCATCCTGTGAGGCCCCACGTGTCTCATCACTGCGGGCCCAAACCTGACTGTACAATAACCTCTGGAGGATGATGGCCACCGGGCTGTCAGGCGGAGCAGGCCAAGGGATGAAACCTATCCCCATCTGAGGTGGCCTGGTGCTGGTAACCTACTGCACGGACCGGACACATTTCTGCCAAAAGCCATTTGGTTTCGAGCTTTGTTTCTAAGTGTCTGGGATCATGGCCATTAAGCAGTTTTATCAGGAACCAGAGAGGCAATGCCTCCAATTATATAATTGAACTGGAAGTGGTTGTGGGTGTGTCTCCCACATACCTAACTTTTGGCCGCTTACTGTATTGGTAAACTGCTCCAAGTTTTTGGGGTCTGGCTAAAGGCACAGTAGCAATTTTTGGGTATCTGGAAGTCTGAAGGCGCCATCAGGCTGCTGATGCACTTGCCTTACAGGTACAGATTGACCTGCTGGCTGCACCATACCACCGGAAAGAATCTTTTTTTTTTTTTTAATGTAGGAGTACTGCTATTTATTCAGCCACTGATTAGCTTATTGAATTGTGCATGATCTCCACCTTACTTTTTTTAATTTTTTATAATTTTATTTATTGAATCACTGTGAGAGCAGTTACAAAGCTTTTGGGTTTAAGTCTCGATCATACAATGAAACACCCATACCTGCACCCGTGCTCATTCTCCACCCCCAAAACCTCAGTATACCCCCATCCCACACCCTCCCCCTACCTGTGGGGCAGATGGAGAGAATCTTTTTACGGTAGAAATCAGATCATTTCATTTTCCTGCTGAAAAGCTTCCAGAGCCTTTTCTCTTGACACAGGATGAAATTCTAACATTTTGCCAAGCTCTCTGAATCCCTGCTTTATCCGATCCTGAGCTCTAGCCAATCACCTCAGGCCACTTATATTCAGTCCCTTTAAAACGTGTGTGTGTGTGTGTGTGTGTGTGTGTGTGTGTGTGTGTTCTCTTCTTCAATTATATCTTAGCTCCTTTCTGCCTTTATCCTGGCTCCTCTCCTGCCTGTCCTGAGATTTTTTTTTAAAGTTATGTACAAATTGGTTTTCTTTTATTATTCGGGTTTCAACACAAAGAACTCTCCTTATATGTACTTTTCTATAGCCACCAGTCCAGAGAGCCTCTCTCTTTCTTCCCAAGCCTCCTCTTCTTTCCAGAGCCCTGTTTTGCTTCTCTACGTGTCTTTTATTTTTGTTTCCAGATGTGCTCAAGGATCACTCTGGCAGGGCTCAAGGGACCATATGGGGTGCTAGGGAGCAAATCTGGGTTGGCCACATGCAATGCAAGTGCTGTTCTCTCTCTCTGGACCTCTTTACATATTTTTTAAATCACTATCAGAAATTGTGCTAATTTTTTCTGGAGTATATATTATCTTTTTTTATTATAAAATTTCACAGGAAGATGAATATTATTGCTTTTAAGAACAAAAATCAGTATTCTCAGAAATCAGCAAAGGGTGGGACTCACACATGCTTCTACATACAAATATAGTCACCAACACAGAAAAGTTTTAGTTTCAATAGTGACTGAAATATCTCTGCTCCAAAGAATCAAAGAGAAGAGCAGTTTATCTGCTGTCTTAGCTAGTACAGCTGTTGATACTGCCAAGGGTATTGGGGCTGACCTCAGCCATAATTAGTAGGGATGTAATTCTTTTTCTAGGTTCTTGAGAATCAACTGATCTTTGGGACCTAAAAGGAAGAGGCGTGATTTTCTTTGTAGTTTTGTTGGAATTGCTGAGCACAAGCATTGTAACTTGAATTATAGATAAAGTATGTAGTTTTGAACAAAAGTGCCTTTAACTTTAGGTTTAGCCAATTCCCTCCCACCCTAATGGGCCAAACAATGTATTTTTGTTTTTGGCTTTGTGGACCATGAAATATCTGTTGTAACTTCTTCTTTCCCCCACCTTCTGTTCACACCCAAGGGAGCCAGGGGACTGTGTAAACTGCCTGCAACACACTAGCCCTTGGAGCTCTCTCCTTACTTACAACTTCTTGACTCTGCCCTTATAGTGTAAAGACTGCCATGGACAAAGCCCAAATGAATAGTTCTAGCAGGCTTGGGGCAGGGGCCAGTGTTGGACAGGCTGGTCAATATTTAACAATTCTTTGCTCAAGAAATAACAATTTCTTTCCCTCTTCAAGGAAACATGTTCTTTCACAGAAAAAGTAGCTAATCAAACAGGCCAAAGAATATGCTCCTTGGGGAGTTAGAAGAGGTGTGAACTATAATTCATTAGCCAAATTTGCACTGCCTCCACCCCAATCCTGCCAAGTTCATTTACTGTGAATCACAGTCTAATTTAAGATTAGAAAGCTGAATTTCTTTTTTTTTGTTTCTTTGCAGAGCAATAGCTCTTTATTTATTATTATTTTTTAAATAATTTTTATTAGTGAAACACCATGAGGTACAGTTGTAGACTTACAAATTTTTGTGCTTGGATTTCAATTATATACAATGATCAAATACCCATCCCTCCACCAGTGCCCATTTTCCACCACCATAGATAATATCCCTCTCACCCCCATCCCCCCCATCCCAACCTGCCTCTGAACCAGGGCATTCCCTTTTGTTCTCTCTCTCCTTTTGGGTGTTGTGGTCTGCAAAAGAGGCATTGAGTGGCAAACATGTTCAGTCCATAGTCTACTTTCAACATGCATCTCCCCTCCTGGGAGGATGCTCCAAACACACTTTATTTGGTGCTCCCTTCTTTATCTGAGCTGCCCTTTCCCCTAGAATGCCCAGCTGGCCTCTAAGCTATGGAGTAATCCTCCTGGTGCTGATCTCAGCTATTCTTGGGCATTAATCTCATATTTTGTTACTTTATATCCCCCAGATGAATGCAATCTTTCTATGTCTATTCCTCTCTTTCTGACTCATTTCGCTTAGCATGATACTTTCCATGTTGTACCACTTGTATGTAAATTTTATGACTTCATCTTTTCTAAGAGCTACATAGTACTCCATTGTGTAGATGTACCAAAGTTTCTTTAACCAGTCATCTGTTCTTGGGCATTCAGGTTTCTTCCAGGTTCTGGCTATTGTAAAGAGTGCTGCAATGAACAAACAAGTGCAGATGTCACTTTGACTATACATTTTTGCCTCTCTGGGATATATTCCCAGGAGTGGTATTGCTGGGTCAAATGGGAGCTCAATTTCTAATTTTTTGAGAATCGTCCATACTGTTTTCCAAAAGGGCTGAACCAGTCGGCATTCCCACCAACAGTGAAGGAGGGTCCCTTTCTCCCCACATCCACGCCAGCATCGTTTGCTTTTGATCTTTTGAATGTGGGCTAGTCTCTGAGGTGTGAGATGGTATCTCATTGTGGTTTTGATATGCATCTCCCTGTTGATTAATGATGTGGAGCATTTTCTCATGTGCCTTTTTGCCATTCGGATTTCTTCTTTGAGAAAGTTTCATTTCACTGCCCCATTTTTTTTTATGGGATTGGATGTTTTCTTCCTGTGGAGTTCAACCAGTACTTTATATATCCTTGATATCAACCCCTTGTCAGATGTGTATTCGGCAAATATCCTTTCCCATTATGTAGACTGTCTTTGTATTTTGGTCACTGTTTCTTTTGAGATACAGAAGAAAGTTGAATTTCAATATTGGAATTACAGCACAAATTATAAGAAAATACTAGGTGGGGTTGGAGAGATAGTGCAGGGGTTCTGGCACTTGCTTTGATCTCACTTTGATTCCCGGACATATGTACTGTCCCTAAAGCACAGCCAGCAGTGATTCCTGAGCACAAAGTCAGAAATTAGCTCCAAGCACCACCAGATATGTTTCAATCCCAATCCTCTTAAAAACTTGCTAGTGCTTACATAATACTTTTGTTTCAAATTCTTTCCTCCTCCTCCTCCTCCTCCTCCTCCTCCTCCTCCTTTTCCTCCTCCTCCTCCTCCTCCTCCTCCTCCTCCTTTTCCTCCTCCTCCTCCTCCTCCTCCTCCTCCTCCTCCTCCTCCTCCTCCTCCTTCTCCTCTTCTTCTCTTTCTTTGGTTTTGGGGCCATACCCAGTGGTGCTCAGGGGTTACTCCTGACTCTAAATTTAGAAATTACTCCTGGCAATGCTGGGGAATTAAACCTAGGTTGGCCACATGCAAGGCAAGTGCCTTACCAGCATTCCTTTCCCCTCCCTTCCCCTCACTTTCTTTCCTTCTCCTTTCCTCTGCCCTCCCCTCTCTCCTCTCCCTTTCCCTTCCTCTTCCATTCCTGACATGGATTTATACACACCACTATTCACTGATGAACTGAGCATGGTAGCTAGATATGCAATCAACCTAGGTGTCCAAAGACAGTGAGTGGAAAATGAAGGTGTGTCATATACACATAACAGAATACTTTGCAGCTGCAAGAAACAATAGAATCATGCAATTTGCTGCAACTTGGATGGAACTGGAGGATTTCAAATTAAGTGAAATGAGTCAGAAGAAGGACAAACACTGAATGATCTCACTTAAATAACAGGACAGAAGAATACTAGGTATCAAAGGGCATGAAACCTGGTCCTTATATAATAGAAATGAGAATGACAGGGAAGGAAAGAAATTGAGGAGAGAGTAAGAATAGGCAGATATTATCTGGGTAATATAAAGTAACACCCAAGAATAGCTGAGATAAGTACCAGGAGGTTCACTCCATGGCTTGGAGGCCAGCCGCACATGCTGGGGGAGAAGGCAGCTCAGATAGAGAGGGGAGCACCAAGTAAAGGGTGTTGGGAGGATCCTCCCAGGATGAGAGATGCATGCTGAAAATAGACTATAGACCGAACATGATTGCCACTCAATGTCTCTTTTGCAAACCACAGAACCCAAAAGGAGAGAGAGAACAAAAGGGAATTCCCTGACACAGTGGTGGGGTGGAATGGGGGGGTGGGGGGTCGGGAGGGATGCTGGGAGCATTGGAGGTGGGGAATGGGCACTGGTGGAGGGATGGGTAGTAACTCAACATCAACACCGTAAACATTAACACCATTGGAACCAGGTTACCTAAAACTGAAATTTAAATGAATCAAGAACTCGAGTTAAATCCTAACAACTCCTGTCTGGGATGGGTACTCAATCATTGTACAACTGAAACCCAAACACAAAAATTTGTAAGTCTACAACTGTACCTCATGGTGTTTCACTAATAAAAATTTAAAAAAAAAGAATAGACAGACAGGAGATAACAGGGGTAGGAGGAAATGGATTTTGGATACATTGGTGGTATAGAGATGTTATGCGCCTATTATCTATCATCTATCTATCTATCTATCTATCTATCTTGACCACAGAGACAAGAGCACTAAATATGATATCCAAACTACTACACCCAAATTAAAAAATGTGCCTGTCTTGAAGGCAGGCTTGTGAGAGGGAAGCAGAAGAAGTTTGGAGACTTTGGTGGAGGGAAGTAAATTCTGGCTGTGGAATTGGTGTTGGAACATTGTATGCCTGAAACTCAGCTATGAATAACTTAGTAAATCATGGTGCTTTAATAAAATTTTTAAAGGGTTTTTATTGATTGTAATTTAGGCCATTTTATAATCTTTTTGGATTATATTAATAAGAAAGAAGAGAAAAATTTCTATTTAAAAATAAATATAGGTGGCTTGGGAATGAAGACTAATAATTCACTTGAAGAGCTATGCTTTTCTGAGTGAAATGGTGAGAAGATGAGAGACTTATAGTCAAAACCTAAGTTTATTATCTCATTTATTTATTTACATATGTTTAGTTCTGGGTTTGAATCACTGTCACTGGGCTCAGCTTTCTCATCTGCAAATGGAATTAATATAACAATGCTTTTGAACTTCAAATAAGATGGATCAATATACTAAGTATAATCCTCTGTATAGAGAATGGCTATTGTACTAAGATATGAGTGTGGTCCTTTCCATATTAATGAACTTTCCAGGAGCTTGGATGCCACATCCAGAAAATTGGATTGGTTTTATATCTTATTATTCATGTCATAAATCTACCTAAATTTGCAACTGCTACTATTACTTTGTTACTTATTTGTTTTACCATATATTCATACATAATCTATATTTATCTGTTATTAAATGGAGAAAAGCTTTTTAAAAATATAAAGCATCACATTCAGACTTTAGGAATGTTTCCTAAAGCAAACAGTATAAAACACAGAAATGTTAACTAGGAAATTACTCCAAAGATCCAGGGGATGGAAATCTGCCTACTCTGTCCTAGCTGTAGGCTGGGATGAGATGACCTTGGAGCCCCCTGTTTTGCTTTTTGATGTTTATTTAAAGATTATGCTAATACAGTTGATCTAAAATCCTTTGTACATGATGACGGTTGAGGACACTGGCTCAGGACCTGAATATATGCCTGCCTGGTTAACATTGTATGCTTGAGATCAATCAGATTCAAATGCTCATGTTTTATACATGATCTTTGGATCATTTTTACCTTCAGTTTTTTTTTTAAGTTGTAATTTAATGCAAGAGGGAGATTGATAAAAAATGCATTCATATAAAGAAGGATTTCGATTATTTTAATAGCTAAACTAAGCTTAGTTATTATATTGAGGTTCAGCAAGATGAACGAATAATAATATAGAATGCAGAGATCCAGCAGGTAATCCCTCCAGACAAGACACTACTAGGGTAGCATACTAACTAGGAAAGAGTCATTGTTAACTGAGAACAGAGAATTCTCCAAATGCATATCTTGTATCCAGTAATTAACTGGTATAATAGTTTTTAAAAAATGGGCTTTGGAGCCAGCTTTCTTGGATTCAGATACTGGTTCTGAATCCTTTTGTGAATTCTGGAATGATAACAATTTATTTACTCTCTTTGTATTTCTGGTTCTTCTTCTGTAAAATGAGGATGACAGTGTTACCTACTTTTTAGGCTTATTTTGAAGATTCAGTGAGTTGATACATGGAAAATGATTAGTATAGTCCCCAGAATATATTCATGTGTATTTAATTATAGTGATTCTTTCCAAGAAAATCTTAAGTATGATTGTTTTAAATTTTGTTTACTTGTTTTTGTTTTTATTACTTTTGCCTATTTGTTGTGGGGCCATGTCCAGTAGTGCTCAGGACTTACTCTTGGCTCTGTGTTCAGGAGGTGCTGAGCACTCCTGGAGATGCTCATGGGGGTCATTTGTAGTGCTAGAGACTGAAGCCTGGTCAGCCATATCCAAGGTAAGCATCTTACTTGCTTAACTATCTTTACGCCCCCTGCTTTATTTTTTTATGATAGGAAATTACAAGCATATTCAAAAACAGAGAAAATATTTATATTAACTTCTTCTGTACCCTTCATTGGCAACTTTATTTTACCTAAATACATGCACATACATTTCCTACTTCTACTTGATCATTTTGGTTTTGGATCTCTCTCCCTTTCCCTCCTTTCCTCCTTTCCTCCTTTCCTCCTTCCCTCCTTCCCTCCTTCCTTCCCTCCCTCCCTCCCTTTTTCCCTTTCCCTCCCCTTCCCTTCCCTTCCCTCCCCTCCCCTCCCCTCCCCTCCCCTCCCCTCCCCTCCCCTTCCCTTCCCTTCCCTCCCCTCCCCTCCCCTCCCCTCCCCTCCCCTCCCCTCCCCTCCCCTCCCCTCCCCTCCCCTTCCCTTCCCTTCCCTTCCCTTCCCTTCCCTTCCCTTCCCTTCCCTTCCCTTCCCTTCCCTTCCCTTCCCTTCCCTTCCCTTCCCTTCCCTTTCCCTCCCTCCCTTCCTTCCTTGCATACCTGGCTGTGCAGTCAGGGAGGTTGAGACATGCATGTGCTTCCAGGGCCTGGGACATGTTTGGCATATGCTCCACTACTTGAGCTGTATCCCTCGTTTTTGATTATTTTGCAACATCTCTCACGCATCATCTTTTTTGAAATAAGCGTTCTAGTCCATATCTCTAAAATGAAGCTAGCAAATTACAGCCCATTGTCTGGTTTACAAACTTACAACATTGTCTGGTTTTAACTTTGTACTGAAGTAGTGAAGGACGCCAGAACATGACGGAGTAATATGAAAATTATTTTGAGCTAAGTGCATTTGAGAATAGACCCTTTATCTTTTAATTTACCAGCTTGAAAGCAGAGCCTCTTCCAAGAACTCAGTTGTTGTAAGGCTCCTTCTGAGTAACATCACATCATGACTGATCCTTCACACATAAATAGGAAGTTGATCCCACATCTAAATATGTATTGCTGGGGCTGGAGAAATAGTACAGGAGCTACCATGCTTGCCTTGCATGAAGCTGACTTCAGCTCTATCCTTGACACTGCATATGTTCCCCTAAGCACTGCCAGGTCTCACTTCTGAACACGGAGCCAGGTATAGCTCCTGAGCACTGAAGGATGTGGCCCAAACCCCTTCTCCCCCAAATAAAACCTTGTTTTTTTTTTAAAAAAAGCTATGTTGTTTCTAATCTGTTGTTTTCCTAAGGGGTCCCCTTCTATGAGATTTTTACTAACAGTCACTGGGTCCCCCATAGGTGCCCCTTTCCCCCTCCCCCCCCATTAAAATGAGAAGAAAAAGCTCAATTTCTACTTTCTTGAATCGTGTGTGTGTGTGTGTGTGTGTGTGTGTGTGTACCTATTGCAAGCACAAGAATAAAATTCTGTTTTTTATCTTCCTTACTTTTTTATATTTTAATTCCCAGGCCTCCAGTATTTAAATCTAAGTGTGTAGAGGAAAAGTTCTATTCTCCAGACAATTGTTACGTCCACTCATTTACCTTTTGTGTTGGGATGCTTTTGCACTGCACTGGTATAATTGGGTAGTTGCAATAGATCCTGACACCCACAGTTTAAAATATTTATGCTCTAGTCTTTTGTGGAAAATGTTTGCCAACTCCTACCCTAAAAGATAAAGAGACTCTCTTCTTTTTATTTATTTATTTTTTGTTTTTGGGCCAAACCCAGATGTACTCATGGCTTACTCCTGGCTTTGTGCTTAAGGGAACACTCCTAGTGGGGCTGGGAGGACCATACTGAATGCTGCAGATCTTGGCTAAAGTTTGTCATACTCAAGGCAAGCATCTGTATTATCTCTGTTGCCCCAAGACTCTCTTTTAGTTTTTTCTTTTTGGGCCATACCTGATGGTGTTCAGGTTAATCCTGGCTCTGTGCTCAGGAGTTACTCCTGGTGGTGCTTGGGTTATCAGGGATCAAATCTGGGTTGACTGCTTACAAGGCATGCTCCCTACCCACTTTACTATCTCTCTGCCCCCTAAGAATCTCTTCTCTTTAAAATATAATATACAATTCATTTTTATACATAAATATTAACAAATAATGTGTTAATTATAAAAAAATACAATTGATACTTAAATGTCAGTTATGCACTTTTTCAAGTGTCTTATAAATTAAAAAGCACTTACTAAAAATCAGAATCCTAAAGAAGTCAAAACCTTTTGGAAGATGTAATTTTGAAATAATTTTCAGTCTAAAGTAGTCAGTCCTCTTTCTCATTTGATTTATTTAATAAAGAGAGATAAGCTGTTAGCGAGTTTTATCTGTTATAAGCTGGAGTTTCTGGTGGCACATGTTTTGCATGTGATGTTATAGCAAACACTAGAGAGGAAGGTGGCGGGCTAAGTGGGATGGAGTGAGTGTTCTGAGTGGTCAGATAAAGAGGGGGAATATTAGAAGATAAAGGGACACTAGAAAAACGGATTTATCTGTTTTCCTGGAGTTGGGTAACTGGGACATCTTTGTGAAATCAGAGGAACAGGGCAGATGAGTGCTTTTATAGCACAGTAGGCCAATTTAAGCTAAGGAAGGGATGATGTAGGGGTTTCACTGGCAGACTGCTTGGAAGCTCCAGGATACCTGTCCTTAAACTGATTTCTATAGACCACAGTTGCAGGACTCAGATAGAGATATTGAGAAGTCACTCAGAGTAGGATGATTTAATTGCTGCAGGATGGCTGAACCCAACTGTAGCAAGGAACTTTTTCACTCTGACTTCAGACAACAAGAATTCTACGTGCTTAATTTCTGCTTTTTGTATCTGTAAAGAGAATGAGATGTGTGTGTGTGTGTGTGTGTGTGAGAGAGAGAGAGAGAGAGAAGAGAGAGAGAGAGAGAGAGAGAGAGAGAGAGAGAGAGAGATATCTTTGGCCTTTATGAAGTTTCTTTAAATTCATACTGTCATTTACTACCCAAGGTCTCCTCTCCCACCCTCCTGGCGTAGATGGATCAAACTTCGATTTCAAGCGTGGAAGATATGTGCTTTACTGTTGAGCTATAACCTTGGGTCTGTAACTAGCTTCTTAAGGTCACTGAATCCCATTATTATCTGGAAGAAGTTAACAAAGAAGTTAACAATACTTAATATTTTACACGTTTACTCATTCATTAAACACTTATTGACACTTACTGTGTTTGGTAAGCATTGGGGATAAAATTATATAATTAGGACTAGGAGGTACCTCAAAGAGATAGAGTTCTTTGCATGTGGGAGCCCCAAATTATACCCCAGTGGGATGGAGCGATAGCACAGCTGGTAGGGAGTTTGCCTTGCAAGTGGCCGACCCAGGTTCGATTCCTCTGCCACTCTCGGAGAGTCCGGCAAGCTACCGAGAGTATCCCGCCCACATGGCAGAGCCTGGCAAGCTCCCCACGGTGTATTCAATATGTCAAAAACAGTAAGAACAAGTCTCACGATGGAGACGTTACTGGTGCCCGCTTGAGCAAATCGATGAACAGCAGGAGGGCAGTACTACAGTGCTACAGTGCTACCACATGTTCATTTGAGCACCACCAGTTGCAGCCCCCAGCACTGCCAGGTATGATTGCCAAATATTATTAAATTATATATTATATTGCGGGCAGGAGTGATAGCACAGCGGTAGAACATTTGCCTTGCACACAGCCAATATGGCCGATCCGAGTTCGATTCCTCCGCCCCTCTCAGAGAGCCCGGCAAGCTACCAAGAGTATCTCGCCTGCAAGGCAAAGCCTGGCAAGCGACCCGTGATGTACTCGATATGCCAAACACAGTAACAAGTGTCACAATGGAGACGTTACTGGGCCCGCTCGAGCAAATCGATGAACAACCGGGGGACCATGGCCAGACCGTGATTATATTGGGGCTGGAGCGATAGCACAGTGGGTAGGGCGTTTGCCTTGCACGCGGCCGACCCAGGTTCGATTCCGAGCATCCCATATGGTCCCCCAAATACTGCCAGGAGTAATTCCTGAGTGCAGAGCCAGGAGTAACCCCTGAGCATTGCTGGGTGTGACCCAAAAAGCAAAAAAAATTATATATTATATGTAGTATCTGGCATATAGTAATTTTAAAATTTATTTATTTATTTACTTATATTTCAACAAGTCACTGTCACTGTCACTGTCCTCTTGTTGTTCATCGATTTGCTCGAAAGGGCCCAATAACGTCTCCTTTGGAGACTTTGTTGTTACTGTGTTTGGCATATTGAATATATCACAGGTAGCTTGCCAGGCTCTGCCATGCGGGTGAGATACTCTCGGTAGCTTTCCGGGTTCTCCCAGAGGGGCGAAGGAATCGAACTCAGGTCGGAATTTGAGGTGTTGTGTGGCCGTGTATGCTGTCTCATATTCCAGAAACTTCAGGCTCTGGAGAACTGGATGAGTCTGTGGAGATTCTTAGTGAAGCTATGGATGGTTGGTATGGTGGCAGCATTGGCGTGTGGGTTCAATGCTGGGGCTTCAGCAAATGGAGACTCAGCCCACCCCATTCTGAGGATGCCTCAGAGTTATCAGCCAGGGGGACTGGTGTGTCCATGAATTTCATCTGCTGGGCTTGCATCTTCTCAGAGATTCAGTTTGTGAATCTGAAGAGCAGGGTCAGTGAGTGAATTGACATGGTTGTGGCAATGCAGGGCTTCTGTAAGTACAGGGAGCTGTGGGGAAACTGCCCACCACACTCTGAGTAAGACCCCAGAACTCTCAGCCCAATTCCAGGGTACCTGGTGTTTACAGGGTTTGTTGTCTCAGCAAAGATTCTTAGTGAAGCCATGATTTTAGACCTTAGGCTGTTGGCGTGGCAGTAGTAGTGGTATGTGTGGGTAGCTGCCCAGACTTTGGCAGTGGGAGGGACTCAGCCAGACTCCTTTCTGAGGGCATTCCAGAGTTTTCAGCCAGGTGGACTGGTGTATCCATGAATTTCAGCTGCTTTTCTTGCATCTCCATGGTGATTTAGTTCATGAATCTGAAAAGCAGGACCAGTGGGTGAGTCAATATGCTGTCAACTATGGAAGGTAGAATATTGTTTACATATTTTAGAAGCACAGTACAGCCATATTATTTCTTCCACCAAAGTCCTAATGTTCATCCACCACAGACTGCGGAACCTTTGCCTTTCATTCCTTTTAGTAACCAAAATTTAAGGGTTAGTTGTCTTTATTTTTATTGGACCATGTCTGTCACTGTCACTGTCTTCCTGTTGTTCATCGATTTGCTCGAGCGGGCCCAGTAACGTCTCCATTGTGAGACTTTGTTGTTACTGTGTTTGGCATATCGAATACGCCAGGGTAGTTTGACAGGCTTTGCCGGGCAGGCGAGATACTCCCGGTAGCTTGCCAGGCTCTCTGAGAGGGGCGGAGGAATCGAACTCGGGTTGCCCATGTTGGCTGCGTGCAAGGCAAACGCCCTACCACTGTGTTATTGCTCCAGCCCACAAGTAGTAATAACTATTATTCTGGTTATGATTATCAGTATGCATAGATAATTATGTAATAAGTCTTTTGGACTGGTAGTAGTACAGATATCTTAGCCTTTCAAACACTATTTAGGAACCCCCAACCTAGTATCCTTGTAGAATTGTGAAACTTTATTTGCTACCAGCAAAAAATTGTTTTCATCTTACTGAAAGTTCCATATATTTCTGTAGTGGCTTCTGATAGTCTTGGTCAGTTGTAGCCTAGAAGAAAATTAAGCTGGTGGCTTCAAAAGCAATTCTTTTTCATGTCAGTTGATATAAATTTGCTAATAATTCTGATCTTGTATAGAATCAGTCAATTAGAAATTTCAGTGCCGATTATTATTAGCTGTTCCTCACAAATAATGAAAGTATAATCTAACTCGAGATTCTTGGCAAAGCAATTCTTATTTCAATTCTCACAAGTAATTATTATTTAGTGTTTATGTCACTTTGCATTTCTTAAACATAGTCAATTATTTTTTTCCGTTATTCTTTGCAGAAAACAAAACCCCTTGAGGCATTTTAGTGTGTTAATCTCCATTTCACAGATGAGGGATTATAAGACAGTTCTTGAACAAACACCACTGTATCTTATAATAACAAAAAAATAACACAAAATTCTCTCCTAATGAGTGGTCACAACTAGCACCAGCTGTTAAACAATAAGCGTATTTATACATACAAATGTACATATTGACATCCACAACACAGCAGAAAGGATGTTCTGGGATCATTGTTCTAGTATTCAGTAAAGAAAAAAGATTGCATGATTTTCCTCCAGAGAACTCATGTGTTGAATAAAGCCCAATTAAAGATGGTGATTCTGTAACTTTTCTGCTGGTTACCTACTTTTAGGATTCTCATTTACTCTGACTTTCTATTCTTTAAATTCAGTTTATTAATAATGATCAGTCAGTGTTTTCTGTATAACAACTGTATTACTGCAGCTGCAGACAACAGTAGAATTGTATTTTGCTTGTGTTCTTGTGTGTTGTTTGAACTGGTTCTTCTCCACACTAAAAAGGGAACTTTAAACCCAAGATATTGTTTTTTCCTGGCAGTCACCTCAGTGCAATAGCATATGCTTAATGCACAAGTGCATGTTACTTTTTTTCTGGTAGCATATTCCATTGGCTAAAGCAAGGCCCAGAGCTTCTCCCTAAGTCTTCTGGAGTGGGGTCAGAAATTACTTTTACCCAAGATGAAATAGTGGGGATTTTGAAATGTTATTGGTGGGGTTGAGAAAAATTACAGTTCTTCAGACACAGGGAACCTCTTTTATCTTCTTTTTTTGCTGGAGTGGGAGTTCTCAAGTATTGCTTAGGAAACTGGGGGACAATTATTAATGATACTTTATTAGTTATGCCAAGTGATTTGATACTAGGAGCTGGTTGCACGGTATACTCATAGCCAGCAGTGCTGGATGCCACCAGGGCCACCCAGTAGTGATCAGAGACCTCTAGGACTGTATTTGGCAGTGCTCTGGAAGCTTTGTTTGCCAGGGATGGAAATTAGCACCATGTACATGCAAAGCATTTGCCCAGATCCCTGATCTATCTCTCTGGCCTACCGCTTCCTCTTTTCCTTTTGCCTGTTCTCTTCTCTGAATTTCTCTGTAAAGTAACAGCATCAGTAACCTAAGGCCACAAATATAATATCTCAGCAAGAGCATGACCCCCAAGGATATGTCAGGGTAGGAATGTGTTACCCAAGCAGGTTATCCATGGGTTTCCCCTGAGGCTTGCATGCTTATAATCTACCCATGGGCTTCAGTTCTTCACAATCTAACTTTGAAGCTCTTCTCATTAAAGAGCCAGAGTCTGTTTCCCCATACTGGGTTTAGTGGTAAACTGCTTTGGCCACTGGCATTTAATTGACTTCACAGATTGCCAATTCCAGACCTAGTCAGCAAAGAGCTTTGTATGCTTTGGTTCTCTCCTTTCTACTTCCTTGAAAATAAGCCCGAGAGGTGAAAGGAGGATGGAGACTTCCTGGTGAAGTCACTACCCATCAGCCAGTACTCCACCAATGCATCATCTCATTACAGGCATAGGAGCGGGTTGTGGGTTGTGATAGATCAGCCGATTCACCTAACAGCCTGAGTGACCTATAGCTGGATGAGAAATAGTACATAGCTGCTAGATTCTTTCAGTATTCAGGCTTCACCCAGTGATGCTCAGGGACTACTTCCAGCTTGGATCTCCAGGGTTCTTGGTAGTGCTAGGGAACTGTGCATGCCAGAGATCAAACCCAGGTATCTCACATGCAAAATAAGTGCTCTAGTCCTTTCAGTTATCTCCCCTGTGTCTGCTATTTTGAGTTCTGAAATTTTTGGTGACTTGTTGGGCAGGAAAAAGAATTTAAACACCCTGGAACACTCCACCTCGAGACCTAGTACTTCAGTATCACTTTCCTAGATCCTTGGGGTCGGTTAGTGGTGACAGATATTCCCTGATGCCTTCTCATTCCCCAAACTGCTATCCCTATGGTTCATGAGATTTTGTGGCAAAGGCATACACAAATCCATTGACTTGTCAAGGTATACACAAATCTATTGACTTGTCCACAGTAAACATGTAGAGTATGTGGCTACATCTTTAAGTAGATTATAAGATACTAACTGATTTTGGAAAATGTGATTGCTGGTATGATTAAAAAAAAGAAAAGCAAAATACGAAGTGTTTTCTATTCAGGCAGTCAGGTGCATTACAATTTTTATAATAATGGTAATTGATTTTATCTGAGTAGAAAATTCATTTATTTGAGGACCGACTCAGTCAGCCAAGGTTCGATTCCTCTGTCCCTCTCGGAGAGCCAGGCAAGTTACCCAGAGTATCTTGCCCGCACGACAAAGGCTGGCAAGTTCTCTGTGGCGTATTCGATATGCCAAACACAGTAACAAGTCTTACAATGGTGATGCTACTGGGCCCACTCGAGAAAATCGATGAACAACAGGAAACAGTGCTAGAGTGCTACTAAAACACTGATTTATTAAGCTGTAAATGGATTCATAACACAGTTGTCTTAGGCATTAAATGTTTCACCACCAGTTCCACTACCAGTGTGCCCTTTCCTCCACCAATATCCCCAGTTTCCTGCCTACCACCTCAGCCTGTCCCCTTTCAGGCACAAAAATTTTTACTTCATATTGTTTGTCACAATACAAAAACAAGTGAAATTATCAAAACTTTCATCAATAAGAGTCATTTTTTAATAATTGTTCTATCTCACAATGATGTGACTAAAGTCATGGTCCGGGGATCTGCTGTGCTGGTTAGTGCTAGTCGAGCCTTCTGTGTTACTGTTTAGGCTCACTGAGCTTGGTGGTTTTCTATGCAACTTTCCCATCAGATTTGCTGTGATCCTACTGGGCTGACAGAATTATGATATTGGGAGGTGTTCATGTCTGTGCAACCCAGGTTCCAGAAATCTAGCACAATCCTGTGGCTTGGCAGTTTGATGAGGTTGATTTGTGGATCTGGGAAGTTTCTACATTTGAGGGTATATGGTGCTACAGCAAGTTGCTGTGCCTTCAGGCAGAAAGGGGAAACTGCCCGCCCCCCCCATTTTAAGAGTTTTTTAACCCAGACCAATTTACCTTGGAAGTTTTGGGGTGTCATGTTCTTTTGGAGATGTGACACTGTGCCATTTTTCTGGCAAGATGGCGGCTATGGGGAGCTGCTGGTTTTTTTTGGTAGTGGTGGTTGGGGAAGTAGGGGGTAGATTTCCACTCCCCCTGCATATCCCAGAATTTTCACCCTGTAGACTGGTCCCAGGTGGGAAGATTCATTGGCTTGTCATCCTTTTTGAGATTAGATGTGAAGCCCGGTGGTTTCTATGTAGGAGGTTGTTGGGTGTGGCTGCTGGCTGTTGCAACCTCAGGCAGAAGGAGAATCCACCTGCCTCCTCTTCTGAGAAGGCCTCAGAGTCCTCAGCCCAGACTAGCCTACCTGGCTAGATTTGGCAATATCATACAGGCCTCTTCCTTGAAGGGCAGGTTTAGCTATAATTTTGGTAGTTTGAATTGATTCATACTGGAGTTTCCCCCTACGAATGAGTGCCATTAAGCTCAAAACCGTCAGTATCACAGACTAGGAAGTCAGAAAGTCAAGTATCTATGCTTTTCCAGAATCATTTTCTCTACAAAAGGTCTATTCTATCGTGTTTGCATGGTCTCAGTTGACAAAGACGTGGAAAGTACTTAGCTGTAAACATTGAGTCATTATGTGCCAGTCAGTCACAGTAAGTGACTGAGCCACAGTAGTACGCAGCCTGTCATAGAAAAGCAGTCTTCGGATGTATGCTGTAATTAGTACATATTGGCAGTAACTATGTTTAGAAAAATGTCTCTTGGCTGACTTTCAACATTTTTAAGAAGAAGAAAATTTATAATATTTAAAATCATCTTATAGTGTTTTATGAAAAGCCTAGTTCTTGGAGTTGACTGAATGAGTCTGAGCATTCACTTTGAAAGGAAGTAATCTAGAGACATGAGAAATTCAATTGCTACCATTCATTAGCAGATTTTGGTTTTGTTTTTACATTATGCTTTTTCTTGTTGATTTGAGGACACAATATGTCAACAAAATATTTGAAAAAAATGGGAGGATATCTTTAGTTTTGACTTGTAGTTAAATGAATTTTTATAGTCCTTTAGAGCTGTTTTATTACATCATCCCTGTGAAGAAGGTGATGAGAAACACAGAGATGAGCTGTGGTCACACAGAGGGGCAGAACTGGGCCTGGTATTCTTTATCAGATAGAGTTCTTGGCTACATATGACAGACCAGCTGTGATATGAACATTCAATAGTCTCACCAAAGAATGAGACTGGAAGCCAATGGTTCCTAGTGAGTCTAAGGAACTAGACTTGTCTGATTCTCTTCCTCAAGCCACTCACATGACAGAATCAGTTCAAAGTCAAGGAAGATTAGAACCAGCTCCCCTTCCATTCCCTCCCACTTTCTATTTTTCTTTCTACCTTCTCCTTCTTCCTTCACCACAGTTTTTATCTGTTCTGCCTTTTTCCTTCTCTTTCTTCCTCTCCTCTACTTTTTTCTTAGTTTCTCTGTTGCACTCTTTTCTCACACTATTTGACTTTTAAATTTTTTCTCTTTAAAAACTATGTTTTTATTTTTTTTATTTTTTCAGCACTTTATTGAAACAATGTAGATTACAGTTGTTCATGGCGATTTGTTACAGGCTTTCTTCATTCCAACACCATTCCCACCACCACTGTCACCTCCCCTCCACCAATTTTCTTCATTTTTCCAACTACTCCTTAAGCCTGCCCCTGTAGCATGCTCACATTAATTAATTTTATATTGCTTGTTACTACTAAATAGCTAGCAGAATGATCAGAAATTATCTCCGTAGAGGAAATTTGTGAAAATTTAAAAACTATGTTTTTAAAGAAGTAACAGACTGGCTTGGAGTGATAGCTTGGTAGACTGGATAACCATGTGAAAAAAAATTAAAGCTAGATCCATATCTCACATCTTACAAAAAAAGTCAGTTCAAAGTGGAACAAAGACCTTGAGATTAGACCAGACTATAAACTACACTGAGGAAAAGGTAGGCAGAACATTCCAAGATTTGGACCTCAAAGGAGTCTTTAACGATATGATATGATGCCATTGTAAAAATGTAGCAGAATAAAACATAAACAAATGAGATAACATCAAGTGAAAGTATTTATGCATGACAGAAGAAAGAAGAAGGTTTAAAACCAAAGGATCCCTTTGTCCTAATTTTTGAGCACTTCCCCACTATGAGAAATATGTAGTGTAGTAACCCTGCACAGATAATTTGCTTTGGAATGTTAGAAATGTGATACACAGGTGTTTTGCAATTGAATTTTGCCATTGCCCTTAGAAGACCTTCCTAGCTTCACTGCTGTTCCAAATGGGCAATGAAGGCATAACTGCCCCCAATTATGCTGTTTCAGTCAGGATTTCAGAATAACAGAGCCCCCCCAACTAACCCACAGACACTTGAATGGGCCCAGCAAGATCAGCAGAATCACATAGCCAACCTACAGATATGTGAACACTAAATACTTATTTTTGTACGCCAAGGAGAATTAGTGGTAATTTGTTATATAATACTAATGTGGCAATGGGCTGGAGCAGTAGCACAGAGTGTAGGGAGTGTGCCTTGCACATGGCTGACCCGGCTTAATTCCTCCTTCCCTGTTGGAGAACCCGACAAGCTACCGAGAGTATCCCGCCTGCACGGCAAAGCCTGGCAAGCTCCCCATGGCATATTCAATATGCCAAAAACAGTAACAACAAGTCTCACAATGGAGACGTTACTGATGCCCACTCAAGAAAATCGATGAACAATGGGAGGACACTGCTACAGTGCTACAATGTGACAATAGAAAAAATACAGTACAATTTTGTTATTTACTTTTATAAATATATGTATTGATTGTAGTTTTATAAAGCCTTGTTATACTTTTCTAGAATTTTTCCAGGTAAACTTTAGTGGAAGCGATGTATGTACGTGTTATAATTAGATATAAGTAGAAGAATAAAATAAACATAAACTTACTTGTTATTTTCTTTTCTTGATGGGGAGAGCACATCCAGTGGTGCTCAGAGTTTAGTCCTGGATCTGCACTCAGAAATCATTCCTGGCAGTGCTTGGTGGAAGGCTGGGAATAGAACCTAGGTTGGCTACATGCAAGGGAGTTGCTCTACCCTTATGCTCAAGGGAATATACAATCATTCCAGCCCCCTTCCTTGGTGATTTCTATATATCATTCTTGCCATTGCCATTTAAATTTATTTTAGTTCTTTATTTTTATATATAAGAAAGTATCTTGAATAGTGCTATGAACCAGGAAAAAATACCAAATCGATATATCAAATTCATTTATAAAGTTGCCTTAAAAGATGGCTAATGCCTCTACCTGCCCCCTTAAGACCCCAACGGCTGCCAACTTCGAGAATCCAGTGAGAAGTGTAGATACACGGGTTCAGTGACTGCAAACTCCAGGTCTCATGGGATAGGGGATGGGCTGGTCCTTCTCATCCCCATGGGACCCTGGAGTTCATGCCCAGAAACTTCCACCAGCTGCTACTTAAGCTCCTTAATGATCATTTTCTAGAGACACACAAAAGAATCTCCAAATCTAGCAGCTCACTGCAGATATTTCTCCAGACCCTAATTAACTGGAAATTTGGAGTTCCAGGAGCACGTGGCCTCTCTTGCAGCCACGTGACATCTTATGCTATTCATAACAATAATACAAAAGGGAGTATGGGGGAGATTGTCTGCCATAGAGGTAGGGGGACGTGGGGAATGAAGGGGTGGATACTGGGATTATTGGTGGAGGAAGATGTGCACTGGTGGAGGATTGGGAGATTAATCATTGTATGACTGAAACTCAAACAGGAAAGCTTTGTAACTGTATCTCATGGTGATTAAAAAAATAACAAAAAAATAATAAATTAACATTCTGAATAAAAAAAAGTAATGTGGAGTTCATGTTCAATTCAATCAACTTAATCAATAGCTGAATAAATAGCAGTACTCCCACATTTTAGAAAAAGATGGTTAGGGGGTATGGTGCCTCCAGCAGGTCAATCTGTACCTGTGAGGCGAGTGCATCAGCAGCCTGATAGCGCCTTCAGACTTCCAGATACCCCCAAATTGCTGCTGTGCCTTTGGCCAGACCCCAAAACCTTGGAGCAAAGTATACCAAGAAAGTCCGCGGTCCACGGTCCTCCCATTGTTCATCGATTTGCTCTAGCGGGCCCAGAAATTTCTCCATCGTGAGACTTCTTGTTACTGTGTTTGGCATATCGAATATGTCACGGGGAGCTTGCCAGGCTTTGCCGTGTGGGCGAGATACTCTCAGTAGCTTGCCGGAATCTCCAAGAGGGGTGGAGGAATCGAACTCGGGTCGGCCATGTTGGCTGCTTGCAAGGCAAAGGCCCTACCGCTGTGCTATTGCTCCAGCCCACCAAGAAAGTAAACAGCCAAAAGTTAGGTATGTGGGAGACACACCCCAAACCACCTCCGGCTCAGCTATATAATTGGAGGCAAGGCCTCTCTGGTTCCTGATTGAACTGCTTACCAGCCATGATCCCAGCCACTCAGAAACAAATCTTGAAACCCAACGGCTTTTGGCAGAAATGTGTCCGGTCCCTGCAGTAGGTTACCAGCCCTGGGTCACCCCAGGTGGGAATAGGTTTCATGCCTTGGCCTGTTCCCCCTGGTGGCCCAGTGGCCGCCATTCTCCAGAGGCCACTGGACAGTCAGGTTTGGGCCCACAGTGATGAGACACGTGGGCCTCACGGGATGTGGGTGGATCCAGCTCTTTCCTCCCCACCCCAACAAGACCCCAAGTCACAGCCCACAAATGGCCTCCCTTGATCCTGATCAAGCTGCTTAATGGCCATGATCCCAGAGACTCAGAAACAAATCGTGGAGCACAGTGGCTTTTGGCAGCAATCCCTCCAGATTTAAGTGTTAAAATTTCGGAATTTCAAAATTGCGCAGCCACTACTGCAGCCATGTAACATCATATGTTATTTATAACCAGCAATAGAAAACAGATTATCTACTGTTGCCTTTTCAGCAGATCTGAGTGTGGGGTAAAATCCCAAATAATAATGGTGGGTCTGGTGTCAAAATATTGAATGTGATCAAAGTAGAGAGAAAGTAATGTGGAAATCATCTGCCCCACAGGTAGGGGGAGGGTGTCAGATGGGGGTATACTGGGATTGTTGGTGGTGGAGAATGGGCACTGGTGAAGGATGGGTGTTTCATTGTATGACTGAAGCTTAAACCCGAAAGCTTTGTAACTGCTCTCATGGTGATTCAGTAAATAAAATTATAAAAAATAAAAAAAAAGGTGGACTTCATGCCCAATTCAATCAGCTAATCAGTGGCTGAATAAACAGCAGTACTCCTACATAAAAAAAGATGGTTTAAATGTAATAATATTAAAAATTCAGTTTATAAATGCTCACAAGGATTGTGATTTACTTTTGACCACATTACGCATTATTCTAAAGAAATTCCAGTCTATGGCTCTTGCCTCATTTTTCTAATCCTGTGCTCATATTAATATTTATGTTAAATGAATAAAGTTTTTATCAATTCTCACTTTAGACTTTGGAATGAGATAATTAGTTCCCATAAATTAAGTAGGATTGAATTTCATTACATATTCACTCCAATTATCCTTGAAGTACACAGATAATCCCCAAACCTCATTTGATTGATTAATATCCATGTTTTCTGTACAAAATCTTTCACTCAGAATTGCAATAGAGTAAAATGGACATTATTGTTTCATCTCCTTGCCAGTTTCTCAAACCTATCGCTTTTTGACTAGTTTGGTAGTTTTGGAGCATGAGTCCTGCCTTCTGACTCCCCTACCTTCCCTATTCAGAATGAGTCCCAGGATGAGTACCTTCAGTCACATTGCTCATATCACCATGTTCACTCTTTTCTTTTTCCATGGGACCCACCTGCCAAAACCAGCAGTTACAGGAACACTTCATGTGCCTTGGATGGGAACATCTATCCTTTCTTTTGACCCTGGTTTCATTCCTATGCCTAATAGTTTTGACAGATGACCAGTGTTGAAGAGAAAATGGTAATTATTGGAGTGGATAACCCTCACTTCTAATCTGGTGGCTCTAGATTTTCTTTTTCTCTTCTACCCCTTGCACTGCCATCAGTTATTTGAAAAATATGATCACTGTCTTTCTGATTAAAAATATCCAATGAACCTCTTCTGCTTTTACATTCTGTACATGAAATCCAGTGTCTTTGACGATTTATAGGTTCACAATCCAACTCTCCAGGTTCATTTTCTGTATCTGCTTGTAGGGTACAGAGAAGAACAGGAGAAAGTACAAGGAAATGAAGGAACAGTTAGAGTAGGGTCATTAACTGACAGTGAAGACCATGTAAGTCTCATAATTTTTGAGATTCCAGGAAAACACTACGTCCTATGAACTCCTCTCTGGCATGGTAAAGGCATGGTTTGAGGGAGGAAGAAAGAAGTGCTGACTGAATTTACCCTAAAGCAGACTTATAAATTTATATGAATTTGATTTATTTATTAAACAGTTCTTGGAAGCAGAGGTGTAGGATAGAGTGGAGAAATGAAATAAAAAGTAGAATAAGTCAATTTCCAGGAATATTATTGAACTGCCATAACACTAGAGATTTGTTGGATCCAGTGAAGTTTTGTCATCACCTTTTCAAAGTTAATAACTGTTTCCTTGATGGGTATACAACAGATGGGAACTTTTATATAGTTATCCATGTCTATCATTGTTAAGGGTGTACATTAGAGTTAAGAATGTGTGAATGTTTTGCGATCTGTATGTAGCATGTAGCTTGAGTCAGCTTTAAAGGCATACCTGGGAAGATAGCAAGAGGTATTCTGTTCATTTAAAGAAAAATTATGATTATGGAGAGATAGTACAAAGCACTTGCCTTGCGTGTGGCCACCCAGGTTCAATCCTCTGCACCTGATAGGGCACCTTGAGCATACCCAGATGTGATCTTTGAGTGCAGAGACCAGAATAAACCCTGCTGTGTATGAGCCCCCAAATGAAACAAAACAAAACAAAACAAAACAAAACAAAACAAAAATGAAAAGAGTTATGATTCAGTTGCCCTGCACTAAAGAATCCAAAACTCTAAGCTGCTGCAGTAGCTGGTAAGTGGTGTTAAGATTTTATAGCATGCTCAAGAAGCATCTGATTCAGAAAATGACAGGCTAAGTCAGAATCACTGAGACAATGAGAACCAGTGAGTCAGTGGGAAGTTATTGACACAATGACAGTCATTGAGACAATGACAAGTTAAGTTTAACATAGTCAATGCCTTGTCAAGTTTCCCTGTAGCATTTTTCGTAAGAACTAAAGTGCCTACATTTGGGCTCGGAGATATTGCTCAGTAGTAGAGCACCTACTTTGCCTTGTGGGAGGCCCTGGATTGAGTCCTAGATTATGTAAAAAATACCAAAGTCCTTACAGTAGCCCACAAGACCCAACGTGTTCTGTTCCTCCCCTTCCTTTCCCTGCCTCCTTTACCTCTGTGACCTCATTTTAATCTTCATTCCTTCCCCTCAGCACTGGTTTACTTCTTAAAGTTCGAACATGCTCCTACCTTAGGACATTGTGCTCTTACCAGAGCTATTCGTGATCAGAGACTCTTAAGTCTTTAATTCCTTGTTTCTATGCTGCTCTTTCATAGAGGCTTGCTCTGATCACCTATTGCAAATGTCATCCTCTGTCTGACGCACCTAAGCATAATATTCTTTGAGTTATCTATGTTGTTGCAAATGGAAGGATCTCATCACATGCACGTGTGCTTGTATGCGTATGTGTGTGTGTGTTTTGTGTGTGTGTGTATTGGGGGGCACACCAAGTGATGCCCAGGGGTTACTTCCTGACTCTGCACTCAGAGATTACTCCTGAAGGTGCTCAGGGGATAGTATGGAATGCCATAGATTGAATCCAGGTCTGCTGCATGTAAGGCAAGTTCACTACCCACTGTAGGTCCTCTGATGGCCCTCATGTTTTTTTATAGGTGAAAAAGATTCCATTATATATATAGAAATACATACATATAAATATGCATATATATACATATATAACATTTATATTTTGTTTTGTTTGGGGCCTATATGTGGTGATGCTCAGGGATTACTCTTTGGCCTGCTCTTCAGAGTTACTTCTGGCAGTACTCAGGGGACCATATGGGATGCCAGGGATTGAACCCCAGTCAGCTGCTGCAAGGCCCTTACCAGCTGTACTACTGCTCCAGCCCCAATATAATATATTTTGAAATGAAGTCATCTCTACTCGGATGATTTGATGTTTTTATAGCTATTGTAAAAATGCTAAAGTGAACATAGGGGTGCATATATTTCTGTAAATTAGTGTTTCCATATTGTTGGGTAAATACCCAGAGCTGGAATATCTGGATCTTATGTTATATCTATTCATAATATTGTAAAGAGCTTCTATATTTTCTATAGTTTCCACACCAATTTCTATTCCCAACCAATTTCTATTCCCAAAGGATCTGTAAAGGTATATTATGGTAAAAGCCAGTGTTAAATAAAAAGTCACCTTCTTACCCTCGTGATGCTTTTTAACTTTCTTTTTTTCTCATGGTACTTTATCATCTTTAGCGTACTATACTATTTTCTTCCCCGTTAACTTATGATTTATTGTTCTCTGTTCCTTTACAGAAAATAAGTGCAATGGTTAGTAGTTTAGGCTGCATATATTGGTGAATGTATTTCAGATACTTAAAATAGAGGAAGCATATAGTATGTGCTTAAAAATGTTTAGATTTTGAATTGAAAATTAAACAGAAACCTCTAGTGGGGACAGAGAAACGAATTCTTCCCTCAGGCAGGCCTCACAGTCCTTCCTAAGTATTTTTTTTGGGGACCACACAGTCTATTGGAACACCAACTGTCTGCTCCTAATTAAGAGTAGAGACAGAGATGAGCTAGAATTCAAACCATGACTTTCCTTGTATTGAAATTCAGACAGAGTGGTAAAAACCAAGCAATTTTTTTTGTCCTAACGGACTTACAAATGAGAAGCACTGAAAGGAAGGCAAATTCTGATGCAGAAAGGAAAATCATCATGATTTTAAAGTATTCTATTAGGATATGTTATAAGATGTGTTCATTTACTGCATGCCATCTATGCATTATGGTATTCATTTGAAGTAGGTAGGGGTTAAAATACTGACCTTAGAAATAAATGCATATTGGTATATTTTTACTTTAGGGAAAAAATGTTGCAAGGGCCAGAGTTATAGTACATTTGGTAGGCACTTGTCTTGCAAGCAACTGATCCAATTGGATCCCTGGACACTGCACATGGTTCCTCGAGTATGCTAGACATGATCCCTGAGCACAGAGCCAGGAGTAATCCCTGAGCACCACCGAGTATGGTACAACCCTTGCCCACCCGCCCTGAAATTGTGGTAAAATTAGCATAAAATAAACTTAACCATTTAGAATGCATAATGAGGGGTCATGATCATGATCACGATCATCTTGTTGTTTGTTGATTGCCTCGAGCAGGCACCAGTAATGTCTCCTTCTTCCCAGCCCTGAGATTTTAAAAGAGCCATATTCAATGCTCTTTCAGGGTTAGGAGAATGAGACCCATTATTGTTACTGGTATTTGGCATATTGAGGACGACATGGGAAGTTTGTCAGACTCTGCCATGTGGGCAGGATACTTTCGGTAGCCTTCCGGGTTCTCCAAAGGAAAAGCAAGATAATAAGACGTCGCACTGCTGTGAATGTGGCTGTGTGCTTCCAGGAGCTGGGTTTTATAGTCTCTGCATCTTGGCCGTTGATGGTACCAAACTGGCACCGGCAGCAGCTGGTGGGTGCAATGCCTACCTACTGGAAGATGGGGGATCTAGGTGGAGAAGGCCCAGTCCCAATCCGAGCAAGCTTGGAGATCTCAGCCCTGGGACCCGCATGCCTGGGTTCCTCTACCAGTTCCTTCATGCATGAGGCTCGTCTGGACTTATGGAGAGTGGTCTCAGCATGGCTGTGGCTGGTTCTGGAGGTCTTCGGCTGCTGGGGTTCTGCTCAGGGGTGGGGGGGAGGGAAACTCAACCCGCCCCCCTCCAAGGGGCCCCGGTGAGGACATCCAGGAGTGGGGGCAGGAGACTCAGGGATGTAACTCATTAATATAAATACCTCAGAAGTATGTGCTTTTAATGTATGAGACCCTGAAATCAATCCCTCGCACCCTGAAAAAAATTGAAGTGTTTAATTCACTGACATTTAGATCATATCCACAAATGTATGATAGTTGCCTCTATCAAGTTCTGAAAAATTTTCACCATAAAGAAATCCCATATTTACCCTGTAGTAACATCTCCATTCTCCTTTGAAATTACTGACCTGCTTTCATTCTCTATCTTGAATGTACATAGAATAGAATTGTGTAATATGTGTACTTTGTGTCTGGTTTCTTTTACATGCCATAATGTTTTCAAGGTCATCAGGTTGCAGCGCGTATCAGTACTTCATTCCTAGCTTTGAGTGGATACTATTACTATATAAGATAATCTGAATTTTTATCTATCCATTTATCATCTGATGTGCATTTGGGTTGCTTCTACCCATTTGTTATTATAGGCAGTGTAGATCTTAATTCTACCGAAGATTTTGTTGAAGATGTTGATTTCATTTATTTTAAATATATACTGAGGAGTTGAATTTTTGTTCATTTTATCTGGGGAGTATATTTTCTGAATGATACAAACTACTATAGAGGCAACATTTGATAATATAAATTAAACTGAATATTAATTAACATTAGTAAAATTGTAATTTGAGACGAGAAAGAAAACTTTCAAATGACATTTTGTAAATCACTGTGTCTATGTGGTTGCTGTAATTAGATTGAATATTTGAATCCTAGACACCTGGCCAGTGTCAAAGTCTTTTCTTAGAAATGAAACCCAGAAATAAGGTACTTGTATAAGTCATGAAACCTAAAAGACAGGTTTGACTACATAGAAATAAAGAACTTCTGTACTTCTTGTAAGTAAGAAGAAACATGTTTAAAGACTATTAGGAAATGGAATGGAGCTATTTGTAACACCAATAACAAAAGTACAATAATACATGCATTATTTTCTATATTAAAACATTACTGATGAATTGTTAAAATATAACTTAATGTACATATGTATATACACAAATACACACACACACACACATATATATATATATATGCACACATAATTTTTGTTTTTTTGGTTGCTGGGCCACAACTAGTAGTGCTCAGAACTACTCCCAGCTCAGTGCTTAAGGGACAATGTTGTGCCAAGGATTTAATGTGGCCTTTCGCATGCAAAGCATGCACAGAGCCCTTTGAACTATCTTTTGGCCCACATCCCAGTATATTAAGGGGTAAGCAGGCATTTTGGAAAATGAAAGCTTAAGCAAGATGGGGAGGAAAATCTAACAGATGGGAAGAAGCTTTAAAAAGACATAAAATTCAGTGTTGATGGGATGTGAAGAAAAAGTACAATGTAAAACAGTGTTTATGGGTATGTATGTTGGTAAATCTATTTTACAGGGTGAACTGTAATGCTGGAAGAATAGACTTATAGATTGACATAGATCAATGGTCTAGAGGAAGGAGCTCAGAAATAGACCCTCACACATCTATGATAAAGAAACAAAGTTAGTTTGACATAGAAGGGACAGTCTTTTCAACAAATGTTACCAGAATAATTAGAAGTTTATACTGAAAGAAAAGTGAACTTTTACACGTAGATTTTTCACCTTTTACAACTTTTACATGTAGATTTTTCATCTTTTATCACCTTGAAGTGAAACTTGGCAGCAGAAAGTTTAAAGGAAAAATTAATAACCCCTAGTAATTAAAAAAAGAGATTGTGTACAGAGGAAAGAAAATCCAAATGATATCAGAATTTTCATCAGCACTACTTGATATATAAAACATACTAAGAATATTTAGAATCAGTGGGGGAGTTTGGTAGACAGAAGGGAAAGAGCATCCATCAGTAGAACTTTGTAAGTAAATATATCATAACTCAGAAGTGGTATTGCGTTCTGCAGTGGGTAATTCTAGAGTTGAACTTGGACAGGAAACTGAAGTTCAGCCTAAACTGAGGATGGAAGGACAATACATTTCTAAGAAAAAGAAGTGAAAGCAAGGCATGTTAAGGGGTGGGATTATTAATGCATTCCTTCTAAGCCAACTAAGTCATGCATGTCTGGATACCTATAATTTTCCTGTTCTCTTTCTACCAATTGTGGCAGAGCAATTATCAAAGATAGTCATTGAATTCCCATGCCTCACTATATTCTCTATAAAGCCTGAATTAGCTGATGGGGTTTACTTTAAAGAAAGCCTTCTGACCAGAGTGATTGCTCAACGCGTGACAGCTCCTGTTTTAAGATCAGGATTTCAATAGAAAAACCTTTGTTTGAAACTCAAGTAGTTTTTGCCTTGACAGTTAATGAAAAAAAATATAGAAAATGCAGTCTCATTACGTGGAAAACTTTTAATGTATTGTCTCCTCTACTTGCCAAATGCAGTGTTGCAATTAAAATCACCCCATCTACCACCAGATGGAATTTTGCGCAATCACACATCGATGGGTGCCAGGATAGTCAGAGAAGTTTGAAATCACAGCTGCCAGCGCTGCTTCACACAGGACTGAAAGAACTAAATTTCGAAGCGTGTGCTCGCCAGACAGCAGACCTCGAGGTTTAGCCAATTATGTAAATGGAACTTGAAGAATGATTTGTACCGGGCACGGTTTCTGGTGGAAAGTCCTCTTATTGTAAAGGCTTGTCCCTGGTCTAGACTGTCTTCCAAGTTTTGTTTCTTTTCCAGTTTTGATCTGATTGGATTTTTCTAATTAGTGGAGAAGCTTTCTTTGAGCAAGCATGAACATGTAGAGTGAGACCTTTGTTACGTTGATTATCTTTATTACATTCATTACATCAGCATGAGCATTCGAATGTTAAACACCCATGGGAGTAACTTTTAAACACCAACAATTTTAACACCAACAATTCTTGGGATTTCCCAAGAATTACTTAAACAAGTATTAGAATAGAGAGTTACCAGGCCGAAGCTCAGAGTATAAAATGATCATGAAACATTTCACTAGGATTGGGAGAATATGCCTTAGATTTGTATCCAGTGATTATCTAGGGGTATCCCTTGAACTGAAAAAAAAAAGGTTTTATGACAGGAAGGTAGAGAATGGTAGGTTACTGAGAAAGACCCTTTTGAGCACAAAACTAAGAGAGAAGGAAGCTATCTGGTTTTCTTGATGTGCTATTTCAAGAAAATCTCTCCAGGGTTAGAAGCGGCACCTCTCCCATCCAGGGTGCTATATGACTCACCCAAAGCTACCACCTTTCTCCTTACCACCCAAACTCCTTATCCCAGCGTCACTCAAACTTCGTTCTAGACACTGTTCTCCTGCTCAATGTTTAATTCCGAGAAAAAGCTACCTGCTTAGAGTGTGTGAACATTGTTGCCCGGACTCAGAGCAACTCTAGGAACCTCCTTCCAGGCACCACAAAATCACCTACTCAATTGAACAAAACCGCTCCTTTTCCAAATATGTCAATTTGTGGCTCCATATTTATTTCCATCCAGGATTTCAGCTGTAAAATTATCCTTGTACTGTAGTGGTATGTAACATATTCTCTTAGGGATATATGTATACATATCCCTAATATATATATACACACATATACATATATATGTATATATAGTACATATGTGGGCTGGAGTGATAGCACAGCTGTAGGGCGTTTGCCTAACAAGCAGCCAACATAGCCGACCTGAGTTCGATTCCTCTGCTCCTCTCAAAGAGCCCGGCAAGCTACTGAGAGTATCTCGCCCGCACAGCAGAGCCTGGCAAGCTACCACGTATTCAATATGCCAAACACAGTAACAACAAGTCTCATCATGGAGACGTTACTGGGCTCGCTCGAGCAAATCGATGAACAACGGGAGGACCATGGACGGTGATAGTACATATGTATATATGTATATGTATATAGTATATATAATGTTTATATGCACATATAATTCATCATATATGCATACATTATATCTTATATAATGTACATAATGTGTATATGTATATAATGTATATATATAGTAATATAGGCATATATAGACATCTAATTTATACACAAAAGTCTGCAGCATGTTTGTTTGGGGGCTGCACTCCGCTATAGTAAGGGGTCACTCTGGCATTGCTCAGGGGATCGTATAGTGTCAAGGATTAAATCCAGTTCCCTAGTGTGCAAGGCATGCACACAAGTCCTTTGAGCTACTTCTGGACCAGCAGCAAATGTTTTAATATAAAATAGAGATAGGTGTTAGGAATCTATATAGAAATATATATAGGAAATATAATGGAAGGCTTTATCCCATTTCTGTGGGTTAGGGATTAGCATGACAGGAAAATAAAGGACCTTTGTAAAGAAACTACAAAGCTTCATTGAGGAACTATAAAAGAAGTCTTAAGTAAATTACTTATTTGGAACTAAAATTTTCAATTTTTATCATATTTTTATCACTTAAATATAAGGATATTATATTAATACATTGCTAGAAGTAAAATTTGACATTTAAAAAGCCTGTCCACTTAACATTTTTTCATGTACTGCAAAATTGCCCTCCAAGAGAGAGAACAGAGGGGAATGTCCTGCCACAGAGGCAGGGTGGGATTGGGGAGATGGGGGGTGGGAGGGATACTGGGATCCGTGGTGGTGGGAAATGGGCACTGGTGGAGGGATGGGTATTTGATCATTGTATAATTGAAACCCAAGCACAAAATTTGTAAGTCTACAACTGTACCTCATGGTGTCTCACTAATAAAAATTTAAAAAAAAAGAAAAAGAGAAAAAAAAATTGCCCTCCAAAAAAGCTAATCAGTATAAAAGCCTGCCACCATGGTTTTAGTTTCTTTTTATACATGTCCCTATTAGCAATCTTTCTGTGATTTTTTTTCTCAATTTGTTGAACTTCCCCACAATACATGTTTCCCCCAAACACTTAGCTTGCTCTATAATATCTTGTATTGTATTATTCCTCCGCCCTCTCCTCCCCTTCTTCCCCCTCCTCCTCTTCTTCCCCCTCCTTCTCTTTTTCCTCCTCCTCCTCCTCCTCCTCCTCCTCCTCCTCCTTCTTCCTTCTTCTTCTTCCTTCTCTTCCTTCACCTCCTCTTCCTCCTCCTCCTCCTCCTCCTCCTTCTTCTTCCTTCTCTTCCTCCACCTCCTCTTCCTCCTCCACCTCCTCTTCCTCCTCTACCTCCTCTTCCTCCTCCTCTTCCTTCCCTCCTCATCTTTCTCCTCCTCTCATACTCCTTCTCCCCACCTGTGATCCCTAGCAGTGCTCAGTGAATCATGTGCAGTACCTGGTATTCAACTGTAAATGGCTGTATGCAAAGGAAGTATGTTAACCCCTGCATTATCATTTCAGCCCCTGAGTTGTCTTAAAAATCATTTGTAGGTGCTTTTTATATATTATGGACATTGACCACTTATTATTGATGCTGCAAATGTCCTTCATTTTCCTAGTTTTAGGTTTCATGACTTGTATACATCCTTTACTTCTGGGTATCTTTTCTAATTTAGAAAAGCCTTGTTATCAATCCCAAACAAGAAAAAATTAGCACACAGGCTCAACCTGTAACATGTTAGTAATTTCTTATACAAGAGCTAATGGCTCCAGGGTAAGAACAAGAATCTTTCTTCTAAGAAACCTTTTTTGGATCATTTTTTTCCCTTTATTTTATTTTATTTTATTTTTTTAAAGTTGTAGATTTACAATTTTTTGTGCTTTGGTTTCAATTATACAATGATCAGATACCCATCCCTCCACCAGTGCCCATTTTCCACCACCATGGATAATATCCCTCCCACCCCCATCCCCCCATCCCCCCTGTCTCTGTGGCAGGGCAATCCCCTGTGTTCTCTCTCTCCTTTTGGGTGTTGTGGTCTGCAAAAGAGGCATTGAGTGGCAAACATGTTCAGTCCATAGTCTACTTTCGACATGCATCTCCCCTCCTGGGAGGATTCTCCAAACATACTTTATTTGGTGCTCCCTTCTCTATCTGAACTGCCCTTTCCTCTAGGATACCTGGCTGGCCTCTAAGTTATGGAGTAATCCTCCTGGTGCTGATCTCAGCTATTCTTGGGTATTAATCTCATACTTTGTTACTTTATATCCCCCAGATGAATGCAATCTTTCTATGTCTATCCCTCTCTTTCTGACTCATTTCGCTTAGCATGATACTTTCCATATTGTACCACTTGTATGTAAAGTTCATGACTTCATCTTTTCTAAGAGCTACATAGTACTCCATTGTGTAGATGTACCAAAGTTTCTTTAACCAGTCATCTGTTCTTGGGCATTCAGGTTTCTTCCAGTTTCTGGCTATTGTAAAGAGTGCTGCAATGAACAAACAAGTGCAGATGTCACTTCGACTATACATTTTTGCCTCTCTGGGATATATTCCCAGGAGTGGTATTGCTGGGTCAAATGGGAGCTCAATTTCTAATTTTTTGAGAATCGTCCATACTGTTTTTTGGATCATTTTTTTAGCAAATTATTCATAACAAGCAATATAAAATAAATTATTTAGGGCTCATTATAAGGGCAGGCTTGGGTGGTGGTTAGGAAAATTGAAAATAATGGTGGTGGGCAGGTGTAATGGCGGTGGGGTTGGTGTTGGAATATTAAATGAATAAATAATCATGAACAACTTTGTTTGTGTGTGTGTCCCCTCCCATTGTTCATCGATTTGCTCGGGCGGGCCCAGTAACGTCTCCATTGATGAACAGCTTTATAAAAATGAAAATACTTTTTTTTTAAAAAAAAGAAAAGTCTTGATATCTGCTAGGTACAGAAGAGTCAAATTCTCAATCTAATTGTCACAGCCATATGGAAGGTGTGGCCACCAGTTTATAGTTCTAGTGGCTTCTGCTCCGGTTAGCAGATCTTGGCTAGGACTCTGCACGCACCTGTCTCTCCAGATTTCAGGGTGCTATCTGTCTTGCCACCTCAGTTTTCAAACAGATCCAAGAAAAGTAATTGACTTTCAGTTCATTCTGCTTTTTCCCTTGTAAGATAGGAGTGCCAACTCTCAATCTGTTTCCATATTCTAAATTTATGTACAGTAAAGGATAATCCCATTACTGTAAATTATTTTTACTCAAGTGCTGAATAGATTTATGTTGATGCAATTTGGTAAGACAAGGAATTCTGGCTCAGGAATCAGATCTTAGGGCAATATACCAAGAATCACTGCTGCGTTGTCAGAAAGAACTTTTGAACAACCAAGGGAGGCTCTGGAAAGGTTGAACAGACACGTGTACATTAGGGGAAAGGCTGGGCTGAAGATAAAAATTCCAGAGTCAGCAAAACTGTGTTGTTTAATATTTCTGGTAGTTTCTTATCACTTTAAGTTGACGTCCTTCTTACACCCTGTAGTAGTAAATAACCTGGTTCTTATGTCTCTGGCCCTCACATCTCCTTTTGAGATTCATTTCACTGAGATTAAGTAACTCTGACCGCTTTGCAATTTTTTAAATAAATAAAAAAAGCTCCTGCCTAACAGCTGTTGTCCCTGCTGTTTCCTCTGCCAGCTATGAAGTTCCTCTGGGTTCTTCCCTTTCTTCCTCTAGGATCCCAAAGTCCCCTTCCCAATGTTCCCTTAAAAGTTACCTGCTTGAAATTCCACTCCCTGTCCTGGTGTCTTAGATCCCGCTCTTTCCCTAGGAGGTGGCTCAATCTTGCATCCTCCATCTGGATGCATGCCATTTATCTACCATTTCTTCCACAAGATTGCAAGCTTCAAGGGAACAGAGATTTTGCTCATAATTTCAGTTCGTATCTAAATTCTAGGTTCACATTACAAAAGTAAAAAGAAGTAGGTGAATACAAGCTTAATTGCTTAATCATGTATAGTCCCAGAAATATTTATTTCAAGATGTAATTATTATAAAATTATCAGTGGTATAATTCACACTATTTTTAATGTTTAAAGTCTTCAAATACTGAAATATACATATATATATACATATATATATATATATCTTTTTTGGGACACACTCGGCGATGCTCAGTGGTTACTCCTGGCTCTGCACTCAGGAATCACTCCTGCAGTGCTTGGGGGACCATATGGGATGTCAGGGATCGAACCCAGGTTGGCCACATGCAAGGCAAACGCCCTACCCACTGTGTTATTGCTTTGGCCCCCTGGAGTATATTTGACACTAACAGCATGTTTATTTGGTCAAGCCACATTTCTCATGTTCACTAACCATGTATGGCTAGAGGAGGCTTCTGTAGTTCGGGACAGCATATGTGACATCAGTTGTAGGTTAGATTAGGATTGGACTTTCTGCTCAAAGAAATGATATGTTATTGAGGAGTTTTAGGTGGGATTTAGGAGCTCAATAGTTAGTTGTATATTTATACAAATCATTATGAAAGTATGATAGAGAATGAGTTAAAGGGAATTATTAGAGTATGTAGAAAAATTAAGAGGAGACTAGGAGACAGGTCACCTGGAAGACAGATAAACGTATCTGACTTGTCAGGGGGCGGTGGTAGCTGACAAAGACAGAAGACAGAATATTCCGTATGCATTTAGCTAGCAATTTCCACAGTCACTTGGTCACTTGACAACTGGATCCAAAAGAAACAAGCTAACTTTATAGGTTAAAAAATAATTTTTTATAGTATTTTCTCCTCTAACAGAAAAAACTTTGCTTAAAACACTGCTTTAAAGTGTTTCTTTTCCCTCATTCTGATAATGAACAATATATGATTTATGTGGAATAAAAGGAATACAGTTGGGATACAAAACTTTAGTTTGTAAAGGATGAATCTAAATGGCCACACGATGGTGCCAAAACCTTGATTGTCAATATGGCTTTTTAGAGCAGCTTGAAAATTTGCTTCAGAAACATTGCTACTGTGGCTTATTTTATTTTAAAAACAAACAAATTCATTGAACATGAATGCATTTATTTTTGTATTTTCAAAGTAATGTTTTTTTACTTTATGTTTTGAAGTCAACTACACTAGGCTTAGTCCTCAGTATCTTATGCTTATGAAATTGAAACTTTTAACCCCCGTAACATATTCTTCAGGTAGTGCAGAAGAAGGATATTTGTTTGTTGGGAAATGAGACCAATAGGAACTTATATAAGTTCATTCACATTCCTTTGTGAATGCAGAAACACCTCGTTAGTACTTCTGGAAGATACACCAAGCTTCAATAAGGAATATACTTGAAGGTGATGAGTGCAGATTCTGATATGACATAACATTAGTTAGAGGTAATTCTGTACCCAGTAAGTAGTAGATTTAAAAGTAATATTTGTTGAAATGGTGACTATACATACGAATAATGAAAACATAAACCCCATGGTAGTTGGTGTTTTAATAAAAACCCCAATAAAAACCCAAATCCAATGATGGTTGGTCTGTAGGTCACTTTCCCAAATTAACCAGGCTTTGTTGAATAACAAAGCATGAAGTGTAAACATTAGCAAATTTTTTTCTCTTGCACTTGTAAACATTAGCAAAAAAAAATTTAAACAATAGCACAGCGGGTAGGGCGTTCGCCTTACAAGCGGCCAACATGGCCGACCCGAGTTCGATTCCTCCGCCTCTCTCGGAGAGCCCGGCAAGCTACCGAGAGTATTGGATATGCCAGACACAGTAACAACAAAGTCTCCAATGGAGACGTTACTGGGCCCGCTCGAGCAAATCGACGATCAACGGGAGGGCCTTTACCTTTACCTTTAGTGAAAAAATTTATTTGGAAATATAAGAGGGAATTATTTGTTCACTCAACAAGCATTCTTTCTGAGCTAGGACCTCAGGCATACATGATTTTAGGATCAACAGTTTATTCTTCATGCCAGTAAGCTATCACCTTCTAGAAATGTGAATACCATGAGCATGCTCAGTCACAAGAACAGCATAAAACATTCAGTGCCACCAATGAGAAGTGCCATAGAGTCCCAAGAAGCTGATGGCAGAAAACTGCAGTATACATCAGATCTAGAACACATGCTGTAAAAGATTACCTAGTACTACAGAGTTCCAAAATACGATGAGTTCACTAACATCAAAAAGGGCATATTTTGGGGGTGTTGTAGTGATAGTACACTGCCAACCTGGGTTTGACCTTTGGCATCTCATCTGGTTCCCTGAGCACTGCCAGGAGTAATTCCTTTAGTACAGAGATAGAAGTCACCCCTAAGCATTGCCAGGTATGGCTCCAAAACAAACAAAAAAGAAGTGAATATTTTTCTTCAGTTCTATACTGGTCATTAAACCAGGACCTATAGACATATCATTTGCTTTTGATAAAGACTTTTTATTGGAATTCAACTATATCTATACTTTTATGCTAGAATATCAGAGCTAAGTCTGTCTGCAAGGCCTCAAAATTTTAAGAGTTGCCTGCATAAAAAAAATTTACTGATATCCACTGTATACCTGTCCATTTGGAGCTACAGTGTCTTTCATTCTTAGAATTAGATTTGCCTCAAAACTTTCAATCAATGCTACTATCAAATGCAACCATCCTTTAGAAATACAAAAATATAAATGAGGAAACTTAAGGAAAAGAACTTGAATCCTGGCAAAAGCTCCCAACAAGCTTCATAGACTCTTATCTTTGCATTTAAATTATAGCACAATTGTAGAATATAGACAACAATGATAGATTTGTTCAAAATTTTCAAGCTGATTATTATTGACTAAAATTTTGAAGTTTAATAGAGATAATTTTTAAAAAAATTTTTTTTATTAGTGAAACACCATGAGGTACAGTTGTAGATTTACAATTTTTTGTGCTTGGGTTTGATTATACAATGATCAGATACCCATCCCTCCACCAGTGCCCATTTTCCACCACCATGGATAATATCCCCCCCTGCCTCTGTGGCAGGGCAATCCCCTGTGTTCTCTCTCTCCTTTTGGGTGTTGTGGTCTGCAAAAGAGGCATTGAGTGGCAAACATGTTCAGTCCATAGTCCACCTTTCGACATCTCCCCTCCTGGGAGGATCCTCCAAACACCCTTTATTTGGTGTTCCCTTCTCTATCTGAGCTGCCCTTTCCTCTAGAATGCCCGACTGGCCACTAAGCTATGGAGTAATCCTCCTGGTGCTGAATAGAGATAATTTTTA